>NC_088378.1:88492500-88860833 GCF_037993035.2 Macaca fascicularis
GAATAAGTGTGATGTGGTGCTGAGAAGAATGTATATTCTGTTGATTTGGGGTGGAGAGTTCTGTAGATGTCTATTAGGTCTGCTTGGTGCAGAGTTGAGTTCAATTCCTGGATATCCTTGTTAACTTTCTGTCTCGTTGATCTGTCTAATGTTGACAGTGGGGTGTTAAAATCTCCCATTATTATTGTATGGGAGTCTAAGTCTCTTTGTGAATCTCTAAGTACTTGCTTTATGAATCTGGGTGTGCCTGTATTGGGTGCATATATATTTAGGATAGTTAGCTCTTCCTGATGAATTGATCCCTTTACAATTATGTAATGGCCTTCTTTGTCTCTTTTGATCTTTGATGGTTTAAAGTCTGTTTTATCAGAGACCAGGATTGCAATCCCTGCTATTTTTTGTTTTCCATTTGCTTGGTAGATGTTCCTCCATCTCTTTATTTTGAGCCTATGTGTGTCTCTGCATGTGAGATGGGTCTCCTGAATATAGCAAACTGATGGGTCTTGACTCTTTATCCGATTTTCCAGTCTGTGTGTTTTAATTGGACCATTTAGTCCATTTACATTGAAGGTTAATATTGTTATGCGTGAGCTTGATCCTGTCATTATGATATTAGCTGGTTATTTTGCTCGCTAGTTGATGCAGTTTCTTCCTAGCATTGATGGACTTTACATTTTGACATATTTTTGCAATGTCTGGTATCTGTTGTTCCTTTCCATGTTTAGTGCTTCCTTCAGGATCTCTTGTAGGGCAGACCTGGTGGTGACAAAATCTCTAAGCATTTGCTTGTCTCTAAAGGATTTTATTTCTCCTTCACTTATGAAACTTAGCTTGGCTGGATATGAAATTCTGGGTTGAAAATTCTTTTCTTTAAGAATGTTGAATATTGGCCCCCAGTCTCTTCTGGCTTGGAGAGTTTCTGCCGAGATGTCTGCTGTTAGTCTGATGGGCTTCCCTTTGTGTGTAACCCGACTTTTCTCTCTGGCTGCCCTTAACATTTTTTCCTTCATTTCAACTTTAGTGAATCTGACAATTATGTGTCTTGAAGTTGCTCTTCTTGAGGAGTAACTTTGTGGTGTTCTCTGTATTTCCTGAATTTGAATGTTGGCCTGCCTTACTAGGTTGGAGAAGTTCTCCTCGATGATATCTTGCAGAGTGTTTTCCAACTTGGTTCCATTTTCCCTGTCACTTTCAAGCATTCCAATCAGACGTAGATTTGGTCTTTTCACATAATCCTATATTTCTTGGAGGCTTTGTTCATTTCTTTTTACTCTTTTTTCTCTACACTTCTCTTCTCACTTCATTTCATTCATTTGATCTTCAATTGCTGATACTCTTTCTTCTAGTTGATTGAGTCGGTTACTGAAGCTTGTGCACGTAGTTCTCGTGTTATGGTTTTCATCTCTATTAGTTCTTTTAAGGACTTCTCTACATTGGTTATTCTAGTTAGCCATTCATCAAATCTTTTTTCAAGGTTTTTAGTTTCTTTGCACTGATTACGTAGTTCCTCCTTTAGCTCCGAGAAGTTTGATTGATTGAAGCCTTCTTCTCTCGACTCGTGTCATTCTCCATCCAGCTTTGTTCTCTTGCTGGTGATGAGCTGCATTCCTTTGGAGGGGGAGATGCGCTCTGATTTTTTGAATTTCCAGCTTTTCTGCCTTGCTTTTGCCCCATCTTTTTGGTCTTATCTGCCTTTGTTCTTTGATGTTGGTGACATACTGATGGGGTTTTGGTGTGGGTGTCCTTTCTGTTTGTTAGTTTTCCTTCTTACAGTCAGGACCCTCAGCTGTAGGTCTTTTGGAGTTTGCTTGAGGTCCACTCCAGACCCTGTTTGCCTGTGTAGCAGTAGCGGAGCCTGCAGACTATAGAATATTGCTGAACAGCGAGTGTTGCTGTCTGATTCTCGCTCTGGAAGCTTCATCTCAGGGGTGTACCCCACCGTGTGAGGTGTGAAGTGTCAGTCTGCACCTCAGTTGAAAATGCAGAAATCACCCGTCTTCTGTGTTGCTCATGCTGGAAGCTGGAGGCTGGAGCTGTTCCTATTTGGCCATCTTGGGCACGCCCCCAATATTTTGGGCATGCCCCCAATATTTTGGGCACGCCCCCAATCTTCATTTTTTTTTGAGGTGGAGTCTCGCTCTGTCGCCCAGGCTGGAGTGCAGTGGCATGATCTCTGCTTACTGCAATCTCCGCCCCCAGGTTCACACCATTCTCCTGCGTCAGCCTCCTGAGTAACTGGGACTACAGGCACCCGCCACCACGCCCAGCTAATTTTTTGTATTTTTAGTAAAGATGGGATTTCACCGTGTTAGCCAGGATGGTCTCAATCTGACCTCACGGTCCACCTGCCTCAGCCTCCCAAAGTGCTGGGATTACAGGCATGAGCCACCGTTTTTTTTTTTTTTAATTTTTTTGAGACAGAGTCTCGCTCTGACACCCAGGTTGGAGTGCAGTAGCATGATCTCAGCTCACTGCAACCTTTGCTTTCTGGGTTCAAGCAATTCTCTGCTTCAGCCTCCCGAGTAGCTGGGATTACAGGTGCCCACAACCATGCCTGGCTAATTTTTGTATTTTGTTTAGGAGATATGGGGTTTCACCATCTTGGCCAGGCTGGTCTTGAACTCCTGATGTCGTGATCCACCCGCGTCGGCCTCCCAAAGTGCTGGGATTACAGACATGAGTCACCGTGCCTGGCCAAAGATATAATTTTTTTAAAATTTCACAATATTTTGGGAAATTTTTTTTTTCTTAAAAAACAAAATAAAAAATGTTGGGAAATATTGCCAGATAAAAAGAAGAAAGAAATGAAAGCATCCATCATTTAGAGATAACACCTGTTACCACAAATGTGTACATTCTAGATCTTTTTCTATGCTTTTCTTTTACTTTTTTGAAAATTAAAAAGCTATTTTTAGAGAAATATTGGTTTACAGCAAAATTGAGTGGACAGTATAGAGAGTTCCCATATACTGTGTTTTCACACACATGCAGCCTCCCTCTCTACCAATATCCCTACCACATTGGTACATTTGTTGCAAATGATGAACCTACATTGACACATTATTATAACCCAAAATCCATATTAAGGTTTATATTAGGGTTCATTCTGGTATTGCTCGTAGTTTGATTTTGAAAAATGTGAAATGATATGTAGCTTCCAATGCAGTATCATACAGAGTAGTTTCACTTCCATAAAATCCTCTGTACTCCACCTATTCATCTCCCCAGCTGCGCCCCCCAGCAACCACTGATCTTTGTATTGTCTCTATATTTTTGCCTTTTCCAGGATATCATATAGGTAGAATCACAAAGTAGGTAATCTTTTCAGATTGGCTTCTTTCTCTTAATGATATGCATTTAAAGTTCCTCCATGTCTTTTCATGACTTGATAGCTCATCTTTTTAGCACTGAATACTATTCCACTGTCTGGATGTACCACAGTTTATTTAACCATTTTACTGAAGTAGATCTTGGTTGCTTTCAAGTTTTGACAATTATGAATAAAACTGCTATAAACATCCATGTGTCGGTTTTTGTGTGAACATAAGTTTTTAATTCATTTGGAAAAATATCAGGGAACCTGATTTCTGGATCATATGGTACAAGCATGCTTACTTTTGTATTGAGGAACAAATATTAATTATAACTGAAACTAGAGAGGGGTTTGAACTGCAAAGTTGGGTTTTTCACAGGTTGAATGGTAATCATCTATTCACTAGACTGACTTTTTCTGTTTTGTTCTCTTATAATTTTGGCTGGTATGTGGTACTGACTCCAGCACTGACTCAACACATAACCTTCCTATTCAGTATATATCATCCTCTGGTAGTCTCTGTTCAAAATTAAGAAGGGAGCTGTCTGATTGGCTCAGCCTATCCTATAGGATTGATTGGTTTCCCCAGCTTTGTTGTCCTATAAACTAGGGTCACAGGACAGGACCAAAATCTTAGACTTGGCCCTCAAGAGAAGTTGGAGGGATAGTGTGTGTGTGTGTGTGTGTGTGCGTGTGGTGATGGGGCTTGGGGGGCTGTTGAAGGATAATTTCACATCAGGAGGTTTAGCTGGGAGGCTATGTTAGCTGTGTCTAACTCAATTAGATCATATTGTTCCCAATTACTAGTTTCTCTAGTCTAATTATTAATAGTAGTACTGCTTTCTAATTTCACAGTTTTGACTGGGATTATCTGTGGGTATCAGGTGCATAGTAGGAAGAAATTCTAAAAAAATTCTAGAACCTTCTTTGTATGCTTGGGGGAAAGTAAATTGGAAAGAGTTTTTAGAAAGAAGAAGAAAGAAAGAAAAACAAACTAGGCCCTAAGTTATAGTCAGGAGGTTTATTATGTTTTGTTTCAAACTAAATAAATACTAGTTCTTAAAAAAAAAGAACATGAAACAGTTCAGATTTTTTTGAAGCTGACCGTTTCCTTTCGTTAATTTACTTTAGTTAAATGCAAATGAACATAAAAGTAAATTTCTTGTTGGACCAATTTACCTGTTAATTAAATTGCTCTTATTTTTCTATGTCCCTCCAATATTTGTGCAAGCCAGATATTTAATGACAATAGTTCTAGCATATGAATTTGGTAGTTCTTCCTGAAAGGTAATTAACATGGAAATAATTGGCTTTTGTACCCATTTAAACAGAGTGCTTTCTTTTCTCAACTTTCTTTCTCTAGTGTGCTTTTCCTTTAATACCTTTTAATAGATTCCAAGCAGCTCTAGCATTAAAATATATGTTTAGCTTTTTATGATTACTTTTTAAGTTTATTTAGCTTTAAATAGTAATCCTAGAAAAAAGAGAGAGAAAAAAGGAGTTTATGCTATAAACCATATTGATTCTGGTCACAGGCAACAAATGCTTGTCAAGTCATGACTGAAGAAATTCACTAGAGATTGTGACAACTCTGCTGTTTTCAAAAGATAAATATCCAAATGGTAAACATGAATCTTTTCACCTTATTTGCTTCTGTTTCTTTTATTGCATTCTTTAAATAAGTCATGGGGATCTTAGGTAGTGATTGAGATGAAGATCGAATTAGAACAAAAGTATTAGAAATTTGGGAGATGGTTGTTTGATTTTTTTTACTCTGTTTACTGAGAGTATTTCAAAATCCTTTAAGGAAAAAATCTATAAAGACAGATCTGAAGATATGAGCATTGTAAACAATAATTTTGACAATCTGCCTGATACCAGCCAAGTGATTAAAGGGATGAAAGTGTTCCAAAGTGGAAGAATAAAAAAGTTACGGAAAAAGTGTTAGCTTCCAAGTATGATGAACCCTTCGGATAGACTCATTTATCAAATACCATGATAACACCCATTTCAATGTAATGGGGTTTTTTCCACACTCTGGCTCACAGCCCATCACAGCTTTGCTTTTTTTATGTTGACACAAAGAAATCTATTACACTAAAAACTTATATAATAGAAATGAATGTGGGTTGCAAATTTCTGCTGCTCAGTCAGCAGACTACTATTAAATGGAGACATTGTTCTTTTGAAAAAGAGTCAGATATAGTAACTCCTAGTCTAGAGTCCAATAAGAGATATTCTTATGCATTTTGACATATTTGATAGATCCCTCTTCATTGGCCTTTCTTCTTCCAGGGCTGCAAATGTTCACATTCCAAGACAGAGCCCCATCCTCAGACCCAAGCCCTCAGTGGTTGATCGCATTTGTGTCTTACAGGGTGGGCTCAAATTGTATCTCCTTCAGGATGTTTCCCTGATCATTCCAGCACCACACATGTTAGGGCACACCACACATTTATTACTTCTAGGTCTTCAAATTGCCACAGTAAATAGTAATCAATCAAGATCACCTTGTCCAGGACCGTATGTTCTAATAAGCTGTATTCTTTAAATATCACTCACTGAATGTTGAGAAAAGAAAGCTAGAAGTCACATGACCTTTGATTATTTTTCATTTTACTGCTTAAGTTCAGTTAAACAACAGTATTCAGAGATGGACTTAACATGAAGCAAATTAAGGTTATCTTTAGGGCCCTTCAGGGCCCTTTTCAAGGAATGGGAGTAGCCTCAGGATGTGCTCACATGGTCACATGATTTTGTAAAATTTGCAATAGTAGTCATTTCAGCCTTAATTAGTTAACACTGTTATCTCCTACCATTTATGTATACTTAGTTTCTGTCATATTTCTTCTTGGCTCAGTTGATATGAAGTGGCTGCAGGCATTTTGGGATCCACAAATGGAGAGTTTGATTTCACTTGGCATCAGTGAGATATATTTACATAGCCTGCAGTCATTTCTGACTGTAGATTAGCTATTGCTAGCTATCCTGAGGTAGCAATAAGCCCACTACTCCTTGTGCTGAGTTACAAGTGGCAGGATTAGAAGTTGTATGACGATGTCCTGTAGTATCTAGCTTTGGGTTTATGTTAAGAGTGGAAGAGAAATAAAGTTTGAAATAGAAACAGAAGCTAGTCTGCTTGAAATTCTTTCAAGTATTAGCACTTCTATATGCAAAGCACACACAAATACACACATACAGACCACTAGCCCCACTACAGACAAAAACCTTAATGGAAATATTCCCAAATTTGATAGCATTCCTAATAAATTTGTATGACTTTACTGATGTTAAGCTGCAAAACAGTTGAAATCTTTTCCAAACTATCAATTATCAAAGAATACGAAGCCACAAACTGTAGCAACCATCTCAAATAAGGGGGACCTGAATCTTAATTAGTGAGATAGCCACCCTCTTAAGAAAACAAAAATCAACAATTTTCTTTTCTTTCTCTTCTCTTCTCTTCTCTTCTCTTCTCTTCTTTCTCTTTTCTTTTCTTTTTCTTTTCTTTTCTTTTGACGGAGTCTCCCTCTGTCCCATGCCGGAGTGCAGTGGCGTCAGCTCTGCTCACTGCAAACTCTGCCTTCCATGTTCTAGTTATTCTCCTGCCTCAGCCACCAGAGTAGCTGGGATTACAGGCATGCACCACCACGCCCGGCTAATATTTTTATTTTTATTTTATTTTATTTATTTATTTATTGAGATGGAGTTTTACTCTCGTTGCCCAGGCTGGAGTGCAATGGCATGATCTCGGCTCACTGCAACCTTTGCCTCCTGGGTTCAAGCGATTTCGTGCCTCAGTCTCCCGAGTAGCTGAGATTACAGGTGCCTGTCACCACACCTGGCTAATTATTTGTATTTTTAGTAGAGATGGGGTTTCACCATGTTGGCTAGGCTGGTCTCGAACTCCTGACCTCAGGTGATCCACCTGCCTCGGCCTCCCAAAGTGCTGGGATTACAGGCGTGAGCTACTGTGTCCAACCTAATTTTTGTATTTCTAGTAGAGACGGGGTTTAACCATATTGACCAGATTGGTCTTAAACTGCCGACCTGGTGATCCACCTGCCTCAGCTTCCCAAAGTGCTGGGATTACACGCATGAGACGACGCCTCTGGCCAAAAACCAACCATTTAATGATGCAGCCTTCAAATGTATTATATGCATGAGATTCGTGTCATATTTAAACACTCAGGACTATGAGGGGTAACCCTCCTTTTATTATTCTAAAATCTCACTCTATTAAATATTTGTGGGTTTTTTGAAACTTTTAAAATTCTGTTTTCTGCATTTGTCGGCCTCTTAAGTTTGAAAGAAATTGAATGAAATTCTAAAAGTGAGAATTGAAACACTATGAGATAGTAATCATATATACAATATGAACCTTTTAGTTTTATTCTTTTTCAGGTTTTTTTCATCAGAAAATCATTCTCACTTTATTAATTGAATTGACGTTTGCTGTCTTTTTCTATGATCTGAAAGAGTTTAACTGACTTGAGTTAACCATATGTTCAACATTTGACAGAATTCATTTTCTAAAATTTATATTTATTTGTTTATTTTTACTAGGAAGATTCAGACCTAAGTAAACTTGGATAGGAGGTCCTGACAGAATTCATTTATAAAGTTAGTTAAGACTAAGACTCTTTGTATGTATAGGTCTTGGAATTTTTTTTTTTTTTACTAGTTTTTAAATCCTTATTATAAGGCTTTTAGAGTTTTCTATGTATTTTGTGCCAATTTTTATAATTTATATTTTCCTACAATACTTTCCAGTCATTAAAATAAAAAAAATACACAGCATTTGTTTAGGATTTTAAAAATTGCCTCTATCCATAGTCATAAATGTATATAAATGGCAATATTCATTTTCTCAGACTTTGACTTGCCTACTTGTGTTTCCTCTTTTTGTTTTTTGCTTTTTTTTGCCTTCTTCCAACTTTTATGTTAGATTCAGGGAGTGCATGTGTAGGTTTGTTACCTGGGTATATTGCATGCTGCTGAAGTTTGGGATATGAATTATCCTTTCACCCAGGTACTGAGCGTAGTACCCAGTAGTTAGTTTTTCATCACTGGTTCTCTCCCACCCTCCCCCATCTAGTAGTCCTAATTGTCTATTGTTGCCACCTTTATATCCCTGACTCCTCAGTGTTTTGAGTGAAAACATGTAGTATTTTGTTTTCTGTTGCTGCATTAATTTGCTTGGGATAATGACCTCTGGCTGCATCCATGTTGCTGCAAAGGACATGATTTTATTCTTTTTTATGCCTGCGAAGTATTCCATGCTATATATGTACCACATTTTCTTTATCTTATCCACTATTGATGGGCACGTAGGTTGACTCATGTATTTTGCTGTTGTGAATAGTGCTGTGATGAACATACCAATGCATGCATCTCTTTGCTACAATCTGTTTCCTTTTGGATATATACGCAGTAATGGAACTGTTGCATCCAATGGTAGTTCTGTTTTAAGTTATTTGAGAAATCTCCAGATTGTTTTCCACTGTGGCTGAACTAATTTATACTCCGACCACCAGTGTGTAAGTTTTCCCCTTTATCCAAGGCTTGCCAGCATCTGTAGTTTTTTGACTTTTTAATAATTATCATTCTGACCTGTATGAGATGGTATTGCATTTTGGTTTTTATTTACATTTCTCTGATGATTAGTGATGTGGAGCATCTTTTTTCATATATCTATTGCCATTTGTATGTCTTCTTTCGAGAAATTATCTGTCATATTTTTTGCCCAATCTTTAATGGGGTTATTTGATTTTTGCTTGTTGAATTGTTTAAATTACTTATAGATTCTGGCTGTTAGACTTTTGTCACATATGTGGTTTGTGAATATTCTCTCCCATTATGTAGGTTGTCTGTTTCCTCTGTTGGTAGCTTTGTTTGTTGTGTAGAAACTCTTTAGTTTAATTTGATTCTACTTGTCAATTTTTGTTTTTGTTGCAATTGCTTTTGAAGACTTACTTACAAATTCTTTCTTAGGGCTGACGTCCAGAATGGTGTTTCTCAGGGCCAATGTCCAGAATGGTGTTTCCTAGGTCTTCCTTAAGTTTGCTAGACTTTCCTTTATACTTTGAGGTTTTATATTTAAATCTTTAATCTAACCTGAGTTAATTTTTGTATGTGGTGAAAGGTAGAGGTCAATTTTTATTCTTTTGCATCTGCCTAGTCAGCTATCCAAGGATCATTTATGGAACAGACAGCCCTTTCCTTGTTGCTTATTGTTGTTGACTTTGTCAAAGATCAAATGGCTGTAGGTGTGTGACTTTATTTCTGGGTTCTATATTCTGTTCCATTGGTCTGTTGTGTCTGTTTTTGTACCAGTACCATACTGTTTTGGTTAAAGTAGCCTTAGTGTAGAGTTTGAAATCAGGTAATGTGATGCCTCCAGCTGTGTTCCTTTGCTTAGGATTGCTTTGGTATTCAGGCTGTTTTTTTGTTTTGTATAAATATTAGAATAGTTTATTCTAGTTCTGTGAAAAATGATACTAGTAATTTGGTAGGAATAGCATCAAATCTGTAGATTTCTTTGGGCTGTGTCAAATAACAATTTTAACAATATTGATTCTTCCAACTAATGAGCATGGAATATTTCCCCATTTATTTGTGCTGCCTATGATTTCTTTTAGCAGTGTTTTGTAATTCTCCTTTTAGAGATTTTTTTCACCTCCTTGGTTAGATGTATTTCTAGCTATTTTATTCTTATTGTGACTATTGTGAATGAGATTGCTTTCTTGATTTGGCTCTCAGCTTGAATACTATTGATGTATAGAAATGCCACTAATTTTTGTACATCTATTTTATATACTGAAACTCTACTGAAGTTGTTTATCAGTTCCAGAAGTTTTTCAGAACTGATAAACTTTAGTTTTTTTTGATATAGGATTATATCATTCATGAAGAGAGATAGTTTGACTTTTTCATTTCCTATTTGGATACTTTTTATTTCTTTCTCTTGCTTGATTGCTCTGGCTAGCACTTCCAGTACTGTGTTGAGTAGGAGTGCTGAGAGTTGGCACCCTTATTTTGTTCCAGTTCTCAAGGGGAATGCTTCCAGTTTTTGCCCATTCAGTATGATATTAGCTGTGGGTTTGTAATAAATGACTCTTACTATATTGAGGTATTTTCCACTGATGCCTTGTTTCTAGGATGTTTTTATTATGAAGGGAAGTTGGATTTTATTGGAAGCTTTTTTTGCATCCATTGAGATGATAATATGGTTTTTGTTTTCAATTTTGCTTACGTGGTGAATTGCATTTATTCTTTTGTTTGTTGAACCGACCTTGTATCCCAGGAATGATGCTTACTTTATCAGGTAAATTAATTGATATCTTGTTGGATTTGGTTTGCTAGTATTTTGTTGAGGATTTTTGTGCCTATGTTCATCAGATATGTTGGCCTTTAGTTTTCTTTTTGCATTGTGTCTTTGCCATGTTTTGGTATCAGGCTGATGTTGACTTTGTAGAACGAGTTGGGAAGGAGACCTTCCTCCTTGTTTTTTTGGAATAGTTTCAGTAGAATTGGTACCAGCTCTTCTTTGTACATCTTGTAGAATTTGACTGTGAATCCTTCTGGTCAGGGGTACTTTTTGATTGGTAGGTTTTTTTGTTATTGCTTCAATTTCAGAACTTAATATTGATCTGTTCAGTGTTTCCATTTCTTCCTGATTCAATTTTGGGAAATTTTATGTTTCCAGGAATGTATGCATGTCCTGTAGATTTTCTAGTTCATGTGAGTAGAGGTGTTTATAATCGTCTCTGAAGATCTTTGGTACTTCTGTGGGATTGGTTGTGATGTCACCTTTGTTGTTTCTGATTGTGCTTATTTGAATCTTCTCTAAGTTTTTCCTTTGTTAACCAAGCTAGCAGTCTATTTCTCTTGTTTATTTTTTCAAAGAACCAATTTTTGGTTTCAATGATTTTTTTTTTTTTTTTGACAGAGTCTTGCTCTGTTGCCCATGCTGGAGTGCAGTAGTGCAATCTTGGCTCATGGCAAGCTCCGCCTCCTGGGTTCACACCATTACTCCTGCCTCAGCCTCCCAAGTAGCTGGGACTACAGGCATGTGCCACCACACCTGGCTAAATTTCTGTAGTTTTAGTAGAGACAGGGTTTCACCATGTTAGCCAGGATGGTCTTGATCTCCTGACCTCGTAATCTGCCTGCCTCAAACTCCCAAAGTGCTGAGATTACAGGTGTGACCCACCACACCCGGCCAGTTTCATTGATTTTTTCATATGGATTTTTGGGTCTCAGTTTCATTCAGTTCTGCTTCGATTTTATTTATTTATTTTCTCCTGCCAGCTTTGGGGTTAGTTTGTACTTTTTTTCCTAGTTACTCTAGGTGTGATGTTAGATTGTGAATTTGAGATCTTCCTAACTTTTTGAGGTAGGTGTTTAGCACTATAAACTTCTCTCTTAATACTGCTTTTGCTGTATCCAAGAGATTTTGGTGTGCTGTGTCTGTGTTTTCACTTATCTCAGAGAATTTTTAACTATCTGCCTTAATTTCATTGTTTACCTGACAGCATTCTTGTAAGCCTCTGAGGATCTTGCTGCTCACTGCATTTCCAGTTGCCTCCTTAGGTGTGTAAACCTGAGCAGGTACTGTCTGTGCCAGATGATCTGGATGCTGGCCCCATGGATCTGTACTTGAGTGCCGCTGTACTTCAGCCCACTGAGAGTTACCTCTAGATTTCAGCAATAACTGGGATATTGTGGGTGACAGTATGAAGCTCCCTCCTTCACCCTTTCTTTTTGGTCCTTTGCTAACCCTTGAAGATTACTCAAAGAAATTGCTGAAGGCCCAGTGGATATCTTGGGCCAGATGTGGATGGCTGGAGATCGGTGCATATCCCAGGGATCTCAAAATTCTGAGGAAATCTCTGCACTAGTGCCTCAAAGTGGATTGGGTACTGAAAATGAGAAGTCAGAACCCACTTCTATTAGTTGATAATTTGTTTTGGGAATGATTCGACTTTGGTGGATTTAAAGTTCTCATTCTAGACCCATGACAAGTTCTGAAATTAAGGCAGGAATAAATAGCCCACCTTAACTTCAGGTTATCATATCTTTAACATATTGTCCCGTATATTACTTTTCCAGCTATGATCTCTTTTCTCTGCTCCGCATTCCAGCATAATTTCCTATAACATCAATATTTGTTATTTTTACTTCCCTTTTTTTCCCCTTTTTCTACTCTAATTGAGCCTCTGTTTCCTTTATGCTATTATAACTACCTTTTTCCAGGTCACAGATTTTTTCCAACCAAAAAAAAAAAAAAGAACAACCCAGGACCAGACAGATTCAGACAGATTCATAGCTGAATTCTACTAGAGGTACAAAGAGAAGCTGGTGCCATTTCTACTGAAACTATTCCAAAAAATGGAATAGAAGGGATTCCTCCTTAACTCATTCTATGAGGCCAGCATAATCCATGTAATATTTTTTGATTGTGGTTGACTGCAGGTAACTGAAATCACAGAAAATGAAACCATGAGTAAGGGAGACTGCTGCATTCTAATATTTTTCAGGGATGGCTAAGGAACACGTGAAGGTTTAACTAAAGCAGAGCTGAAAGATCACTGAACCATCTTTGGGGGCTAATGACTGGCCAAGAGACCATAATGTCAAACATTCAAGAGAGAGGAAAACCTCTTTTATGTAATTTGTTGACTGTTGCTTTATAGTTTTGCTTTATATGTTGATAGCGGTTTCATAGAAGGACTTTGAGAGGATTTTCAAGTTTCACAAATGATTCCATTTTATGTCGGAAACATGAGGGATGAAGCAGATCAGTGAGTAATGCAAACACAATAACACGAAAATTTCCTGTTTTCAGTCTCAATCTTGGCACAGATATGAGGTACAGCTATTCATCTTTCATTCTATCTATAGCAGTTCTCCTAAAAACAACATGGAGAGACACATTTTTCTGAAAAGTAGCAAAATAAGAACCAAAGACACACGATAAGAACAGCCTTATTTAGAATCAGGCAACATTGAATTTGAAGTTATTCAGCACTTAAAATATTACATGGGTCAGAGATGTGGGAGTTATACAAGAAAAATCAAAGCAGAAGTTTTGGTTTGATTGCCCTTGTAGTTTCTGGCTCCGTGGACTTCTAACCCTATTTAATCTTTTGAGGAGCTCATTGAGTTTGTTTTTGTTTTGTTTTGACTTTTAACTTATCTGATTCCATGACAGCATTTGTTAGATATAATATTTGGAAATAAAACAATAAGACTCCAGGCTTCCTAGCCTAAGGGGAAATTGCTTCCCCAGCTAAAGTTTTAAAACCTCCAAATAGCCTTCAGCCTGGGATTCCATGTCAATTGCTGCCCATTATAACCTCCTGAGATGTCAGAAGCCTTTTCTCTTATTAGATATATGACTTTTACTTACAATCCTCTCCATGGTGTATTGAATAGCAAATTCTTTCCTCTCCAGGGCTCTGATTTTTAAAAAGGGCAACCAGGGAAAATTTCTTAGGGACAGATTGCATTGTACCCATTTGGGTTATCTTCAAGTACTTGTGGATCTCAGACATACTACTTCCTTTCACTGGTGGAGATATCCACAAGAGGCATGAAGTTTTGATTTGTTGCCTTCTCCACTCAGAGGAACAAAAAGCTTTATTTAAACTTTGGATTCCATGAAGGGGAATCCAATGAACCTTTGGGGCAAGGCCCGTTTAATAATGCGCTGCCTTGGCACGATTTCACCCGTTCCATGTCTCCTGCTAGAATTTCTTTAGACACACTCAAAGAGAGAATACTCTCTTCACTTTTGAAAATTGCCTTGCTAATCAATAATCAACCCGACGTACACCCATCTGTTTTTAGAAACCCCTTTTCCCCATCAAATCCTTCCCCACTCCACTGTCTGTCTTCTTCTTCTCCTTGTTGACGATCCTGGAGACCCTTCCCTTGGCTGTCCCAGAGTGACTCTCATTCTGCCAAATTATCTCTGTACACCCATCTGTTACCATCGGCCAGTGTCAGACTGCCTAGCTCATATGGCAAGAGATCTTTTCCTTGGGTTATTGTCTAGGTAGGAGCAAGCTGTTTGTTCTCCTTACAAAGACGTGTGGTGCTTTTGGATGCTGGGACTTGCTTTTAATAGTTTTTTTTAAAGCTTTATTCTCCATACCCTGGGTAGAATTAATCATTTTGGGGGGCCTCATAGGGGCCCATCTGGAGCTACTCAGCCATAGAAGGATTACAGCTCATAGGACTTGCATTGAACAATGGCTGTATTAATTTATGTGGGAAAATTCTCAGCTAATTCATGAACAGAATTTGGTGGGATTGAGTGGTAGTTTCTAATAATGAAGATTGAACATTTCAGTGAATAACCTCTATTGAATTAATTACAGCTGTTCATATTAGGATTTCCTCCAGTCTCTTCTTAACATGCATTAAGTGCATCATCAAAGTGAAATGCCATGATGATTGAAATGCATTATAGTGAATTTCTTTGTATAACAAAACAGCTTGTATATTCCACACCATTTAGTGAGCAGCGGCATTTCATGATAAAAAACACAAAGGGGCCAGGCAGGATGGCTCACTCCTGTAATCCCAGCACTTTGGGAGGCCGAGGCGGGTGGATCACCTGATGTCAAGAGTTCAAGACAAGCCTGGCCAACATGGTGAAACCTGTCTCTACTAAAAATACAAAAAGTTAGCTGGGTGTGGTGTCAGGCACCTGTAATCCCAGCTACTTGGGAGGCTGAGGCAGGAAAGTCGCTTGAACCCAGGAGGTGGAGGTTGCAGTGACAGGGGAATCGCTTGAGCCTAGGAGCTGAAGGTTGCAGTATGCCAAGGTCACACCATTGCACTCCAGACTGGGTGACAAGAGTGAGACTCTGTCTAAAAAAAAAGAAAAAAAAAAAAAAAAAAAAAAAAGGAAAGGAAGAATTTCTCACATGCTGTTATAAAATTTAGGTTATCATTTGTGTTTAAAGCTGTCATTATTGATGAGAAGATAGACTATTCCAGGATGTAGCTGAATGCCTTACCATCACCCCAAGACACAGTCAGGAGGTAATAGTTCAGTAAATGACATAACCAGTGGAGATGTTTTCTGAGGGAATGTGAGAATTTCCTGTGTAGGTACTTCAGGGAGATAGCTAACTCAGTTTTAGTGTTTTTCCTCTGTGATAGGTCACACTGCACAGCAGTCTAAAATAGAATGGATTTAGAACCAGCATGCCATATCACAGATTCTCATCCAATTTACTCTTTAGTTTTTTCAAAAGCAGCATCCCCAAAGATTAAAAGTTATTGGAGAAACTCAAGAGTCATATATTTCTATGTACCACAGAAAGAAAGTGGTACAACCCAGTATGGATTAAGATGTATAAATAATAAGAAGCTATTACAAAACTACCAATATGCATTTTGTTTACTTTATGACTCACTTCAACCTTAAGATTTTTAACATTGCTTCATGAGCTATAGGTTTCTCATATGGAAAGTGTCATTTCGTAATTTAAATTAATAATGCTTGAATAGCTGTCAGTCAAGAAAACAACTTGCTTGACATTTGGCCAAGTGCTGCACAGTTTTAATGGCCACCTACATAAAACATTTGGAAAATTGAATATTTTAAAATTTTATGATGAGTGAATAGAAATACCTGCTCTTCCATCATGCTTCATTTGTAAGCAATGCCATGACTTTATTGGGGCATATTTCATAGGGTCTGTACTCTCAGAGTTTCCAGTTGCATGTGCATTCCTGGTCACTGTCTTGCAGGGGGTTTGTGGGAGTAGCTTAGGAGAAAGGGAAGACTGGAGGAGATAGAGGAGGTGCTTCTTACAGCTCACCTCATCTCTTCTTTAGTAGCAATGTGGTGCAATGGCCTAAGCCTAGGCTTTGAAGTCACACAAGCCTGGTCTCCAGCTCTTTTCCTGCCAATCACTAGCTCTATATCCTTGGAAATGTTGTTTAATGTCCTGAGCCTCAGAATACTACTACCGATCCCGAGGACTGCCTTAAGGCATAGTTATGAGAGGTAAATGACATAGCATATGGCAGGTGCCTAGCACATCTTCTAGCATGTGGTAGCCTACCACTAAATGCTAGTTTGACTTTCCCACTTCCCTTTATAACTTCCTTGAGCCAGCTTTTTCCTTTGCTTCCTGCTCTAGGAGAAGATTCTAAGCATGACTAGTTTAGTGTAAAATTGTAGTATTTTAGTTTTTCATCTACTTCATTAAAATTACTCCTGAGCTTAAATTGCTAAATCCAATGGACACTTGTCAGTCTTTATCTTATTTAATCTTTGTAACATTTAACTTTGAGAATTAAAAAAATTCCCCTACTCTTAGAAAAAGTCTGCCTCTTTTTATATAGTCATGGTAATAGCCACTAGAATAGGTTTTAAACTTTTAAATAAATCAGTACTTTAAGAAAGCAGTAAATTCAATTTTGGTTTGCTTCATGTTTTTTCTGGCAGTTTTATCTTTCAACAATTTTACATGTAAGGCTAAGACTCAGCCAGGATAAACTGGTTCAAATGCACTTGGTGCTTAGACCTGGTGCTTGTAATTTATTTGTTTTTATACCTCTCAGTATTTCTTCTCAGTCTTTGCTTGCTCCTTATTCTACTTTTGCCTTCTTAAATTTTGACATTCTTTAGGCCTTTGCCTGTGGCTCCTCTAGTCCCTCACACTCTCTGGATGACCTCTTCCACTATAGCAGGTTTAGCTGTGACCTCAATGAGTCCCAGATTGATATCTCTAGATAGAAATGTTTTTACTTATAGGTTTGTTTGCCCACTAGATATTTCCACATGATGTCTCACAGGTATTTCAGATGTGACATTTCTCACAATGAAATTCATATTCATGCTCAAATCTGCTACTTCTATATCCTATGGCCTAGTAATCCAAGCCAAAACCTAATTGCATGTCCCACACCATTCCTACAGCAAAGTTAAATAATTTTTCTTTTCTTCTGTGTGTTTATGTATCTGCTTTCTGTTTTCAGGTCCCATTCCATCTTTTGCTTGAATTACTGCAACAACTCCCTAAATAATTTCTGTAACTCTAGTCTTGCCCCTTTTCAAAACCCCACTCAGGTCAGAGTAATATACATAATACTGTATCTATTTTGAATGCTGTGCTCACCTGCAAATAATATAAAACTCAACTAGTTGTGATTTAAGTAATAAAACATAAGTTGCATCACATATGAGGATTTGTCTGGAGATATCAGTCTAGAGCTGGTACAGTGTTTCTGTGATACCATAAAGAAGTGGCTGTTTGTTTACTTCTGCTTCACTGTTGGATTTTTGCCCTCACGCTTGGTGCTTCATGGTAGCAAGATGGCAGCAGCTACAATGCCATGTAGCATGTCTTACTTCAAAGGCTTCACACCTAAAAGCCTTGTGAAATTCTCTTCTTTGTTCTAGGGAGACAAAGCTTTCAAGAGGGCGTTCCCAACAGATTTCCCCTGTTAAATCAAGTTTAGCCTAAGGCTGCCTCCTTAACATATTTAAGTTCAGCCTGAAGGTTTTTCTGTACATTGTGAATGATTACATGTGGAGGTGTAAACAGATCGTAACCTACACTTGTGCCAAGCACTGAGTTTTGGCCAAGCAAACGTAGCCAACTGTTCAAACAATGTTCATATAAGGCAAATGCCAAGCTGTAACCAATCCAGCTATTTCTGTATACCACCTCCATTTTCTGTACATCACTTTCCTTTTTCTGACCATAAATCTTCTTCTGCCACGTGGCTGTACTGCAGTCTCTGAGCCTACTTTGACTCAGAAGGCTGTTCGTTCATTGCTCAATTAAACTCCTTTAAATTTAATTCAGCTGAAGTTTTTCTTTGATCACCGCTTATAGTTCACTGGCTAGAATTGGATGAAAAAGCACTCTTAGCTGTAAGGTCTGTTAGTAAGTGAATGTCTCATTTTTTTCAGCCTCCACTGTTGGAGGTAGACAAGGAGGAAAGAGGGTGGGAACTGATGTTGAGTTGGCCAACTAGCAGTGTCCAACTCAAACTTATAAACTAAAACTGCTAAAATGACTTCCTGTTGTCCATAGAGCATTGTCCAAATTTCTTAGCATGGCATATAGGCCCCTTCGTCAACTGACCTCTCTTATATTTTATTTCCTATTATTTTTCTTTCACCCACCCCCCACTTTTGCAGAGCAGAAGGGAGGAGAATCTAAGAGATGAACCATATTACTTAGAGACAAAGCATTTAGCTAAAGGAATTGTTTAAATTTTTGCATTGAATAGGGCTTAAATTAATGTGTCTTTGTATTATCCATTGTGTAGACATATGTAAGGAAGATTAATAGAGAGAAAGCTTATATAGAGAAAGAAGTTATGTTTACTTTGCACCTCTGAGTGCAGTGTAAATTTAGTATTTCACTAGAAAGAACATCAAAGGACATTAGGGAGGTTTGGATAATTAAAATAATTTGAGAAATTGCCTAACAAAATAGCTGGTATCTTTGCAATTTAACATCTCAGTGAAGAAAGTTTAAAAATTTCTTCCAAAGACAAAGAATTATGTTTTTAACAAATTTGTCAATCAAAGTTTTGCCCCTACGGAAATATACCTACCCGTAGTCACCTTAATGTTTTTATAGTTTGTTTTTCATAACAATAGATGAGTTAATTAGATAGGTAACCAGTGGCAGGTCAGATATATGACATGCAGCTGTGATTGTAGTGGCAGCAAACCACCTTTGGGTTCAACGTCCATGCCTTTTTTTTTTTCGGTATAAAAGTTTTGATAATCTTTAGTACCAACACCATTCTTAATGACCCAGTATCTTATTACTTAAACATTACTGCAATGATGTTGCAGGGTATATCCTGTCCATTGATGACCTGCTGTATTGGTAGAATTGGGTACTCTTCTCTGTGGAAGAATGTCCTCTGATGTGCAGCCTTATTGAATTCCTTCTTTCAATAAGACAACTCTATGCAACTCTAGAGTTTGACAACTCTATGCAAGTTTAAACTTCCACATAATTATGGACTCTTTCCAATTTATTTCCACATTGATCTCTCAACCTAAACTGAATTTTCTAGTTTTCTATTACAATATCCATTAAAACTTAAATTGAACTGTTTGTCTTTACAATTTTATAATTGGTTAGTTGTATTTCAAATTGTAGTAAGTAATAAATGTATATTATTTTATTATTAATAAAATAATTCAGCTTCAAAGAAGGTCAAGTGCTTAATATATAGTATCTAATAATACAAACTGGTTTTCTTTTTTTACAATAAAGTTCTCTTTATTTCCTGAATATGTTTTATTTATAAACTAGAGGATATTGGTCATCGTATTAGTTTGTTCTCATGCTGCTAAGAATACCTGAGAATGGGCAATTTAAAAAGGAAGCAGGTTTAATTGACTCACAGTTCTGCATGACTGCAGAGGCCTCAGGACACTTACAATCATGGCAGAAGGCACCTCTCCACAGGGTGGCAGGAGAAAGAATGAGTGCCTAGCAAAGGGAGAAGCCCCTCATAAAACCTTCAGGTCTTATGAGAACTCACTCACTATCACAAGAACAGCATGAGGTTAACCGCCCCCATGATTCAATTACCCCTCACCGGGTCCCTCCCATGACATGTGGGGATTATGAGAACTCCAATTCAAGATGAGATTTGGGTAGGGACACAGTCAAACCATATCATTCTGCCCCTGGCCTCTCCCATATTTCATGTCCTCACATTTCAAAACGCAATCATGCCCTTTTAAGTGTCCCTCAAAATCTTAACTCATTCCAGCATTAACTCAAAAGTCCAAGTCCAAAGTCTCATCTGAGACAAGGCAAGTCCCTTTCACCTATGAGACTGCAAAATCAAAAGCAAGTTAGTTACTTCCTAGATACAATAGGGGTACTGGCACTGGTTAAATAGACCCATTCCAAATGGGAGGAATTGGCCAAAACAAAGGGGCTATAGGTCACATGCAAGTATGAAAGCCAATAGGGCAGTCATTAAATCTTAAAGTTCCAAAATGATTTTATTTTACTCCCTGTCTAATATCCAGGTCACGCTGATGCAAGAAGTGGGCTCCCACAGTCTTGGGCAGCTCCAGCCCTGTGGCTTTGCAGGGTACAGCCCCTTGCCTGGCTGCTTCATGGGCTGGCATTGAGTGCCTGTGGCTTTTCTAGGTGCATGTTGCAAGCTGTTATTGGATCTACCATTCTGGGATCTGGAGGATGGAAGTTCTCTTCTCACTGCTCCAGTAGTTAGTGCCCCAGTGGGGACTCTGTGTGGGGGCTCTGACCCTACATTTCCCTTCCACCCTGCCCTAGCCGAAGTTCTCCATGAGGGCTCCACCCCTGTAGCAAACTTCTGCCTGGATATTCAGGTGTTTCCATACACCCACTGAAATCTAGGCAGAGGTTCTCAAACCTCAATTATTGACTTCTGTGCACTCACAGGCTCTACACCACATGGGAGCTACCAAGGCTTGGGGTTTGCACCCTTTGAAGCCATGGCCTGAGCTATACCTTGGCCCCTTTTAACATGGCTGGAGCAGCCAAGATGCAGGGCACCAAGTCCTGAGGCTGCACACAGCATGGGCGGGCCTTGTACCTGGTCCAGTGATATGGTTTGGCTGTGTCCCCACCAAAATCTCATCTCAAATTGTAATAATCCCCACGTGTTGAGGGTGGGGCCAGGTGGAGATAATTGAATCATGGGAGTGGTTTTCCCCATTCTGTTCTCAGGGTAGTGAATAAATCCATGAGATCTAATGGTTTTATAGCTGGGAGTTCCCCTGCACAAGGTGTCATTCCCCTGCACAAGCTTTCTTGCCTGCACCTTATGAGACATGCCTTTGCTCTTCCTTTGCCTTCTGCTGTCATTGTGAGGCCTCCCAGCCATGTGGAACTGTGAGTCCATTAAGCTTCTTTTCCCTTATAAATTACCCAATCTTGGGTATGTCTTTATTAGCAGTGTGAGAACAGAATAATACACCTAGGAAACCATTTTCCCTCCTGGGCCTCCAGTCCTGTGATGGGAGGAGCTTCCAAGAAGGTCTCTGATATGCTCCGGAGACATTTTCCCCATTGTCTTGCTGATTAACATTTGGCTCCTCATTATTTATGCAAAGTTCTACAGCAGGCTTGAATTTCTCCCCAGAAAATGGGGTTTTCTTTTCTATCACATCATCAGGGTGCAAATTTTCCAAACTTTTATGCTCTGCTTCCTCTTGAATGCTTTGGTGCTTAGAAATTTCTTCTGCCAGATACCCTAAATTGTCTCTCTCAAGTTCAAAGTTCCACAGATCTCTAGAGCAGGGGCAAAATGCCATCTGTCTCTTTGCATAGCAAGAGTGACCATTACTCCAGTTCCCAAAAAGTTTCTCATCTTCATCTCAGACCACCTCAGCTTGGACTTTATTGTCCATCTCATTATCAGCATTTTGGTCAAAGTCATTCAACAAGTCTCTGGGAAATTCCAAACTTTTCCACATCTTCCTGTCTTCCAAGCCCTCCAAGTCTCTAGGAAGTTCCAAACTTTTCCACATTTTCCTGTCTTCTGAGCCCTCCAAATTGTTGCAACCTTTGCCTTTTACCCAGTTCCAAAGTCGCTTCCACAATTTTGGGTATCCTTAGGGAAGTGCCGCACTCCCACTACCAATTTACTGTATTAGTCTGTTCTCATGCTGCTATAAAGAAATACCTGAGACAGCATAATTTATAAGGAAAAGAGGTTTAATTGACTCAAAGTTCTGCATGGCTGGAGAGGCCTCAGGAAACTCACAGTCATGGTGGAGGGCACTTCTTTACAGGATGGCAGGAGAGAGAATGAAAGTCAAATGAAGGTGGAACCCCCTTATAAAACTAGCAGATGTTGAGAGAACTCACTCACTATCACAAGAACAGCATGAGGGTAATCACCCTATGATTAAAGTATCTCCCACTGGGTCCCCCGCCATGACACATGGGGGTTATGGGAGCTATAATTCAAGATGAGATTTGGGTGGGGACACAGCCAAACCATACCAGCTATGAAGCAAAGTTCTCAGCTAGTGTTACCTAGGGATGTTTAATGGTATTATACAGAAGTATAAAGCATTATGCAAGTGGGAATCTGCTTTTCAGTTTGACTTTAAGCTAGAGACTTCACTCATCAAATAGGCTTTACGTTTTCTATTCCATTGTCAATGCAATGAAAAACTGATTCTACAAACGGAAAGCAGCTGCCAAGGAGACTCAGAGACGGAATGTACTTTAAAGAGACAGAGCGACAACATTACAAAACCACTGTTGGAGTTAATAAAAAAAAAGAGCAAGGATTCTACATAATCAGAAATGCATGAGCTCCCAGCTCGGACGGTGAGGAACACAGTAAAGAGGACTCATTCAAGGGCAGACCTTGTGTTCTAAACATTGTTTAGAGCTCATCCCCAGATCATTGATGAAGAGGAAACAAAGAAGAGTATCAGAATCCTAGATATATTCCATTGAGGTGGTATAAAAATGTAGGTATTGTAACTAAACATTTTTTAGAACTCATCCCCAGATTGTTAGTGAGGAGGAAACAAAGAAGAGTATCAGAATCCTAGATACATCCCACTGAGTTAGTGTGAAAATGTAAGTATTGTAACCTGGATACATTTTCCATTCAAGAATGTAGGCTTAATCATTTAAAAATATTTTGAAAAGAAATGAAATAAGATGAAAAACATACAATATTACAAACACTTGTATTCTGATCACTAGAATCAAACAAGTAATTTTCAATAAATTCTTCTATCCTTGTCAAAAGCCCCATAAATTAGAAACTTTTGGGAACTGTTGCATACAGAAATGTGGATGCTACCTGTTACTATGGGCAAGATTCTGTAACTTAGAATGGGCAAAACAGGTAAACAGCCTTCTCTTACAGAATGATGCCTTGATCTGACAAAATTTATTTATTTCCAGTTATGATTTTGTTATGGGGCTCAGGAGTTAGGAAGTAAAAATAAAATCGTGGATTCTATCTTATGTGTTGTACAGAAGGAAAAAAATCTCAAAACTTTAAGGCAGGCATTTGAGAATTGTGAGGACCCCGAAAGTCAGCAGAAGCCTGAGCATGAGTCTTGTCTTCTACCTCTCACTGAAGAGTCCAGGACTCATTGCCACCTTGAACATCAAGAAGATGTGGTTGTTAAAATAGTTTCATAATGCCCTTCTACAAATTCAAAGCAAGCAAACAAATAAATATAAAGCTTCTGTTGCTTGTTCATCATTTTTTCCCCTTTGGACCACAGGTTGGATTGTGTATTCCTTCTACTGTTTTTGGCATACTGTTTTTCTCTCACGGTAGTGGGTGATAATTCTGGGAGGCTGATGAGACCATTAGCTTGATGTAGTTAGCAGAGCTAAAGTCCAAGCCGTATCCTCACTGAGAGGGAAGAAACACAAATGGATAATTGTGATGGTAAATTTTTCAAAGGGACTGTAATGAGCAGGGGACAGTTTTGGTCATGTGTTCTTAGCTTTGTTTGGGAACAGCCATCTCATCTGTTTTATAACAATAAAACCATTGACTTGGGCATCACCTATTGTGGTAAATTCCTGAAAATGTGCAAAGGTCTACATTCCATATGTTTCAAAATAAAAGGCATGGACAGGTAAATGATGGTGATTTTTTTTTTCTTCTTAGGAAATACTTCTGATGAATAAGACTGCGTCAGCATGCTGTGCTTCTGTGGAGTGGATAATGAGGCATTTGTGATGCAGTTTCAGGGTCTGTTTTCACACTGGCATTCACAATCCAAGCAAAATTATTTGACTGAAAAGTAACAGACAATACATAAGGGGGATTCACTTCTTATTTTTTCTTGTGTTACTTTTTCAAACCCAACCAAACATGGAGAATATTTTAGATCCTGAAACCAGCATATTTAATGGCAATAAAAGGTATAATTAAAAAAATCAAACTAACAATGATTTATTTGGTGTCTACTTGGTGCTGAACACCATGTTAAGTGTATAAAAGATAAAGGGAAATTTAAGTCTCAGATTCCCTACTACCCCTCAGACTCAACACTTACACTCCAGGTGGAGAAATAAGATACATATGAAAAAATTAATATTTTTAATGAGACAAGGTCTTTATCACCCAGGGTGGAGTGCAGTGGTGCCATAATAGCTCGCTGCAGCCTCAAACTGCTGGGCTCAAGTGATCCTCTCACCTCAGTCTCCTGAATAGCTAGGACTACAGGCACATGCCACTATGACTAACTATGAGAAAACTTTAGGAGAGAGAAGAAATTAGAGATGAATGTACAAAACAAAAGGTGTGTTTCTAAGAAAGAAAAACTAAAGTTTGAAGTGATTAGTAGAAGAAAAACAGGTTTATGCCATGTTCTAGTATAATTTAAGTGGAGATAAACACATCAGGCTGTATTAGGATTTTATTTTGGCATTGAGGAGTCATTGAAGTTTGTGTGTCATAAAATCACTGCTTTAGACAGTGTTTTAATAGTTTATGTGTGAAGTAACTAAGAATTGGGAACCTACAAAGTGGCGGTGTAAAGAAGGAGGATGAGCTGGAGAGTAACCGGGGTTGGGGATAAAGAATGGAATGACCTTGGTGAACAATCTGATGACAGGAGAGAGAAGAACAAAAGAGGGATGTCTTGTTATTCTTGGAGAGCCTGGAGGACCCAGAAAGCAATGACTGCATACAGATCAAGGCCACTGTATCATAAGTGGGGCTGGGTGGAAGTTCAGAGAAGAGTATGCTATGGTAGTGGGTTTCTGAGGCAGAAAGACATGGTGAAGTGTCATCCTCACAGAAGTAGAGAGCACGATGAAATCCAACAGAAACAATCTAGAAAAAGTAAAATTCGAATTTAGAAACAAATTACATTTTAGTTGAAAGCAGCAGGATTTTCCCCCATCTCAGTATGCAATTAAGAGTGGAAAACATTTTTTTTGGTTGCAAATAAAAGCAATCTGGAATATGATATGTATGACATTAAGAGGAAGTTATGTATGCTGGTTTAAATCTGTAAAGAGACATAAAAATATCTATAATTCTTATGAATCAAGTAATCATGCTTTGGGAAGGTGAAGGGTATATGATAAACAGATATGTGCTGCATCTCTGAATTCAGATAAAACAGATATGATATTTCTATCACCATTGTCATCTGATGGCCATTATTACAATGGATCAAGTACTTAATTACACATGACATTTTTAGACTCTATTAAAAATGATTTATCAAAAAGAGTCCATGTCCTGAGATCTAAAGCATAATCTCATTTCCTTAAGTTCACTTAGGACTTGATAATTTGGAATCAAACACAATCCACTTTACCAGGTGCCTTCTGAGCATATACATGACACTGCTGCCCTCTAGGAGGAAAGAAGCAGCACATGTTCATTAAATACTTATTTGTCCTGTGCAAGGCACCATGCTCGGCTCCATGCCAGGTCTTCATTACATGTGTTGTCTTATAATCTAGTTGGGAAAGCAGATGCCTATCCCAATGACTCTAATATCAGCTAAGCTCTGATAAGTAAAATGCTAGATCTGGGGAAATTCCTTGTCCTGGGTGAAGTCTAAGCTGAACTTTGACAGATGGGCAGAATAATCATTTCTTTTTCAATATTTGGATTCTTTATTTTGTAACCCTTGAATGTTAAATATACCATCATGGATATAAATACAGCATATTGGACTGTAAAATTTAGCCAAAACAATTGAGAATATTTCAACACAAAGCAGAAATAATGACTTTAACCATACCTGAATCATATGTGCAATTTAAATCAATAATAAATATCCAGTGTGACTATAAATAAAATGTTAATAATAAATGATTTCCTATTAAATACCAGTCAGCTTTTATATATTTATTTCTCACATAAATAGGGGTTGGTTTTGGCAGTCATTCTCCTAAAAGACTTGATTCCAGGTTTTCACAATTAAAAATAATAGTGAAATAGACATTCTTTACACATCTCCTTGAGTACACATGTCAAGAATTCCTCTAGAAGATAACATCCAGAGACTAGGTTACTGTATAAGCAAATATTTTTTGAGTATCTTCTCTGGTCCAGGGCTTAGGGAAAAGGAAGGTGTCCTGCTTTCATGGAGCTTACAATCTTCCAAAGGATCTAAGAATGACAGAAGAAAATAAAGATATTATTTTATTCTTTCATTTGCTACCTCTTATATTTTTGCAAATTGATTTTATAAAACCGTATTTTTAATAGGCCCATCCAAGTGCACTCAAAACTATTAAGGCAAACTACTTATCTCGTTATATGGCACCAAGAAGGCAACATTGTTTGCTGTAAAAATTTTAGTCTTTTGATATCAGAGAGTAGCAATGCCACTGTGAAGTTCTTTTATTTAGTTTCTCTGTTCTAAATAGATGACTGAATCCATAGGTATCTTGGCTAAAATGCTTCAAAAGAATTCATGTGTAGATACAGAAAAACCCCAGAGTTTTCAGTGTTGAATATATTTAGAAAAGATTCTTTGCTTTTGGGTTGGCTGTCTAGGGTTAGTGAGTGTGGGGTGAGGCATGAGACCCCAAAGCACAAGCTCAGGTGCCAGTGGCTGTTTCTTATCCCCCTTCTATAAGAGTAGATGTCAGGGTGGTTCTCAGAGAAGGGAAGGCAGACTCCTGGGTTAGGCAAACCCTTGTTTATGCAGAACTTTTGTTGGATGTGAATCTTGAAATGAGTAGGATATGTAAGGCTGAGGGAGAGCTGGCTCTCTCCACATATCAGAGATGTGGTTGTTCTTCTCTGTGGAGAAAGCAGGCATCTCTCTGCTATGCAGTCATTTGAGGGAGGGTATGTCAGAGATCAGAGTGATCAGCGAGGATTCATTTTTATATGTTGCTATATTTAATTCTTCATAAATTCTTTTTTTTTTTTTTTTTTTTTTTTTTGAGACGGAGTCTCGCTCTGTCGCCCAGGCTGGAGTGCAGTGGCCGGATCTTGGCTCACTGCAAGCTCCGCCTCCTTTTTTATTGTGAAAAAATGAAACCTAACAAAAATGTTTAGATCTTTTGACTAGATTTAACAACTGTTAATATATTGCCACACTTGCTTTCTCTGTCTTTGTCTTTCTCAGTATCTACTGGATTGTGTTTTTACAAGAGGCAGAGTTACTGTATTGTATTTGTATATATGTGTGTGTGTGTGTGTGTGTGTGTGTGTTGTGTGTGTGTGTATCTCATTGGATCTGTTTCTCTAGAGAATCCTGAT
Organism: Macaca fascicularis; assembly: GCF_037993035.2. NCBI lineage: Eukaryota > Metazoa > Chordata > Mammalia > Primates > Cercopithecidae > Macaca > Macaca fascicularis. The sequence goes on from NC_088378.1 coordinate 88,520,048, forward strand.
TAATATATGTGTGGGTATACATATGTGTATGTATACATAGATATAGATATAAAATAGAGAGAGAGCGATTTTAAGGAATTGACTCACATGATTATGGAGGTTGGCAAGTTCAAAGGGTAGGCAGGCTGGCTGGAGACCCAGGGAAGAGTTGAGATGTTGAAGCCCAAGGCAGTCTTCTTGCAGAATTCCTCCTCCTGGGGAGGTCAGACTTTTTCTGTTAAGGCCTACACCTGACTGAATGAAGCCTGCATACATTATGGAGGGTAATCTGCTTTACTCAAAGTCTACTGATTTAGATGTTAACCTCATCTAAAAAAAAAATCATAAAAACATTTGGAATACTGTCTAAGCCAAGTTGACACAAAAATTAACCATCACATGCATCAAAAAGGAAAGGTGGGAGAGGCCTCTCTTTCTCTCTTTCTCCCTTCTCACATTCCCCCTCTGCCTTTTTCTTTGTCTTCCTTGTGCTCAAACATGGTAACTTTTAATCTCTTACACTCCATTTGGCCAGCCTCCCTGAACAACTTCTTCAAAGATAGGGGACTTTTCATTCTGGACTTACCCTTCTGTGATTGGGTGACCACTTCAGGGATATGAGATGCCCAAGGCGTGGGTTCTAATAGGCCTCCATTTGTCTTTGTTTTATGTGGTAAACCTTAGAATCGAAATTTACTAAGGACCTCTGTGCTTTGGGAGTTATGAGATAAAACTGCTATTTTTTTTTTTTCCTATTTAGCTCCTTTGTCTATTCCCTATCAGCTAGAACTTGGGGATATATAGACAAAGGCTGATTAATTTAAACTTAATTCCACAAAGATGTGGATTTCAACTAATCATTGCTATGAAGAATCTGATGCTCACATTTTCATCTTTTCTAAATTTTCTATAAAATACATTTATTTAAAAATCAGAAGATTTAAAAAATCCCCAAACTTAATTTTGTGTTAGCGTAGGAAACCTGGTGTTTTAGTTTTTTATTGTTGCCATAACAAATTACTGGAAGCTTAGTGGCTTAAAAACAATATAAATTAATTATCTCACATTTCTGTAGGTCAGAGAAGTCTAAATTGGCTTGGATAATTTCTCAGCTCCTGGGTTCACAAGGCTGAAATTAAGGTGTAGGCAGGCTTGCATTCCTTCCAAGTCATGGGGATGAATCTGGCCTAAGCTCACTCACGTTGTTGACTGAATTTTGGTCCTTGTGGTTGTAGACTAATAGGTTCCTGATTCCTCAATAGCTGTTGGCCAGAAGTTGTTCTTAGCTGTTAGAGGTTGCCTTCATACATTCCTTGTCTTGTTACCTCCACCTCTATCTTCAAAGCTAGCACAGTTGGGTCAAGTCCTTGTTAGGCTTTGAGTTTCTCTCAACTTCCCTCTTCCATCATCTCTCTGATGGACTCTTCCATCTTCATTCTTGGCTTTTAAGAACTCATGTAATTACATTAGACCTACACAGAGAATCCAGAATAACTTCTTTATTGTAAGGTCAGCTGATTAGTAACCTTAATTCCATCTAGATTAGTTTTTGATTGACTAACCAGTGAGAAGACTCTTGGGGAGACATCATTAGAATTCTGCCTAACACACCAGAGTCCCAGCACTTCTTTCTTGATGGAACCTGAAGAGTTCTGTTCCTGACTGGATTTGCCAAAGCCTATGCTAGCAATTGCTTACTACTTTGTAATTGCCCCTAGGGTAAGCTTTTACCAATGTAGCAATTACAAAGTAGTAGTTTCAGGCAAGTATCTAGAAGGCTCAAAGAGTTTTGCTCCTTAAGTTTGTGGGTCAAGGTTTTTTGACTGAAGAGAATTTGTTTCTAATTTGACATTCTCCAACATTTCACACATATCTGAATTGCAACTGTCTTTCAAAGACCACAGCTTACTCTACTGCCACCACCTTCCCTTTTTACTTCAGTTTGGTCTTATCATCAGTTACTGTTCATCTTATGTCTGGTTGTCGGGTTATTGCCAAACTCTGGTGCATTCCCATCTTAGCTGCTGGCACCTTCAGAATCTTCTTCACTGGCTTCTTCTGCTTCTCTGATGCATGGATTTTTCCCAAGTCCTCTATGTCCTCAGCCTCCTCAAGTTCTTTCAGTGACACCATTCTTTGAAGGAACTCATCTGATCCCATCCCAGGATGTTCTTCCCTCACTTCAATTTGGATGATATCCTGTGCCTATGTTCTCTTCCTACATGTGCTGTACCAGCTCATGAGTAGCTGTGCCTTTGGGGGCACTGTAGTAGTGTGCACTGTAGACTCTAGCAAAGGGTGTGCCTAAAAAATGATCTAAGTGGGGAAGCAGAATTCAGGGCAAAAGGGGGCAGACAAAACCTCACTGAGGACACCTGAATCATAAAATGCTGGGTAGGGCCAGTGGTTGCATAGACATGAGTCTTTCAATCTGATTTCAAATACTCAGTCTAGTACTGTGTTCTACTGTCCCTATAAGCATGTGTACTTGCCAGCAACATAGTCTGGCTTTAGCATCAGATGATCTTGGAGTTTTGGTACAGGACGTTAGTGATGCCTGGCTTCCTTAGCAGAGAATAAAATCATGTCCTTTGCAGCAACATGGATGTAGCTGGAGGCCATAATCCTAAGCAAATTAACACAGGAACAGAAAACCAAATACCACATGTTCTTACTTAGAAGTGGGAGTCATAAACTTTTTAATGGGTTCTTTCTAAGGTCTAGTCTCTAACACCTCTCAAAAATGCAATAACATTCACAAAATCAAATTTTGACATTAAGCCAGCAGCAAAGAGTACCAAAGGGGACATTCAATGGGCTCAGCAGTGTTCACTCCCACGGCTAACTCACATGGTTGACACAGGAACTCTAGACACGAAAGCTTAGTTGTGGACATATTTTTATTTATTCACTATTTCATTCAACAAAGAGTTATTAAATCTTCCTCTGTAAAAGGCACTGCCTCAGGCACTAGGGATCCACTGAGCAAGAAAGAGGAGTCCCTGCCCCCAGTGAGTTTATAATCTAGCAAGGGAGAGAAGCATCAGGTGACTAATTACACAAGTCATTATTTAACTTGTTTGTGATATGTGCTGTGAAGGAGACATTCAGTGAACCCTGAGAGAGTGTAATTGGAGGATTTGATCCAGCTTTTTAAGAAAGCCATCCTTCAGAGAGAAAGGTTGGCGCTGGGCCTGAAAGATCCCGAGAACAAGTTATCTCTGCAAGTTGAGGCAGAGGGGAGGAGTCCAGCGGGTGGCTGTAGCACCTGCCAAGGCCCTAAGGTGGTCAGGAACAGGGTTAGTTAGAAAAATCTGGGGAGACGTTCCAGTGGGGTATGGAGAGCATGTTGCAGTGCAGTGTGGATGTGAGTGTGCTGAGCTTCAGCAGTGTCACAGTCATTGAATGCAACATAAATGCATAAATGTGACCCTTGCGTTCACACTTTTCATTTTCATTTTCTGTTTTTAATTAGCTTTTTATTCCACCTTCTTCTAAATAGGGTTTAAAATAGACACAATTTATGAACATGCCATATGAATAGTTGACAATAAGAAACTAGAGTGAGGAAACAATGAAGATAATTTAGATAAGATTTTTTTTTAAAACCAGCCATATAAAAAAAAAATTCAGGTGCCAAATAGCATTTTATTTGATAACACCAGGCACATTCTGTGGGATACAGGGCAGAAAAATGTAAAACAATAACATCATAAATACTAACATGCATCACGAAAGCCTGTCAGGGAATATTGATGTAAACCCCGTGAAAGCATTCAGCGTGCGAGTAATAACTGTGTGATCCTCCTAAGCTCCATTAGAAATCAATCTTTGCTTATAAATGGGACACACTTTCCAGTGTTTCTCGTCCAATTTCATTTGGGAAGAGAAAGAACCTGCACATCACTTTGGAGCCCTCTCTCAGAGGCCTGAATGTGTGTGAAAGCCTGGAACTCCATTCTGTGGCCATTCTAGGCTCTGTGTGGTTGTTCATAGCAAATGTCATCATTGAAAAGCTGCCGTATGTTTTCAAATTATTTTAAAGATGTGAAACACCTTGATGTTAAAGATGCAGGATACAAAACTGTAGAGTATGATATCCATTTGTAACATGTGTATGGGCTTAGTTTCTCTGGCCTTCACTAGTGTATGAGTACAAATGATCTCTTATTAGTGATTATGTACAAAATTTTACTGTTTATTCTATTTGCATATTTTAATCTCAGCATTGATGACTGGGAGGCCCTGAAGTTGTTTTATATAAACTTAAAATGAGTTCTATCAGTTTGCTTTACTTCAGGATATCTTTGTTGCTATCTAGGGTCCACAGAGTCCAGGGAGCTCAGGCTATATTCAAGTTAGGACTATATGTATATAAATCCAAGTGTATAGAGGAAATTATTAGAAGAAAATATAACAACTGTTCTCTCCATGTGGTGAGATTATGGATAACTTATTTTTTGTATTTTTCAAATTATTTTCAATGAATCTATTTTACTTTTAAAGAAAGACCAGTTAAAGAAAGGAGAAAGAGAAAGAGAAGAAGGAAGGGGAATGGTAGGAAGAGAGGTAGAGAAGGATAGAGAGAGATAAAAAAATGCAGATGGTAAACTTCATCTACTGGATCCATGAAACAATGTTATGAATTATGCTAAAAACATGGCAGTCATAGGCTCTGCCCACAGTGGAGGTTACCAGTTGCAGAATGATATATTGACCTGCTTGGAGACTCTGACTTGATGGGAAGCTGAGGAACTAAGCATTTTTGCATATCATTCTTCAACTGAGAGGGATAAGCAAATCCTTTTGCTCCTGTGGTTCTACTTTTCCTGTCTGTAAAATGGAGGAGTTGACCTAGTTCTAACAGATTTCTCGCAGCTCTGGTCACTCGATACCATTAATTTTTAGCAATAAGAGAGGTTGTGCAGGAACATTTGCTGAAGTCTTATGGAGATGATGTGTGGCCTGAGGATGCCCGAGAGTCTTAACCATTCTAGGTAGAATGGGAGTCTTGTTTCAGCAAACACAAGCAAGAATGCATGTGAGATGAATGGTGTGGGTTTCCTGGAGGATGACTGCAGATAGGTGGGGCCAAGGAGAGCAGGTGAAGCTTAGCAGTGTTTATAAAAATGAAAGGGTGGGCAAGCAGACCACGAGAGCAGGAAGAGATTGGCATACCTGCATGCTTCTGGCCAGTCTCCTCTCTTTCTTGTTCAATTCAGGAAAGATCCAACAATATGAGTGTATATGAGTGACTCCCAGGCTGCCCCTTGTGAAGGAACATTTATTTTATCTTAGCATGTCTAATTCTAACGATCCCCATAGTCTGTCTTTATTTTTCTAAAGAAATCTGACAACAACTTAAAAAAAAATCAAAGTGTACTATAACTTGTAGTATTAAAGACTGACTTTCTAAACTTGAATTACTGTAGACGTGGAAGTGTCAATATGGCCTATGGAAGGATGGTTCTGGCACAGAGCTCCACGTGTCTAAGCAGTGAGCTTCTGGAATACTAATTCCTCAATGTTTTCTACTTCTAAGTTTGAGAAATGCATTTTTGGTGTAGGTTGGTATTCTTTTCCCCTGAGGCTAGTTATGCACAATCCTTAAGTCTATTTTTATTTTTGGAATTTAACCAATAAAATAAAATATTATCAGTGGTTTTTTCAAAAGATAATTCCTGTCTCCCCTGAAAATTCAGTTTTCTTAAAAAATAGGCATCTTGCAAAGCTTTGGAAACTTGCTGGGATTTGTTTGAGAACATTTTGCAGCTTTGTAGACAAGACAAGTATCTGAGTCTGGCCTCCATTCCATGTGCTCCTTGGATGATCCATTCAGCTCAGCTCTCACCAACCCAGGGTGGCAAGTTACAGCAAAAAGCAAGAAGTTGAACAGAAAGAATATGAAGAATTAATTTTGACATTAAAAAGTACATAAATAATATAAGTGCTTTATTATTTATAGTTTATTCACATATAATAATTCATTTGAACAGTTTATATGTACAGTTATATGTCCAGCACCAAGTTCTGGACTTAGTCCACTGCACTAAGTGCTGGAGATACAAAGACAAGAAGACAAATATATGCTGTCTACGTGGGGCTTATAGTCAAGTGTGAAAGATCAACTTTGAAGAAGTTCTTTGGTCCATGGTTGGAGAGTACTATCTCAGAGAAAATAAAGAGTGTTTAGGGACCATAAAACAATGAACTAGGAATAACATATCAGTCAGAGTCCCAGCAGAATTCCACTCAAGTGATGAGGCAATCTACAGAATTCTCAACAGAGTTAAGGGAACCCGCAGTGGACGCTGAATCGTTTAGGGACTAGTTGTCATGAGGAAGCCTTTACATACCTAATCTGGTGAGAACTGGAGCCATTGAGAAGAGGAACACAGCCACTCCCAGAAGCACAAGGCAAGGCAGTGAGGGAGCGAGGGAAGAAATATCCTGACCTCTCTCTCTTCTTGCTCTGTTCTCCCTGAAGTGTTTGCCATCAGCCATTCCAGACAGAACCAGAGGGCGAGGCAGGCTCAGTGAGGCAGGTTTGTCTTAGCCTTCTGGGGTCCAGATCGGGGCAGGAAAGAAGAGAGAAGCATGGGGAGGAGAGAAAAGAAATGGAGAGTCACCATTACAAAGTGCCTCCTGAAAGAAATATTTTAAGTTGAAATCTGAAGGACACATAGGAACTGTCTGAGCTAGGAATGGGGAAACACTGGAAATGGCATGTTTGAGTGTCCTGACACGAGAAAGCAAGGCATGTTCGAGGAGCTGAAAACAGTAGGGAAAGGCTTGGGCAAAAAGAGCCAGGAAAGCTGTGGCATGAAATGAAACATCTTAATGATTCAGGACTTTATCCTAAGGGAAATGGGAAACCACAGAAGGGCTTTGAGTGGAAAATGATCTAAATCAATTTCAAATTTTAAACGATTATTCTGGCTTCTATGTGGAGAACAGTTTGGAGGGACCAAGAATGAATCCAGTGAGATATGCTGTATGTGAGAAATGGAAGAGACTAAGGGATAAAAAGAAGTGGATATGTTCAAAAGATATTAAGTGGAAAAATCATTAGGACTTGGCGGTTAAGTAGAAATGGATGGTGTTTGATGGGGAGTGGTCCAAGATGAATCCCAAGTGTTTGGTTGAGAAGTTGTATGCACGACAGTGCCATTTGCTAGGCAGAAAACACAGGAAGCAGCTTTGGGGTTGAACATAAGTTTTAGTTACTGATGGGTGAAGATACCAGTAGAAAATTGGTTATGTGATTCTGGACCTCAGAAAGTACCACTCAAAATATTGGGAATTGCTTATAAATGGCACTTGTCTTGTTTATGTCACAGCCCACATACAGCCATTGTTACTGATGTTCCCCAATAGCTTATCTCGGTTCTTTACTTGTCTGAAAAAAGTTTTTTCTAAAATATGAGCATATCTATGAGTGCATGTTATTCCTGTCAGCATCATTTGTTATACCCTTCAGGGGAATGTTGAGGACTGCTATACTATGCAATGGATACATGCAAAAATATTTCTCCACGATCTAGTAAACTGGGCGATGGGCTCAAGAAAGAGACTAATATGAAGATAGTGTATATTAGTGGTATAGAGAAAATATGTGCAAATAATTACAGTTTGAGGTAGCCAAGAGTGCTATAAGGTAAAAGAGTGAATATTATAGAGAAGTTCATAACAGTAAGAAACCACTCCTAGTGATATTTATATGGGTCCTTAAGTACAATAATAGACAAGTTTCATGTTATTAATATGTTGTTTATATTACTAGTACATTATTAATGGGATTAGGGCATTTTTGATTCCACCCTTGCTTATACTATCTGGACCAGTATAAACCAGGCAGAAACTGGTTTTCTCTCTTGTGGCTTGTACTGTAGTGCTCTGTACCTTAAAACTGTGTATTGGTTTACCAGATGCAGTGGAATACCTAGTTTCTAGAGACTTCACATTGGAATGAAGGAGCCAGTGGGAGGGAAGGGGTTGTGGATTAGCATGGGTGCTGAGGAATTGTAGTAAGCCTGGTTCATTCTTTTAGTCCATTTTTGTGTTACTATAAAGGAATACCTGAAGTTGAATAATTTATAAAGAAAAGAGGGTGGTTTATTTGGCTCGTGGTTCTGTAGGCTGTACAAGAAGCATGGTGCAGCATCTGCTTCTGGTGAGGGCTTTAGGCTGTTTCTGCTCACGGTGGAAGGTGTGAAGGGACGCTGGAATGTAGAGATCACATGGTGAGACAGAGAAGTGAGAGACTGGGGAGTGAGGCATCAGGCCCCTTTTAGCAATCAGCTTTCCTAGGAGTTCATACAGAGAGAACTCAGTTATCTCCCTTCCCAAGGAGGGCATTGATCTATTCATCATGGATCTCACTTGTGACCCAAACAGCTCTCATTAGGTCCTGCCTCCAACACTGGGAATGAAATTTTAACACGCGGTTTGGGGGACAAACATCCATACTATACCACTCATCTTTACCACTTTTCTAGAAAATGACTCAAGAAATGTGCTAGACATGGAGCTATGAAACCAAGATCTCACATCAGAGAAGGACTTGCCACCCAGCTGAGGGGAATATAGTTTGCAGACAACTCACAGCTGGCAGCTTCTTTAGGGTTGGCCTCATGTCAGCTGCAGGGAGCCACTTTCCCAAGGTCTTGCCTTTCTAGGGAAGCCCCCCACCTGATGAGTGAGCTCAGTGCAGGTATAAAGGTCCATCCAGCGTGACCCAACACCTCTGAGTCATTCTCACACTCCAGAGGTGACCACTAGGTTGGCTGAGGGTTTGTCAGGCCTGCATTACAGTTTAACTTCTTCCTATATTCAATCCTGCTTCCTTCTCTCTCTTTTGTCAGGTACTGATCCCTTAATTAACATCTTGCACTCCAACTTCATTTTATAAAACCCACCCTGTGTCAGTTGATAACAGGAGTAGTACCACAAATCAGATAATAAGATGGGGTTTGGAGCTGGATCATTATAGCCCAGCCAAAAACAAGAACCATATCACTGTTGGTAAGTTGGTAGTGCATTTCTAGTGAATTGTATCAGTGGAAGGGAATATAGTAGCTGGTATTATACTTTATGTGTTTGTGACACACACACACACATTTTGTCTATGGTTCCTGGCTCATATCTCCCATAGTCCTTGTTACAGTCTTGTGTTATAGTATTGGAGTGCTTTAGGCCTCAGAATCAGGCTTCAGGAAACAGAATCTCAGGATCCTAATCTAATTGTGGGTCATAAGACCCTCATACTCTAGAGAAAAGAAAGCCGCACAAAGAAGCCAAAAAGGCCCTGCTGGTCTTAAGTCATATCCTTTTCGTCCAGTTACATTTCTATATGGCTGTACATGGTTCAATCGTGGAAAACCAATGAAGTCTCCATAGAAAGCACAAAGGACAGGTTTTGGGAGCTTCTGGATACCTGAACACATGAATTTTCCTGGACAGTGTTGTAACCAGGGAGAGTATAGAAGCTCTGTGCCCCTTCCCCCATACCTCACTCTATGCATCTCTTCATCTATTCTTTGCAATATTCTTTATAATAAACCAGTAAACATAAGTGTTCCACTAAGTTTTGTGAGCCACTCCAGCAAATTAATTGAACCCAAAGAGTGGGTGGTGGAAACCCCAACTTAAAGGTGGTCGGTCAGAAGTTTCAGACTTGCAACTGGTATCTGAAGTGGCAGGGAAATACGGGACTGAGGCCTCAACCTGTGGAATCTGATGCGACCTCCAGCTAGACAGTGTCAGAATTGAATTGGAGGATACCCAACTGATATCCCCAGTTAGTGGGGAAAAACCCCCACCCATTAGGTCACAGAAATCTTCTGTGTTGATTGTGGTTGTGCTGGTGTTAGAGCAGAGAAGAAACATGGTTATATGTGTGAGATTGGGTCCTGAGGGTGCTTAATCAGGGAGACTAGAACATAAGGTCAGAGAAGGAAACTTTCTACTGAGTTACAGAATTTTGGCAAGGAGCTCAAGAGATGATACAAAATCATGATTAGGATGGGTTCTAGAAGTACGGAAAAAAATCATAGCCTACACTAAACAAAGCTGAAATACCAGAATCATATAGGAGATAGTAGAGGAAGGAATTAAAAGGTTTCAGGATTTGGATATGCTAGAGTGGATATCGTGTGGCCAGAAGACACACAAGATGATTATGTTTCACAAGAAGACCCAGAGGGCACACCATTTACCAAGGCCATGAAAGTGTGCTGGTGAGGGGACACTAATATCACTAAAACTTTCAGTGGCAGTTGTCCTCTACAGGCCAGGCTGACAGTAGAAGATGTTACAGAACTTAGCGCGCTGATACAAGTGGGGATGACAAAATTGGAACGCAATGAAGAGCAGGTGGCGATACTTAACTGCCAGAAAAAGAGGGTTACAATGACCATAACAACTGGCCAGGTGGACTGTAAACCAAGGAGGTCTGACTTTCAGAGGATTATGGAGATGATTAACAGTTTACAGTGTCTCTAGATGGGCAACCAACAAGGATGTTGGTCTGTGTGACAAGAAACAATGGGTGCTTGCCCTAGTAAAAAGTCACAGACTCACATCCAATTTCCAGACCTGAGCCAGTTTTTAGATCCAGAGCCCACTGACTAAAGAGCTGGGTCTTGGGAGATGCACTTAAGTCATAAGGCCATGTGAGTACAGCAATGATCCTTTCAAGATGAAAGTGCTGCAGATGGGATCAATAGGCATAATCAAGCTGTATGGGCAGGTAGCTCAAACTCCCACAGCATCCACCATTGTTGCACCACTACCTTTCTTCAGTTCACATTTAGAGCTGTATTTGGCCTTCCAATCAAACACCTGAAGGAGGAGGGAAGTCTGAACTTGCTTTATGGGATGGGTCAGCATGGTATTTGAAGTCAAGCTGAAAATGGAGAGCAGCTATACTAAAGCCCACCCTGAGGTGGGTTCAAAAGACAATGGTGAAGGAAACTTTCACCCAATGCGTAGAACTTCTGATGGTGTACCTGGTCACCCAGTATTTGCGGAAAGAGAAGTGGCTTGGATTTGAATACATATGGACTCATGGTCATTGGCAATTGGCCTGGCTGGAAATGAAAACATTAAAAGACTGAGGACAAGGAAGTTTGGTTTAGAAAAATGTAGATGTACATATGGGAGTAGATATGAAGTATTGAAGATCTTTGTATCACATGTTATCTAACAGAGAACATCCACCATGAAAGAAGCACTAGTCTGACAAGGATACAAAATGACTTAGACAGAGGATGTCAGCCAGCCTCCGTCATCAGTTCCCAGTGTTGTCACAATGGGCAAGTGAAAAATGTGGCAATGGTAGCAGGGATGGAGGTTATGTTCTGGCCCAACAGTGTAGGCTTATACTTCTAATACTGATCTAGATATTTCTGCCTCCTACCGTCCAACCAGAAACAGAGACTAATGCTGGGACCCTTAGATGGCACCATTCACAAGATCAATCAGCCCCTTAATGGCAAGTTGACTACACAAGGCCCCTTTTATCCTGGAAGGGCCAGTGATTTGCTTTTGGGAATATATACCTATCCTGGTGTGATGGTTAATATTAGGTGTCAACTTGACTGGATGGAAGGATGCCTAGATGGCTGATAATGTATTGTTTCTGGATGTGTCTTTGAGAGTGTTGCCAGAGGAGATTGACACTGAGTTGGTGGAGTGGGAGAGGAGACCCACTGTCAATGCGGGTGGTCATCATCCAATCGGATGCCAGCAGGTTTCCTGGGGTTCTTGGGCTTTTGGCTACAGACTGATGGCTGCACCACTGGTTTTCTTGGTTTTCTTGGTTTTGAGGCTTTTAGAATTTGGCTAGCCACTACCGGGTTCTCTTTCTTCAGCTTGCTGACGGCCTATATTGGGACTTCACTCGTTTGAGTGAGTTCTCCCTAATAAACTCCCTTTTATATGCACATATATGTACATATATATGCACATATATTTATGTATATATGTACATATATGTATATATTTTATATGTACATATATCCTATTGGTCTGTCCTTCCAGAGAACCCTAATACACCCAAAAATAGATTTGTCATTTCTGCTTGCAGGACTTCAGCCAACACCATTATCCAAGAGTTTATGCAGCATTTGATCACTTAGACCAGAGGTCCCTCTCTACAGCAAAGAAAATGTAAGAGTGGGCCTATGATCACTGGATCCTCTGGTAATATCCCATACCCAACACTCATTAGTTGCTACTTCTGAAGGGGTATTGAAACACTTGCTGAAGGCACAGTTGAAGTGTCATGTCAGAGGGGCAGCATCTAATTTGCAGTATAGTCACGGAATCAGATATTGATATGGTACTAGGTTTCAACACCAGGACCAAGAAGTGTAAGCAGTAGTGTTTGCACTTAACTATAACTCCCAATGGTTTATTGGAGGTCTTTATGCTTCTCATTCCTACACCTCTGGGCTTTGCAGGGATAAAAGTCTTTGTTTCTAATAATGGAACACTTTGAATTCTAAGAGTTTCAATACCCCTGCAAGAGTCTCATTCAATTCTAAGCTTTGGCTGTTGCCAGGGCACTTTGGGTTTCATGTGTCCAGGGACTAGCAGGCAAGATGAGAAGTCACTCTCTTGGTGAAGGTAATTAAGACTGATTATTAGGGAAGAAAAAAGGGACATGGAGGAATATGTATAGAATCTAGGTGGTCCAATTTAGGTGACTCTTGTCACTCTTTTGCTAATTGTGACTGAATATTTAATAAGCAAATCTGGAGTAAGTAGATAAGGGTTACCTCTCAAGGTCTGGGTCATACCATGTAGTAAGTCATCATGAGGTACTCATCAAACCAACAGAGCTGCTCTTGAAGCTAAGAGGAATCTAGAATGGATAGTGAAGGAGAGAGTTATTGTGCAAATAGCAGCCCTGAGAACAGCTAGAGTAGTGAGATGTGTGGTTAGTACCACTTCTAAAATTCTCCCAAGAAGAGACTTCCATCAAAATTCTTGAGGAGCAAAATTCTGGAGGTCCATCAAAATTCTGAATTCATATGGATAAGTGAACCCAAGTGAGATAAAGTGTGAACTGTGGTAGACATAGCTAAGTGCCACAAAGATCACCTTTCAAGGAGGGACTTGCTCCCAGCTACAGGAAATGTGGTCAGCAGACAGCCTCCTGCTGGCTGCTCTTTCAAGATCTGCCTTTACTCCAGACAGCCACCTCCCCTCAACTCAGGTATTTCTAGGGCATCTTACAACCAGTGACTAGCAAGGCAGGGGTACAAAGGCATGTCGAATTTGGTTGCGTGTTGCAGGACAACTTTGATGAGCAATTGTTGCTTCAGAGCTCCCTGCTAGGCTAGTCAGGGCTTTGTCAGGCTTGCAATTTGGCTCTCCTGCCAATTTGCCTCCTCTCCTTCCTTTTACAGGTAATATGATATATATCTCATCACCGATACACATCTCTTGCCTAATCCTGTTTATGCATCTGCTTTCAGAGAACCCAACCTGTGATGAAAAAGTTCATGCTCGAAGTTAATGTAGAGTTCTCCCAGTCCCAGGCACTTTGAGAGTCACAGGTTACACTGTAGACATGACCAAGTCCAAGAAGACCGCACACAACCAGTCCTGAAATGGCACAGAAATGGTGTCAAGAAACCACAATCACAAGAATATGAATCTCTTATGGAACATAACACGCACTTTGTCAGGAAGCACAAGAAGAACCTGGAGAAGATGTAGGCCAACAAAGAAAGGCTATCACTGCGCATGCCAAGGCTGTCAAGGCCCTCATAAAGCTCAAGGAGGTTAAGCCCGAGATATCAAAGGGCATCAGTCCCAAGCTTGATGAACTTCCTTACACTGCCCACCCCAAGCTTGGGAAGTATATTTGTGTCTACCTTGCTAAGGGTCTTGGGATCTGCTGGCCAAAGGCCAAGGCCAAGGATCAAACCAAGATCCAGGCTGTGGCTTTAGCGTCAGCTGGAGCCGCAGTTACAGCTCAGGCTCCCAGAGGTGTCCAGGTCCCCATAAAGCCTCTCTGTCTGCCAACGTGAGGACAGAAGGACAGATGTGATCACTGGACTGCCGTCTGGATGGAGCTTGTGTCCTTCCATGCTATTTGTATGAATAAACCTGAGGCAGGAAAAACCCCCAAATAAACAAAAAGTTAATATCGAACATCCCAATTGATAAACTGGACAATTGATCAAATGTACAATTCTTTGTAAAATTTGTGTATTCTTTGGCTCAAATAATTAGCAATTCTTTTAGAGCCTACCTCAGCCTTTATTATTCAGGGATTTTATTTGTCATCACTCTTCAGCTGCTACTGCTGTGTTGTAATTGGAGTTATGGTTCCTTAGAAAAAGTTTTTGCTAGAATAATTTGGTTATCTTTAATATATCTGTTACCTATACCTTTAATATAACTGTTACAATTACCCGGTATTGTGAAGGATTTCTGTAAGTAGGCTCACTCAATAATGAGTCATTCCTGCTTGAATTTAAAAGAAAGAGAAACGTGAAGATTCTGAGGTGCTGCTGTTTGGTGTGCAGATTTTTATGATGAAGTAATTGGAAAGTTGGGGGTTTACAGCCAGTATAAATCTGTCTGAAGTGATGCCTTCTTTGAAGAGTTCTTCACAGTACTATTTTCATTTCATAGAGCTTTCTTTTTGGCTCAGTATTTTTTTGCTGCATTTTCTAACAGTCTAAGAATGACAGTGAACAATGCTATTTTTAAAACCTTTGTATTTGGAAATAGTTTTACACTCATAGAAATGTTGCAAGAATAAGACTAGTACAAAGAATACCTGATCATTTACCTGGACTCATCTATTGCTAACATTTTATTCCATGTGCTTTGAGTCATCTCATTCTCCCTTTCACTTCCCGCCTATTATGTATGTGTGTGTGTTTGTACGTACACACACACACACAATAATTTTTTCTTAACCATTTAAGAGTAAGTTACATCCTTCATGGTTCTTTTCCCCTAAGTATTTCTGTGTTATGTTTAAGAATAAATATATTGTTTTTCATAAAAACAGTATAGCTGCCAACTTGAGGAAATTCACCATTAATGCAATACCCTTACATAACCTATCATCCACATTTCAATTTTGTCATTTGATCTAATAATGTCTTTCTAGCGCTTTTCTCCTGGTACAACATTCGGCTTAGGATCATGTATTGCGTTGAGTTATCATGTTTTCTGTTAGGCTCTTTGTGTGTATATGTGTAATCAGATACATTGTTATTTTAAAATATTTAATTGACAAGATACTGAATATAATCAAGGCATGTGATGTGATTATTTCTCTTACATCTACATCGTGTAGTGATTACCAAAATCAAATTAATTAACACATCTATCACTACCCATGCTGCACATAGATCCCCAGGACTTGTTCATCCTATAGCAAAGTTTATACTCTTTGACCAACATGTCTCCATTTTTCTTACCTGCCAACCCCTGGTAACCACTGTTCTACTTTCTACTTCTGAGTTCTATCTTTTGATTCCACACATAAGCGAGATCATACAGTTTAAAACAAAACAGCCCTTGTCTTTTATGACACTGACATTTTTGAAGAATATAGTATTTTATAAAATAAAATGTTTCTCATTTTGGGCCTCTTTGAAGATTTCTTGTGATTGTATTCAGGTTGTGTATACTTGGCTGGAAAACAGCATAAGTGATGTGGTGTCACGTTCAGAGCATTACGTCCTGAGCTGAGGTGGATGATGCCCATCAGCCCATATTGGTGAGGTTCATTTTAAACCCAGTAAAAACATTGTCCAGTTCTCTACTGTATAGACACCATGTTTTTCTTTGTAACTAACAAGCAACCTGGGAAGACACTTTAAGACTTTAAGAACATCCAAATTTAATGTAAAAATTCCCCTTAGATTTAGTGTCCATTGATGATGCTTGCCTACACCAACTTTAATATGATGTTTGCAAAATGATCATTTGCTACCTCCAAGCACTCCTTCTACATCTTCCAGTCTGCACTTGACATTTTACATAAGCAAGAACTCACTGCTCTTTCCCAGTTGTCTGTATATCCTTATCTGTTTACTAGATAAATGGTTCATGGATTTTAATTTTTTCAAAGGTTTACAATTCATTACTATCCTCAATAATTTTAGTGCTCAAGTTATCACAAATATGACCAGTGGGAGCCACAGAGGGTTGACTCCCATGTCTTAGGACATGTGCCACCATGTTTTGAGTAGTTCCTTAGGTTTTGGAATAAGATATTCCAGGTTGTTCTTATAACCCACATTGACTACGTTCTGGAGTCAGCCATTTCTCTGAGGAGCTCTGGTGTTTTTGTAGTGGAGAATGGCGTTAAAATCAAGATCTGGGTGCTAAGTGTGCTCATTACTTACTGGAGTGTCTTTGCTTCTAGTTTCTAGTGGACAGATTTAAATAATATATGCTTATATATACCCATATACATATACACACCTAAATATATGCACATACATACATACATATACACCAGCATGCATGTATGCATATATAGGCATATACACATACATATGCATATTTTAGAAATCATAGATTTATACCAGTGCTGCTAATTTCAATTCCTCCCCTCATGATTCTTTCTTTGCTTTTTCTCATATATTTATAACCTTTCTTCACAGTGAGAACCTTGGCTCTCAAGCACATCAATATATTTATTCTCTTGTTCATTTCTATAATGCATCTCAGGTAGTTTCAGAATTGCTTACTCCACACTACTACAAAAAACAAACCTACAAAAATAGTTCAGAATTTGTTTGTTGTTCCTTCCTCTCCCATCCTATTACTGCCAAGACTAAGAGTATATGGTAAAATACTGCAATAATAAATTACTTTTTAGTATTTTCTCCTTAATCCCTTTAGGTGTGGTTGTTATTCATTTGAAATATTAATTCTTTCTTTCAGTTTGCTTTCAGTTTTCTGTTTTTTACCTTTTGCCATTCTTGTTGACTTTTTTTTTTTTTTTTTTTTTTTTTTTGAGACAGAGTCTCCGTCTGTCACCAGACTGGAGTGCAGTGGTGTGATCTTGGCTCACTGCAACCTCCACCTGCTGGGTTCAAGCGATTCTCCAGCCTCAGCCTCCAGGGTAGCTGGGAATATAGGCATGCCACCATGCCCAGCTAAAGTTTGTATTTTTAGGGGAGACGGGGTTTTATCATGTTGGCCAGGATGGTTTCAATCTGTTGACCTTGTGATCTGCCTGCCTTGGCCTCCCAAAGTGCTGGGATTACAGGCGTGAGCCACCGTGCCTGACCTGTTGATTTAAATTTTAAATATAAGAAATACTAACATTGTCTTGAAGGTCAAAACTATACAAAAAGGGTTTATCAGAGAAGTGTCTCTCCTTCCTGTATTCTTTTAACTTCATTCCTCTGCTTTTGTAGGTAACCAAGCTCTTTGTAGTAGGCTGGATAATGGCCTCCCAAAAGATATCCATGCCCTAATCCCTGGAAATTGAATGTTACATTATATGGTGAAAAGTTCTTCCAGTTGTGATTAACTTAAGGGTCTGCAGATATAATCTACAGATTACTGTAGATTATCCAGGTAAATCCTAAGTGAAATCACAAGAGCTTTTATAAGACATAGTCAAGAGGAGAGTACACACACATGCAGAATATGAGCAGGCAATGTGGCAGAGGCAGAGGCAGAGACTGGAGTGATGCAGCCACAAGCCAAGGAATACTAGCAGCCACCAGAAGTTAGAGGAGGCAAGGAACAAATTCTTCCCAAGAACATCTGGAGGAATTGTTAGTCCTTCCAGAACCTTGATTTTGGCCCAGTGAAACTGATTTTAGATTTCTGGCCTCCAAATCTTAAGAGAATAAATGTGCATTGTTTTAAGCCAAAAAGTTGTGGTATTTTGTTACAGCAACCACAGAAAATGAATACAATTGTCTGCTGGTTTACCTTCACATCAAGAGGAGACTATAGGGCCTATCTTAATTCTGTTCTAGTCCCCCACTCTCAGCTCACTTCAGTAAGTATTGGTGGAAGGTTCAGTACATGGGAGGAACTGCTCAATGCTGGGCTCCTAAACATATGTACAATATGGGTGTGTCTATTAAGTGTACAAAGTACCTGGTGGAACGAAGGAGGATGCTAACTCTATGTAGGGGCTGGGAAACTGTGGGAGGAGAATCCAGGGAGAAATCACAGAGGAAGCGGTTATTCTCCCAGGCATGATTTCTGCCTGCCTTCTGTACTGTTTAGGGGCTCAGCCCAGATTTCTCTTCTTGACCTGTCCCTAACATGATCTTGCTTTCCTTCCTGCCACTACACCTGGGATTTGATGCAGATTTTCCCCCTAAGCTACCAACCTGAAATCTTCTGGAATCTCATTCTTGCTGAGCTCCTCAGTGGTCATCCCCTCCTCTCTGTGTGACAGGCTCCTGAGCCCCTTAGATTTTGCCCCCACCGTGAACTCAGGGAGTGCCTGCACCAGACTCATCTGGGCCTCAGGGTGAGGCTTCCTGTGAGGAATTTTTGCCCCTTATTGATACAGCGGTAGACAGTTTGCAACCACTCTGCTCCCAGACCTTGCCTTTTACCTTTGAAAGCGTTACATATTTTCTGACTTAAAGTGATTAGCATGTCTCTGTGCCCTCCCACGATATTTTCTTTCCTAGCAAATACCAATTATTTTCTTCCAGATTCTCAGATAAAAAAACCTCAGAGTCATTCATGACGTTTCTCATATCCCATAGACAATCTATCTTAAAAATATGTCTGGAATGTAATCACCACTCACTGATTTCACCACTGTTACCCAGGGCCAGGCTGCCTTGATCTCTTGCCTGCATTGTGCATTGTTAGCCTCTTTACTGGTCTCTGTTTCTAACCTTGCTCCTTTACAGTCTATTAAGACAGTAGCCAGAGGATCCTTGGGAAAGATAAATCATCTTGTATCACTCCTCTGCTTGAAGCTCTGCAGTGGCTTCCCATTTGACTCAGGATAAAAGTTAATTTTCTTTAGTGGCCCCCAAAGGCCTCCATGACCTGCCCCTCATTATCTAGTCCTACTTACCTTCTGCTGTTCCTTAAACCACCAAGTATGTTACTGCTTTAGAGACTGCTGTTCCTTTTGCCTGTGACACTCTTCTCTTCCCTCAGGTACTTTTATTATATGCTTCTCGTGTCATGGTTGTATGGATTTGCATATCACCTTATCAATGAGGTATCTCTAGGCCATACTTTATCAACAATTCCTTCCCTAGTGCCCCTCTTTCACTGCTTTATTTAACTCCAGAACACGTAGCATCTGGTATACTGCTTATTTAATTGTCTGTTTCTCTTGTTAAAGATAAGCTCCTTTAGAACTCCTTGTTTGTTTTATTTATCATCATATCCCCAGTGCTTAAAAGAATGCATGACATGTTTTCCGTACTCAATTAAATAATTGAGTAAATAATTCCCCATGAAAATGATCGAGTTAGGGACCTGTGAGTCTAAATCCTAACTAGAAGAATTTATTCCTAAGGAATAAGGGAGAGAGAATTTCCTGTTAGTAAAAATATGTTCAATTAATAAAAACCTGCCATTAAATACCAAAGAATCTTTTTCTGCAGGTCATTAAAAGAATGAATGATTATCTTTAAAGGTTCATGATTTACTATTCAGAAACTGATCCAATATAACATTTTAATTCTAGAAATGTTAGTATGTTTTCTTCATAAATCTGGAATTCTTAGGCTATGATGAGTCCAGACCAGAGGGTTGGGGATCAGGATCTCCATAATTAAATAAAGTAGATTCAAGTCTTTTTAAGTGCCAGTGACATTTCTGGTGATAAGTCTGGGAGGATCAAAGTTGATGACAAAACAGAATGCACTAAAGGTGATAAGGCGTACATCACCTCTGCAGCAGCTTAATGTTAAATCAAGGGTGAAGAGTACACCCATGGGGGCATGAGAGCTCTGTCCCCACCAGTCAGTATGGCTAGAAAGGGAATCCTGGTTCTGCTTATTTTTTGAGTTTTTCCATTTTCTACAGAATTCCAGATCACAGATACCTGGATATAGGAGGTTAATCTGCATACAGTTTAGCAACCCTAAAAATGTGTGCTTTAAACAGTATTTTCTGAAGGTCCCACTGAAATGGTAGAGTTTAGAGTGACTATGTATACTCAAAGAACCCTCTGTTTTTAAAATCAGCATTTCAGTGTGGAAATTTTCAAACATGCAATTAGAATATTGTAATGAGCCACCATGAACTCACCATCCAGCTTCAAATATTACCACATGCTGCCATTCTCAAAACCCACTTAAGACTTTTACACTTTGCACTTAATATGACTTCGCATTTCTGTGTAAATAGTGGATGATTACATCCTTAATAAACAAAGACATCACAGCTGATTGAAAAGCCAACTGGCATAAGGAAATAATTGCCTCACTCATTGTGACACACTGCCTTTCTTTATAAGGTCTTGCTAGTTATAAATAAATGACGTATTAGGCATAGGTTCAGAGTCAAAGAGCTACAGCTTGGTGACTTGTTTTGCAAAGTACAAGAAGAGAGGGTGGAAAATAAATCCTTAGATGAATTGGATGTGGGAGAAGTGAGACTAAGACACTTAAAAAAAAATCACTGCAGTTTTACATAAATGGATTATTTATGGTAACAAATGTATACAATATGGCCATTTCTAGGAGAAAAATGTGGGTTTGTAAATGGGAACTAAAAGATTTACAGGATTTAAGAAGTTGTTCTGGACAGTTCCGGGCCAGAAAATACTTTGTGTAACTCCCAACTGTGAGCTGAACAGTGTGCATGGCTCCTTACACAGAGGGTACTAGATGTGGGGCTGGTAGTGTCAGAGAACATGAGTAAGTCAAAAGTCAAAGGTAGTGTGGTTGCCCCTAGAGAGCTGCTTTTGATGAACAGATCTTGGAGCAACTGGCTTTTGTTTGTGTTTGATTTGCTCCACTCAGAATTTTTAAGGGGAAAAATCCTATGGAAGTATAGTAACTTGTGAAACATGTATAGAACTTATTTGCTCTTAAGTAAGGCCAGGTTGTTGAACAGCTTTTCAGCATTTCCAGGCTTAGATAGTTAAAATATAACTTTATTACTCTGTAAGAATCAGCCAAGTTTTAAAAGTTTTAATATTGGTTAATCGTATTATAAATTGACAATAAAAGCGGACCTATTTTCAGATAATCAGAAAGATGCGATATTCATTATATTAAGTCCTAATAGTTTGCAAAGAACATGTATCATAAGATGTCATTTACATGATTAGGTAGTGAATTTTTTTACCTTTTTTTTTTTTTTTGAGACAGAGTCTGGCTCTGTCACCCAGGTTGGAGTGCAGTGGCCCTATCACTGCTCACTGCAGCTTCAACTTCCTGGGCTCAAGTGATCCTCCCACCTCAGGGCCCCTCTCCCCTGACCTCCCACCAGAGTGCCACAGTACCACAATGCCAGGCTTATATTTTGTTTATTGTAGACACGGATTCTCTTTATGTGCCCAGACTGGTCTTGAACTTCTAGGCTCAAGCGATCCTCCTGCCTTGGCCTCCCAAAATACTGGGATTACAGGAGTGAGCCACCATGACTGGCTGTGATTATTTTTTTTTACTTGTAAGAAGTTCAAAGCCGAAGGGTAAAACATTTATCATAAAATATTCACATCTAACTATTTGTAATATTTTTTAGTAGAGAAGAAAATAAGCACTAAAACATAATTCATCTGTTATAATGGGAGCATATGAAGCTGTGGTGAATATGGGAAATAAATTAATAAAGACTGAAATGTTAAACAATGTAAGTTATATCTCAGTAAGATTTTTAAGCTATGAAACTATATAAGGAACTTATTTATTGCAAGAAATATCTCAGAATTATATTGGGAAGGTTCTAATGGAACAAAAGTCCACCAAGAAGGTCTCACTATTAAAATTATGGGCTGTAAGTAATTCTGAATTAATTCCTTTGTTGGTGTGTTAGGGTGGGAGTAGCACAGGATAATTTTCTTTTTTAAATTGGTAAAATAAAATAATAAAATAACAATAAGAGAAAGGAGGACAGAAGGAGACATTTCTGGCAACAAATGTGGCCTCAGCACTTTGAAGGAAATGCTTTTTTTTTTAACATTTGTTTAGTATCTTGGCCTGGAATAGTTGAACTTTTCTTTTAAAATGTGTTTCACATTATTGAAAGAAATTAAGTGCTGATTCATCTAGAAGATATTTTTAACCATATTGACACTTACCTTCTCACCTTGACATATATAGCATATTTTCTGGAAATGTGAACAAAGCACATTTTCTGCTGCATACAAAAATACAATGCAACGCAATGTAATTCATGTCTCTAAGATAGTGTGAGGTACCAAAGGCAAACAAGCCACAGTGTATGCATCTGGAGGGAATTTTATTACATAAAGGGGGCTCTTTATATCCAGGAAAGTGATAGTGAGGTATAATACTTTTTCTGGTGCAATCATGTCTTACTAGTTATTGTCTGCTTCTACAGATACCGTGATATTCTTTACCCTGCAGTACTTCAGAGATTTTCCAGTGGGGAACTGAAGTTTAGTAATGATATAGTTTGCCTTTGTGTTCCCACCCAGATCTCACCTTGAATTGTAACAATCTCCACGTGTCAAAGGTGGGACCAGGTGGGGGTAATTGAATCATGGGTGTGGATTCCCCCATACTTATGTTCCCATGAGACTGAAATAGTTCTCACAAGATCCGATGGCATTGCAAGGTACTTCCCCCTTCACTCAGTACTCATCCTTGTTCCTGCTGCCCTGTGAAGAGGTGCCTTTCTCCATGATTGTAAGTTTTCTGAGGCCTCACAATTTATGCAGGACTGTGAGTCAATTAAACCTCTTTTCTTTATAAATTACCCAGTCTCACGTATTTCTTTATAGCAGCATGAGAACGGACTAATACAGTAAATTGGTACAGCAGAGAGTGGGGTGCTGCCATTCAGATATCTAAAAATATGGAAGCGACTTTGGAACTGGGTAACATGCAAAGATTAGAAGAGTTTAGAGGGCTCAGAAGAAGACAGGAAGATGTGAGAAAGTTTGGAATTTCCTAGAGACATGTTGAATGGTTTTGACCAAAATGCTGATAGTGATATGGACAATGAAGTGCAGGATGAGGTGGTCTCAGATGAAGATGAGAAACTTGTTGGGAAGTGGAATATAGGTGACTTTTGCTATGCTCTAGCAAAGAGACTGGTGGCATTTTGCCCCTGCCCTAAAGGTCTATGAAACTTTGAACTTGAAAGAGATGATTTAGGGTATCTGGTGGGAGAAATTCCTGAGCAGCAAAGCTTTTCAGATGTGGCTTTGGTCCTCTTAAAGGCATTCAGTTTTATGCATTGACAAATAGACTATTTGGAATTGGAAGTCATGTTTAAAAAGGAAGCAGAGCATAAAAGTTTCAAAAATTAGCAGCATGATGATGTGATAGTAAAGAAAAACCCATTTTCTGAGGAGAAATTCAAGCCAGCTGCAGAAATTTGCATAAGTAACAAGGAGCCAAATGTTAATTGCCAAGACAATGGGGAAAATGTCTACAGGGCATGTTGGAGGTTTTCATGGCAGCCCCCACCATCACAGTCCCAGAGGCACAGGAGGAAGAAATGGTTTCCTGGGCTGGGCCCAGCACCTTGCAGCTTTGTACAGTCCCAGGACTTGGTGCCCTGCATCCCAGCTATGGCTAAAAGGGGACAGCATATAGCTCAGATCATTGCTTCAGAGGGTGTGAGTCCCAAGCTTTGGTGGCTTACACATCGTTTTGGGACTGTGGATGCACAGAAGTCAAGAACTGAGCTTTAGGAACCTCCACCTAGATGTCAGAGGATGTATGGAAATGCATGGATGTCCAGGCAGAAATTTAATACAGGGGTGGAGACTTCATGGCAAATCTCTGCTAGGGCTGAGTGCAGGGAAATGTGAGTTTGGATCCCCCACACAGAGTCCTTACTGGGGCACTGCCTAGTGGAGCTTTGAGGAAAGTTCTACCATCCTCCAGGTCCCAGAATGGTAGATTCACTGACAGCTTGCACCATGTGCCTGGAAAAGCCACAGACACTCAGCACCAGCCTGTGAAAGCACCTGTGAGGGAGGCTGTAGCCTGCAGAGCCACAGAGGTAGAGCTGCTCAAGACCATGGGAACCCATTCTTGCATCAGTGTTACCTGGATGTGAGACATGGAGTCAAAGGATATCATTTTGGATCTCTAAGATTTAATGACTGCCCTATTAGATTTCATACTTGTATGGGGCCTGTAGGTCTTTTGTTTTGGCCAATTTCTCCCATTTGGAATGGGTGTATTTACCCACTGCCTGTACCCCCATTGTATCTAGGAAGTAACTAACTTGCTCTTGATTTTACAGGCTCACAGGTAGAAGGAACTTGCCTTGTCTCAGATGAGACTTTGGACTTGGACTTTTGGGTTAATGCTGGAATGAGTTAAAACTTTGGGGGGCTGTTGAGAGGGCATGACTGTGTTTTGAAATATGAGGATGAGATTTGGGAGTGACCAGGGATGGAATGATATGGTTTAGCTCTGTGTTCCCACGCAAATCTCACCTTGAATTGTAATAATCCCTATGTGTCAAGGGTGGGACAAGGTGGAGATAATTGAATCATGGGAGCAGTTTCTCCCATGCTATTCTCGTGACAGTAAGTTAGTTCTCATGAGATCTGATAGTTTTATAAGGGGCTTCTTTTGGCACTCATTCTCTCTCCTGCTGCCCTTTGAAGAGGTGCCTTCTGCCATGATTGTAAGTTTCCTGAGGCCTCCCCAGTCATTAAAAACTGAATCAATGAACCCTCTTTTCTCTATAAACTACCCAGTCTCTGATATTTCTTAATAGCAGTATTAGAATGGAATAATACAAGTAATGAGGTTTATAGTCATTCCAGCAACACAGTTTTTTGACATGGGGAATCTAGACTTACAGACAGCTTGTAGGTGTGTGGTATTGTAGAAAACTTACTGGGTCGGAGTGAGTACATTTGGATTCTAGCACCTTCTCTGCAATTTATTGGAGATCTTGGGTGTAATTTGATTACATAAGATCTAAGGTTTTAAAAAATTGTGTTTAGTTTATATGACATTTGAGACTGCTCCCCAACAGAATTTTCTCTACTATGTTCTTCTTTGTTCCTTACCCCACACCTCTCACTTTTTGTCATGCCGTCTGAATCTCAGTACTTAGAGCCTTAATGAGAGGTTTGTGACGGCTCTTAAATGACTTTTGGCTGGGGACCCAGGACATACAATTCCGCTGTCTGAATACCTCTTTTTCCTGTGAATTTCTCAAAGGAAAATTATAAAAGGAAGCTACTTTAAAAAATTATCAAAGATGCCTATTTCCCAAACCTGTATGTAGTGTTTTCAGGTTTCCTGGACAGGTTACATCACTTAAGTCTGAGTCTTTTTCTTAACTTAAACCCAAATCTCAAAACTAGGTCCAACTAAGTACTTGAATATGAAACAATGAAAGTACCTAAGTGCTCCTGAGAAAAGGATAAAAGAAAGCAAGCAAAGTGGATTGGGTTTTCTATTTGGGGAATTCAGCATTAGCTCAGTTTAAATAGTCAGGATGGCTTTTGAACACATAATGACCTGCTCACTAGTAAACACAGTCCAATAAGTGTTCCAAAATTTGACCCCACTGGATTAGAGTTCCTTTCTCTTGGAGAAGTTAAATGTGGTTCAGATATCCTTGTATACTTTATCACAAATCCTACTGAAGTCCTGTGAAGAGTCATCAAGTAGAATTATACTAAAGTATAATCAGTAGTCTGTGTGGTCAAGTAAGCTCCTACCAGACTAACCATCCCATAGAAAACAACTGTAAACTCTGGAAAAAATACAAAGATCAACTACATGAAGGCACTGGAGATGAAACAAAGACAGATTTTGGAGGAAAGTTAGCATTTGAGCAAAGTTAATGATACAATGAGAGTTTCTTGTATTGTATGAATTTTAGATTGGGGGCAGACTCCAGCCAGTGCTGCATGAGATGAGTGAAACTCTTACAGAAAACTTGCAGTACTATTGCCCAGAAGATGACTTTCAGGACAACCAAAGCCATTTGAAAGTGAGAGCAGAATTACAGAAAGAAGAGAAACAGAGAAAGGAAACACAAATTCTGTGTATAAACTCTACTCAAATCTCTGGCTAACCCCTGAATTACACATGTTCATGGTAAACTGCAGACAGCTCACTCAAGGATTAAAAAATTGAACTAAGGGCCGGGCACGGTGGCTCAAGCCTGTAATCCCAGCACTTTGGGAGGCCGAGGCGGGTGGATCACGAGGTCAGGAGATCGAGACCATCCTGGCTAACACGGTGAAACCCTGACTCTACTAAAAAATACAAAAAATTAGCCGGGTGAGGTGGCGGGTGCCTGTAGTCCCAGCTACTCAGGAGGCTGAGGCAGGAGAATGGCGTGAACCCGGGAGGCGGAGCTTGCAGTGAGCTGAGATCTGGCCACTGCACTCCAGCCTGGGCGACAGAGCCAGACTCTGCCTCAAAAAAAAAAAAAAAAAAAAAAAAAATTACTTCAATAGGCTTAACAGCGAAATGGAGATGATATAAAAGTTAGTTAATTCAAAATCAATAGAAAGACGAGTGTTATGTATACCTGCTGGCTTACAGAATGTATTAAGAGTTTACGTTTCTAAGCCATGACTTAAAAATCTTTGTGGAACAAATATTAGCTCCATTGCTGTAACTGTTTTTTTTTGAGACAGGGTTTCACCCTGTCACTGAGGCCGGAATGCTGTGGTGTGATCTTGGCTCACTCTAACCTCCACCTCCCAGGTTTAAGTCACTCCTTTAACTTGAGAATGTGTGCTGTAATTCATTTGTAAAGATAACAAAGTGATCAAAAGAAACTTAGTGTGGTCATCATGCCAGTTTGTTTCTACATCTCTTTACTGTAAAATAATTTGAATTCTTTTTGGATTTTAATAATTAACTACTTTAATTGTCATGAGGTATTAATAAAATCAAAGTATTTTTCAAAATTAAAACTTCTTATAATACTTAATTTTTAGTTCTTAGAGATTTTTATGGTAATGGTAATGAATACCCAGTTAATAATAACAACTTAACTTTATTGAGCACTTTTGTACTGGCACTGTACTTAGAATTTATATCATATACTCCTCAAAATAATCTGAAGAAGTAGGTATCATTTTAATGCCGTTTTTAGAAATGAAGAAACTGAAGTTTGTAACGTTACCTTATATTCATATCACATAGCTTGTAAATGGTGATGTCAAGATACAAACCCAGACTCTTTGTAGCCCAAGGCCATGTACTTAATCTTTATTTCACACTGCCTCCCGAGGTTTTATTCATTTGGTAATCAGGGCAATAACTAGACTCCACATCGTTCAATGCACATGAGTTAAAGTAGTGTGTTCTTAGTTGTAAATGATTCTAACATTTGCCAGTTATTTAAACTTAATCTATTCAAGTATCTTTCCCAAACTAAACATTTAATGAAGTGTGGCTGATGACTATAAAGAACATTTGTTTTCATAAAGTTTATATATTGTTTTAAGTGTGAACTCTGCTTAGGATAAACAATTATTCTTTTTTACTCTTTTAAATTTACTTTTAAAAATTATTTTTAATGGACACATAATTGTGTATATTTATGGGGTGCAGAGTGATAGTTTAATAAATGTATACAATGTTAATGATTAAATCAGCTTAATTGGCATATCCATAACTTCAAACATTTATCATTTCATGTTGGGAACATTCAGAATCCTCTCTTCTAGCTATTTGGCGATATACAATAAATTATTGTTAACTATAGTCACCCCACAGTGCTACATAACACTAGAACTTATTCTTTTTATCTAGTTGTAACTTTGTGTTTGTTAACCCACCTCTCCCTATGCCCCCTTCCCCCTTACCATTCCCAGCCTCTAGTAACCACTATTCTACTCTCTTCTTCTATGAGGTCAACTTTACATATGAGTGAGAACATGCAGCATTTATCTTTTTGTGTCTGTTTATTTCACTGAACATAATCATCCAGGCTCATCCATGTCGCTGTAAATGATGCCGAGAATGGCAGCATTCTGTTGTTTTTTAATGGCTGAATAGCATTCCATTGTGTATATATACCACATTTAAAAATATCCATTCATCTGTTGACAGACACTTAGGTTGATTCCATATTTTGGATATTGTGAATAGTGCTGCAATAAATATGGAAGTTCAGTTATTTTTTTAACGTAGTCATTTTCTTTCCTTCGGATATAAAACCAGTAGTGAGACTGCTGGTTCTTATAGTAGTTCTAATTTTAGCTTTCTGGGGAACCTCCATACTTAGAGATTCTTGAACACTTTATCATCAGTAGGTCACCTGCAACAATTCTTCCTCTGATTTAACAGCTACAAAATACATTAGCTGTGATAATTATTCCAAAGTGTATTTTCAAAATACAAAGCAATTAATAAGGATTTTATGTTATATTAAATAAATCTAAATTAAACATAGGTAATGAGGCGCTTACATGCTCTTTTGAAAAGAACTCTCAGGCTGCTTTAATTTATTCATTTAAAAGTATCTTTGTTTTCTTTTAAAGTAACCCATGGAATGTCTTAAAATGTTAAATATTCTTAAAAATGTAATATATACCTACTACTGTATCCTGCCCCTTTCTTATCATTTCTCAGCCCACTTTCTAAACTTTAATCTCTTTAACTCTTGACTATTTTCCCTGGTATTTCTCTCTATTTTTCTGAATATGAATGGATATTCTGCTATATTTTAATTTATTAAAAACATTGCCTATTAAATTTATCTCATCAGTACAGAACGGCTATTTGTATGTGACTGTGTGGAGAGAGAGAATAAATTTCTAAAAAGACTGATCATACATACTGAATTTGGCAAGGTGTGGAGGAATTGGAACTCTCACACAGCACTGGTAGGAATGTAAAATGGTACAATTGTGATCCCATCATTCCATGCCTAGGTATTTACTCAAGACAAGTGAGAATGCATGTCTATACAAAGACTTGTGCATGAGGGAAGGGAACTTGGAGGACGTGTCAATAGGTGCGGCAAACCACTATGGCACATGTACACCTATGTAACAAACCTGCATATTCTGCACATGTATCCCAGAACTTAAAGTAAAAAAACAAAACTAAACTAAACAGAACAAAAAACAGAAAACACTTGCACATGAATGTTCCTGGCTGCTTTATGTGAAATAGTCCCAAACTGGAAACAATCTGCAAGTCTGTCAGTTGGTGACTAGAAACAAACTACTGTATCTACACAAATAAATAGTACCTAGCAATAAAAAGCAATGCACTACTGAAACACACCACAACATGGTTGACTCTCAAAACATTTTTATTGAGTTAGCAGACTCAGACAACAAAGAGAACATAGTTTAGCTTTCCATTTATGTAGAATTCTAGGAAATGTAAAGTAATTTATGGTGACAGAAAGCAGATCATTATACTATGCAGCCATAAAAAAGAACAAAATCATGTCCTTTGCAACAACATAGATGAAGCTGGAGGCCATTATCCTAGGCGAATTAACACAGAAACAGAAAACCAAATACTACCTGTTCTCACTTATAAGTGGGAGCCAAACATTGGATACTCATGAACATAAATATGGCAACAATAAACATCAGGACTACTAGACAAGCGAGGGAAGACAGGAAGCCAGGGTCGAAAAACTCAGTGTTGGGTACTATGCTCAGTATGACAGGATCATCCATACCCCAAACTTCAGCATGACACAATACACCCAGGTAACAAACCTGCACATCCATCTCTTGAATCTGAAACAAAAGTTGAAATTATATAAAACATTCGTTGTCTGGGGATTTGGAGGAGGAGAGAGAGGGAAGAATTATGAAGGCACATGAGAAAATTTTGGGGGGTGAAGGATATATTCACTACCTTAATTGTGGTGATGGTCTTGTAGGTGTAAACATATGTCAAAACTTAACAAATTATACACTTTACATATGTGCAATTTATTTTGTGCCAATTATACCTTAATAAAGCTACTAAGAATAATTCCAAAAGCCACAAGTCTATCCCTAAGATAGCATGCAGCCTGAAAATTGTGTACTAGCTGTGTCCATCTGTAATTACTAATTTTCACTTTTCCTGAACCATTCTCATCTCCTTCTTAGTCATTATCACACTTTCTGTAATGGCCATTAATTGTTCCATAAATGACGTGCATTCCTGTCTCTAGATCCAGCTCAACATCTCTCTGCCTGGAAATTCATCTCCACCCTGGTTTCTGAGTCTCATCATTAGTAAGTTTTTTAAACCTAAGTCCATCCTCTTCTAAGAAGCTTAATCATACTGCTCCCATAATTAATCTCTTTCTTCTTTGTGCTCACATGCCATCTATTATGGTAGTTAGCATAGTCTGCCTAGTACCAGTGCCATTTATGTGCATATGTAAATTTCTCTACCCTATCATGCCATGAATTCTAGAGAGAGAGACTGTTTCTCATTACTCTTCATAGTTTCAACCAGTATTTGTACATGGGAATGCTAAATACACATTTGTTGAATTAAATTTCTATTTTTAATGCACGTTTCATAGTATTTATCTACTGCATTCTACAAGGAACTTCTATCCTTTTAATACTGTGTCTTGTGAAATTTAAAGTAAAAAGCAAATTTTAAAATGTTGGGATGTAATTTTTTTAGATTAGTTTTTTGATCTCACTTTCTGCTCTCTCCATTAAAAAAAAAAACAAAACCAAACTAAAACTAATCCCTGAATATGTGGGAAAGATGATCATTTTTCCTGAACCGTAGCAGACTATGCTAACTACCATAATAGTTTTCAAGTAAATTATTTCTTCAATCATCCTTCTGGGCAGTAGAAGCTCCCATAGCCCCAGACATTGCTTCTGTTTGCTATAGTTATATTTTCCAAAATTTTGTTCTCACATCAGATGTTCTCAATGTAACTCTTCTTAAAATCAGGAGTTTATCAGGCTATCCTTCCAACATTTTTTTTATAAGCTATTTCCTTTCAAATTCAGCTTTCCCCTGACCCTTGGGCTACTTTTGCTATTCAGGAAAGATAATGGACTATGGAGAATAATAGGTTCCTCACACATTGTGGGAGCTGAATAAATGTTTATATCAGAAAGAATGAATAAGTGGTTTTTATGAGCAGAAAGCCATTACCATCTAGAAAAATTTCGCTCACTGCCCATAATGTCAAGGTGAGAGAATCAAATAAAAATCAAGTCAAATAATGTTTTGGGGTATGTTTTTAGTTAGAATCCAGAATCAGAATCTGTCTTCATGGATTCTAGCAGAATTTACCATCTTGCTCAGAAATGTGCAAATTTTCTGAGTTTTCTTTTGGTTAGTTTTGAGAAGAGAATTAGAACAGAAATGAAAATGAATTTTTAGCCTCTTCTCTGCTAAGCTCCAGATATATTCTATATATCCAACTTCCTACTCACTTATCCACTTCCATGTCTAAGAGACATCTCAGACTTTATATGTTCAAAACTGAACTCCTAATCTGTCCCCCTGAAACCTGTGTTCCACCCACAATTTTCCCATCTCAGTTGATGGCAACTTCATCTTCTAGTTTCTCAGGCCTTGGAGTTATCCATGACTTGTCTTTTTATCTCACCCTCATGCCATCTCACCCTGTTCATGTTACTGCCCATACTCAGGCTGTTGTGTTATCTTGCCTAGATTATAGTTCTTGTCCCAAAAGGTCTTTCTGCTTATCTTCCCAGCCCCCTATAATTTACTTTCATCACTGCAGAGAGTATGATCCTTTAAAAATGTAAGTTATATCAGAACACTTGTCTGCTAAAAACCCTCCAATGTCCCCCCATCTCACTCAGAGTAAAAGCCAAAGTCTTCCCCATGGCCTGCAGACTCTTCAGGTCTCATCTGCCCCAGTTCTCCCCCGACCTCTTTGCCTATGATTTGCCTCAGTCTGTCTGTTCCAGCCACACTGGCCTCTTCACTTTTTCCTGAGAGAGTCACGTCTGCAGTGTCTCATTCATTCTCATTGCCAGAGGTAGACTGGAGCAGACTTAATGTGTTCCTGAGTGCCTAGGCCAGGGCTATCATATA
Organism: Macaca fascicularis; assembly: GCF_037993035.2. Taxonomy (NCBI): domain Eukaryota; kingdom Metazoa; phylum Chordata; class Mammalia; order Primates; family Cercopithecidae; genus Macaca; species Macaca fascicularis. The sequence continues at coordinate 88,552,156 of NC_088378.1, forward strand.
AGAATTATTAAAAATTCCAGCAACATTTGTTCCATGTCATGCACTGGAGTCTATAACATACAGAAAATAAAAGCACACTTTCTCTGTTGAAATTCTATTATTTAATGATGTTGCAAATGTTTGGACACTACATAAAACATTTGAGAAACAACTTAGAAAGGGAAAGTCAAATACCACATGTTCTCACTTATAAGTGAAAGCAAATAATGTGCACACATGCACATAGATTGTGAAATAATAGACATTGGAGACTCAAAAGGATGGGTAGATGGGAGGGGGTGAGGGATGAGCATTATTTAGTGGTTACAGTGTACATTATTCCACTGATGGTTATGCTAAAAAGCCCAGACTTCACCTCTATGCCATATACCATGTTTAAAAAAGCTGCACTTATACTCTTTAATTTTTACCAAAAATTGATATTTTTATGCTAGATTTTAATATTCAATCATTTTTGGTGAATTACCAAATGATCTCAAGGTAGCCAATATTTGTTCTGCATTTCTCAAGGTTTCATTAGGCATATCCCAGAAAAAAAAATCCATGAATATATACATTTAGAAAATACTGAATTTAATTTAAGTCTGCCAATTTGTTGCAAATTGTGCTAGAGTCCTAAAGGTCCTGATATGTGCAGGGAATTTTCAAAAGACTATAGATGACAAAATTTATTATACTTGCTTGATCAGATAATCCCCATCCTTTAAAAAAACAATTGGCAATGTAATAATAGTGTTAAAAAGAGACTTTTTCCCCCCTCATTATGAATGCTGTCTCCCTTTAAAAAAAGGACAAAATATACTTCCAAGAAAAAATTTAAATAATTTTATAACCTTAAGGTGTTTATAATTGACATATATCTTATATCATGCCATTTGTTTTTAAAGACTAATACTCTGAGGGAAATCTATATTGTAAAATAAGATTCAATAATCTCAATATTAATATAAGTAATAATAGTCCTGTATGTATGTGGTGGTTAGTAAGAAGGAATAGTATGCCCAAAATGTATGGGTAAACTGATGGGAAATTTTAAAGGACCAGTATTTCTTGGGCCTCAGTTTGGGGAATACTTTATTAGATGATTAATTTAAGACACTCAGGCCTTCCATTTCTTATTTGAAAGCAACTTCTGACATGAGAAAGGATGATAGCAAAAAAATCTAATGATTGATAGAGTCATTAATTAAATTTGATTAGCACTGACCAATCAGAATGGATACCACTCTTGTAGTATGTTCTTCTCGTGTTAATGCTGCTGTTCATCACTGATGTTTCTGGAAAAAGAAATCTATGCCTGTGGTTTATTGATGTCTTACTTCAAAGACAAGTAAAAAGAAAATAAGCAAAAGGACTTCCAAACAATAGAAATTAATAGTGACTATGCTGTGAAATTAGACAGTGTAATGAAAACATCTTTTATGGTGTATTTAATATTTAAGCACATGTGATACATGAACGTTTTGTTTTTCACACATGTAAATTAGGTGTGGTCATTTGAAACACAAAAGTGTTGATTTATCAAATAATTCTAACAGTGTTTTTTAAAACAATAACTGTCCCTAGCAGAATCAACATGTATTTCAATTTTAAAACACCCGATTTCCACACCTTATGTAACTAATCATTTGTGTAAATTGAAGAATATTCTTATCCAAAGACCTGAATTGTGAAGTAAAGAAAACGAAAGCATTAGATTAGTATAGCCATTAAGGAAAACAATATGGAGGTTCCTCACAAAACTAAAAATAGAACTACCATATGATCCAGCAATTCCATTAATGGTTATACATACAAAAGATGTGCAATCAGTATGTCAAAGAGATACCTGCACTGCCATGTTTATTGCAGCTTTGTTTACAAAAGCCAAGATATGAATCAACCTCAATGTCCATCAATGGACGAATGGATTGAGAAAATATGGCACATACATGATGAATACCATATTCAGCCATTAAAAAAATGAAATTCTGTCATTTGTGACAACATGGATGTATCTAAATGACATTATATTAAGTGAAATAAGCCAGGCACAGAAAGATAAACACTGCATGATCTCATTCATGAGTGTAATCTAAAAAAGTCAATCTCATAGAAGTAGAGAGTACAGTAGTGGGTTATGAGAGGCTGGTGGTGAGGAGGGGGGTTAGTCCAAAGATACATAATTACAGGTAGATAGGAGGAACACATTCAAGAGATCTATTGTACAGTAGGGTAACCAAAGTTAATGATGATATGTTATATTCTTGAAAAAGGCAAAGACAGTGAATGTTGAATGTTCTCACCACAAAAATGGTAACTGTGTGAGGTAATGTATTTGTCAATTAGCAAGAGTTAAGCATTCCAGGATGCATACATACCTTGAAACATCATGTTGTACATGATAAATACAATGTTATCTGTCAAAATAAAAATCAACAAGAAGAGCATTAGGGAGTATTACAAAACTTATTGGGAAGAAAAACCTTTGGATGAGAGACCAGTTTGCCAGGATGTTATAGTTTGTGGACTGCGGAAAATTGGACTGCTTTGGCTTCATAAAGCTTCAGAGGCAATAGTTTTGAGATTCTTGTGCAGTGTCTCTGGGGACCCCACTGTGAAAATGGCAGAACAATATGGGAGCTGGGAAGTTCAGGTAATCACAATGGGAAAGAACAGAACTCAGCAGCTGGTGAAGGCTTTTAGATATTAAAGTAACATATTTATTTGGCAACCGAAGCATAATGGGAAATGAGAGAAGTTCCTTATTTACTGGCAGTCACTGAGTAACAGGTTGTACATTTCCAGCCACTCTGAGCAAGATGAGCCTGGCCAACACCAATGGGAGTACCCACTAGATGGTAAGTAGCCACCAGGGAAAAGAAAAATGCAACTGAACAACCAAGTCCCCATTTGTTGAGAAACACCTTGTCTACACTCATTTGACAAAGCAAAGAGCAAGGGAGGTGTGAGAAACTACTACTGATGACAGTTCCTGTAGCACTAACCTTCGCTCTTGGCCTAAAATAGAAAAAATGAAAATAATTTCTTCAAACATGATTTTCATAACTATGCATTTGTCAGAATTTCTTCAACATGATTTTTGTAACTATGCATTTGTCATTTTGTAGCTAAAAACAAAACATAGAAGTTCAACTAATGACCTATCCTTTAATTTTGGATTTTTATGATCGAAAGAGCACCCATGAGAGCATGTCTAATCATAATACGGTTTTTCTCTCGGTTGGTGTTTGAAGGAGAGTCTAGGCTGAGAGGTATTTATTGCAAGAGGTGAATGTAGGTGAAAAGTTGAATTATATTCACAATTAATATTAAGATCCAAAACTTTTTCTTGACTTATCAAAATGTAAATAATGACAAGAAGCATACTGCATATGGATATTTACATAGAAGATGATTTGATTAAGAACAGTGATCAACCATAACATAAATGATGATAGTAAGAAAGTAAGCGCTAGGCAAATGTATTAGTTGCAAATGGACAAAGAATGGGAACTACATTTCTACCCTCCTTCAATGAGAAAGATTATTATTTCTCAATGAGATTTCTTTTTTTTGCTTTAATTTTTTAGGGCTCAGATGTTCCTTCACTTCATTCTCCCGATGAATCAATAGTAGCATTTCTACTTTTCCTGCTTAAAGCTTTTGTTTTCTTTTTGAACTGGCTTCACAGTATCTGTTATGATATATATCTTTTGTCCAGCCTGCTATAATCTCTCTGACTTCTACTTTTTCTTATCTCTGGGGAATTTGTTTCAGAATCTGCTGGACTTTCTCACATCCCTCATTTTCTCAAGGTTGTTTTTGTCTCCCCATTTGAGTAGACATACTGGATCCTTCTACTTAGACAGATGTCCAGTCTGAAATTCACAGTGATCAAGAATCTCACATTGTATTTATTAAAAGACTTCATAGTGTAGAACTGGATGAAAAACAGGTCAAGTTAGTACACAATTACAAGCCAGGGAACTTTTTAATGACATTTTCATGACATGGTCTATGTTCACGTAACAAATGAAACTAGTATTTATTTGAAGGTGATGGTGTGTTGGTAAATATTTAACAAGCAGTCCTAAAGTGGGGTGGGAGACTGAAAGTACACAGGGCAGGGACTAGTGTGAGGCACTTTCAGGAAACTGAGTGTGAGTGCCTCCTAAATTTTGTGCCTTAGATGCCTTGCTTGTCTTCCTCTACTCCAGGTCCTGATGTGCATATATCCTTGCATAAATTTATTATACATTTAACTGATATAAAGAATGTATAGCCCACAATTTAATAAATTTACATAAATTGCAAAATTTAAAGTTTCAGTCAAGCAGATAAATAAGCTCTAGAGATCTACTGTACAACATTATACCTAAAGTCAACACCAATGTATGGTACACTCAATTTATTAATAGGGCAGATTTTGTGTCAAATGTTCTTATCACAATAAAACAAAATTTAAGTTAATTTTTAAAAGAAGGGAAATAGGCCCAAGAAGGTCAACTGGAGGCAACTGTGATTGGCAGCTCCCACCAAGAAGAATGAAAACGGTGAATGAATCCTACACCTTCAACTGAGGCATCCAGGTTCCCTCATTGGGATAGACTAGGCAGTTGGCATGACCCATGGAGAGCAAGGAAAAGCAGCGTGAGCAACGGCCCATCTAGGAGCCACATGGGCCAAGGGGAGCTTCCATCCCAGCCAAGTGAGGTGGTGAGTAATTGTGCTACCCCACCTGGGAAACCACACACTTTTTCCGTGGATCTGTGCAATCTGTGGATCAAGAGATCCCTCATAAGTCCCTGTCATCAGGGCCTTGAGTCCCAATCACTGAGCTGTGCAGACTCTTGGTGGCTGCTCTGGTTGTGACCAGCGGCAGCAGGCTGGAGACTGCCTAAGATGATCAAATTCTGAGAGGAAGCGGGACTGCCACCACTGTTGCTTCGGTCAGCCATTTTCCCCTGCCCCCAGAGACTGTGTGATCTGGACCAGTAGGAATTTCCCACAGCGCAGCACAGTAGCTGTGCAGATTGTGGCCAGACTGCTTCTTTAGGTGGGACTTGGATCCATCCCTCCTCACCAGGTGGGACCTCCCTATAGGAATTTCAGCACTCCAGTAAGGGGTTTAGGGACAGATCTCTGATCTCCCTGGGATGGAGCTCGTGGGGAGAGGGGTGGCTGTGGTCTCCACAGGTTGACGGACTTAGTCTTTCCTGCCTGCTGGCTTTGAAGAGTCCTGAGCAGCCAATGTGAGAGGGATTTCCCCCAGTGCAGCGAATCCTGCTCCACCAAGGGGCAGCCAGAGTGCTTTGTTAAGTGGATCACTGATCCTGTACCTCCTCACTGGGTGAGACCTCACAACAGGGTTGCCCAACCAGACACCTCATACAGGAGCATATTGGCAGGAAGCAGGTCAGTGCCCCTCTGGGATGGAGCTCCCAGAGGAAGGAGCAGGTAGTTATATTTTGCTGTTCTTCAGGCTCCACTGGTGACACCTACAGGTGGGAGGGTGGGACCTAGGAGAATAGGGTCTGGAGTAGACCCCCAGCAAACTGCAGCAGCCCTACAGAAGAGGGGCCTGTTAAAAGAAAAAAAAACAACAAGAAACAAAAAACAAACAGAAAGCAACAACAACATCAACAAAAAAGAGCCCACAAAAACTGCATCCAAGGGTCAGCAGTGTCAAAGATCAAAGGTAGATAAATCCACAAAGAGGAGAAAGATGCAACGCACAAACACTGAAAACTCAACAAGGCAGACTGCCTCTTCTCCTCCAAATGATAGCAACACATCTGCAGCAAGGACACAGAAGTAGGTTGAGGCTGAGATGGATGAACTGATCACAGAAAAAGGCTTCAGAAGGTAGGTAATAATGAACTTTGCTGATCTAAAGGGGTATGTTCTAACGCAATGCAAAGAAGCTAATAACCATGACAAAACATTACAGAAGGTGTTAACCAGAATAACCAGTTTGGAGAGGAATATAAATGACCTGATGGAGCTGAAAAACACAACATGAGAACTTCAAAATGCAACCACAAGTATCAGTAACTGACTATACTAAGTGGAGAAAAGAATTTCAGAGCTTGAAGACTATCTTGCTGAAATAAGACAGGCAGACAAGATTAGAGAAAAAAGAATGAAAAAGAAAGAACAAAACCTCCGAAAACTATGGAATTATGTAAAAAGACCAAACCTACAACTGATTGAGGTACCTGAAAGAGATGGGGAGAATGAAACCAAGTTGGAAAACATACTTCAGGATATCCTCCAGGAGGACTTCCCCAACCTAGCAAGACAGGCCAACATGCAAATTCGGGAAATCCGTAGAAACCCAGTAAGACATTCCATGAGAAGATCAACCCAAGAAACATAATCATCAGATTCTCAAGGTAAAAATGAAATAAAAAATGTTAAGTGCAGCAGGGGAGAAAGGCCTGGTCACCTATTAGGTTGATGCAAAAGTAACTGCATTTTTTGCCATTTAAAAGTAATGACATTTTAAAATTTGCCATTTTAAAGTAATGTAATTCCTTTAAATAATGTCAAAAACTGCAGTTATTTTGCACTGACCTAATACAAAGGGAAGCCCATCAGACTAACAGTGGCCCTCTCAGTGGTAACCCTACAAGCCAGAAGAGCTTAGGGAACAATATTCAACAATCTTAAAGAAAAGAATTTATAACCGAGAATTTCATATCTGGCCAAACTAAACTTCATAAATGAAAGAGAAATAAAATCCTTTTCAGACAAGCAAATGCTGAGGGAATTCATTATCAACAGGTCTGCCTTGCAAGAATTCCTGAAGGAAGATTACATACAGAAAAGAAAAACCATTACCAGCCACTAGAAAAACACACTGATGTACACAGACCACTGACACTATAAGCAACTACAATAACATGTCTACAAAATAACAAGCTAGCCTTATGATGACAGGATCAAATTTACACATAACAATATTAACCTTAATTGTAAATGGGCTAAATGCCCCAATTAAAAGACACAGAATGGCAAGCTGGATAGAGTCAAGACCCAATGATGTGCTGTATTCAAGAGATCCATCTCACATGCAAAGATACGAAGGGATGGAGGAAAATTTACCAAGCAAATGGAAAGCAGAAAACACAAGGGTAGCAATCCTAGTTTCTGACAAAACAGATTTTATATGAGCAAAGATCAAAAATGACAAAGAAGGGAATTACATAATGATAAAGAGTTCAATTCAAAAAGAAGAGCTAACTATCCTAAATATACATGCACCCAATACAGGAGCACCCAGATTCATAAAGCAAGTTCTTAGAGATCTGGAAAGAGGCTAGACTCCCACACAATAAAAGTGATAGACTTTAACACCCCACTGTCAATATTAGACAGATCGTCAAGATACAAAATTATCAAAGATATTGAGGGCCTGAACTCAGCTCTGGATCAAGTGAACCTGATAGATATCTACAGAACTCTCCACCCAAAAACAACAGAATATACATTCTTTTTGGTGCCACATGGGACTTACTCCAAAATCAATCACATAATTGAAAGTAAAACAGTCCTGAGTAAATGCAAAAAGAACTGAAATCATAACAGCCTCTCAGACTATAGTGCTATCCAATTAGAACTCAAGATTAAGAAACTCACTCAAAATCACACAACTACATGGAAATTGAACAACCTGCCCTTGAATGACTCCTGGATAAATACTGAAATTAAGGCAGAAAACAAGAAGTTTTTTTGAAACTAATGAGAACAAACAATGTACCAGAATCTCTGGGATGCAACTAAAGCAGTGTTAAGTGGGAAATTCATAGCACTAAAACGCCCACATCAAAAAGCAAGAAATATCTCAAATCAACATCCTAAAATCATAACTAAAAGAACTTAGATAGCCAAGAGCAAACAAACCCCACAGATGCAGAATGCAAGAAATAACCAACATCAGAGTGGAACTGAAGAACATAGAGACATGAAAAGCCCTGCAAAAAAAAAAAAAATCAATGAATCTAGGAACTGTTTTTTTAAAAAATTAATAAATAGACCTCTAGCTAGACTAATAAAGAAGAAAAGAGAGAAAAATCAAATAGACACAGTAAAAAATGATAAAGGGGATAACACCATTAGCCCCACAAAAATATAAACAACCATCAGAGAATATTATAAACACCTCTATAAAAATAAACAGAAAATCTAGAAGAAATGGATAAATTCCTGGACACATACACCCTCCCAAGACTGAGCCAGGAAGAAGTTGAATCCCTGAATATACCAATAATGAGTTCTGAAATTGAGGCAGTAATAAATAGCCCACCAAACAAAAAAAGCCCAGGACCAGATGGATTTACAGCTGAATTCTACCAGAGGTACAAAGTGGAGCTGGTACCATTTCTACTGAAACTATTCCAAACAGTTGGAAAGGAGGGACTTCTCCCTAACTCATTTGATGGGGCCAGTGTCATTCTGTTACCAAAACCTGGTAGAGATACAACAACAACATCAACAACAACAATAAAACTTCAGGCCAATATCCATGAACATGGATGCAAAAATCTTCAATAAAATACTAGCAAACTGAATCCAGCAGCACATCAAAAAACTTATCCACCATAATCAAGTTGGCTTCAGCCCTGGGATGCAAGGCTGGTTCAACATACACAAATCAATAAATTTAATTCATCACATAATCAGAACTAAAGACAAAAACCACAGGATTATCTCAATAGACACAGAAAAGGCCTTCAATAAAATTCAACATCCCTTGATGTTAAAAACTGTCAATAAACAGTTTTAGGTATTAAAGGAACATACCTCAAAAAAATAAGAGTCTTATATGACAAACCCACAGCCAGTATCATACTGAGTGGGCAAAAACTGTAAACATCCCTCTCAAATACAGGCACAAGGATGTCCTCTCTCATCATTCTTATTCAACATAATACTGGAAGTTCTGGCCAGGGCAATTAGGCAAGAGAAAGAAATAAAAAGTATTCAAATAGGAAGAGAGGAAGTCAAATTATCTTTGTTTGCAGATGACATGATCCTATATCTAGAAAATACCATCATCTCAACCCAAAAGCTTCTTAAGCTGATAAACAACTTCAGCAAAGTCTCAGGATACAAAATCAATGTGCAAAAATTACAAGCATCCCTACTCACCAATAACAGACAAGCAGAGAGCCAAATCATGAATGAGTTCCTATTCACAACTGCTACAAAGAGAACAAAATACCTAGGAATACAGCTAACAAGGAAAGTGAAAGACCTCTTCAAGGAGAACTACAACCACCACTCAAAAGAACCAGAGAAGACACAAACAAATTGCAAAACATTCCATGCTCACCGATAAAAAGAATCAATATTGTGAAAATGATCATATCACCCAAAGTAATTTGTAGAACCAATGCTATTCCCATTATACTACCATTGACATTCTTCACATAATTAGATGAAACGATTTTAAAATTCATATGAAATCAAAAAAGAGCTCAGATGGCCAAGACAATCCTAAGCAAAAAGAATAAAGCCAACAGCATCATGCTACCCAACTTCAAACTATACTGTATATAGTAAGAAAAACAGCATGGTCCTGGTACAAAAACAGACACATTGACCAATGGAACAGAATAGAGAACTCAGAAATAAGACCACATATCTACAACCATCTGATTTTGACAAACCTGACAAAAACAAGCAACGGGGAAAGGATTTGCTATATAATAAATGGTGCTGGGAGAACTGGCTAGCCATATGCAGAAAATTGAACCTGGGCCCTTTCCTTATAGCTTATAGAAAAGTTAATTCAAGATGGATTAAAGACTTCAATGTAAAGCCCCAAACAATAAAAACCCTAGAAGAAAATCTAGGCAGTACCATTCAGGACATAGGCATGGACAAAAATTTCATGATGAAAATGTTAAAAGCAATTGTAACAAAAGCAAAAATTGACAAATGTGATCTAATTAAACTAAAGAGCTTCTGCCTGGTGAAATAAACTATCATCAGAGAGAACAGACAACCCAGAGAAAGGGAGAAAATGTTTGCAATCTATCCATCTGACAAACGTCTAGTGTGTACAAGGAAATTAAACAAAGTTACAAGAAAAAAAACAAACAATTCCATTAAAATGAGTAAAGGACATGAATAGACACTTCTCAAAATAAGCCATTTATGCAGCAACAAACATATGAAAGAAAGCTCAACATCACTGATCACTAGAAAAATACAAATCAAAACCACAATGAAATACCATCTCATGCCAGTCAAAATGGCAATTTTTAAAAAGTCAAGAAACAACAGATGCTGGCAAGGCTATGAAGAAATAGGAACACTTTTACACTGTTGGGGGCAATGTAAATTAGTTCAGCCATTGTGGAAGACAGTGTGGCAATTCCTCAAAGAACTAGAGGCAGAAATACCATTTGACTCAGCAATTTCATTACTGGGCATATCTTAAAAAATATAAATCATTTTATTACAAAGATACATGCAAGCATATGTTCATTGCAGCACTATTCACAATAGCAAAGACATGGAGTCAACCCAAATGCCCATCAATGATAGACTGTATAAAGAAAATGTGGTACATATACACCATGGAATACTATGCAGCTGTAAAAAGGAATGAGATCATATCCTTTGCAGCAACATGGTTGGAGCAGGAAGTCATCATCCTCAGCAAACTAACACAGGAACAGAAAACCAAACACTGCACGTTCTTACTTATAAGTGGGAGCTGAACAATGAGAACATATGAACCCAGGGAGAAAAATAACACATACTAGAGCCTGTTGGGGAGGCTGGGAGAGGGAGAGCACCAGGAAAAACAGCGAATACATGCTGGGCTTAATACTAAGATGATGAGTTGATAGGTGTAGGAAACCACTATGACACAAGTTTACCTATGGAACAAACCTGCCCATCCTGCACATATACACTGGAACTTAAAATTAAAAAACATCTTCAATTACAAAAAATTTTTAAAAGAAGAATAATACTTTCCACAAAGGCTTTATAGGCTCCAAAGACAATAAAAACTGAAGACAGAGCTGGGTGGGTGAGTGCTGTGTCATTTTGGGATGGACCCTTGTAACTATTTCTGGCCAGTGAGTTCTGACAGACAATGACTTATGTCAGTTCTGTAATGAGCAACCAGTACGTCTGAGATGATGGCTATTCTGTCAGCCTGGGTTTCCAAGCGCTAAAGATGAACAGTACACTTTTGACCTACTGTAGACATGTAGTATGAAAAAGAAATGTACCTTTGTTAGACACTGATATTTTGGGTGTTATTACCACAGTATATTCCAGCATATCCTTAAAAAGGGCTACCATTAAATTTAAGTGCAAAATATGAAAATGGGATAAATATGAAGATGATCACAGGAAAATGATGTATTTTAAAATTTCTTTTTCAGTAGCAATTATGTTAGATTAATCAGTTCCACTCAAATGATCAAGGATCCATCATAACTGTAAACAAGCAAATGGTTAAATTAGCTTAAGGATGGGGGTGCATAGGGTATGGTGAGTTTCTAGAAGAAATATTCAATAGCTAGAGCAAACCTTATCTTAGCCTGACTCTCCTGCAAACTGCTAAAATTGTATAGACAGAGGAGCTTTAGAGAATTGGAGCGAATGGTTGAGCACCAAGAAGCTCTGAGGAACTTGAAAATCCCTTCTCTATCAGCACCACCACTCTTTATAAAGCACCTCATGGGTATGAAGCCAGGTGATGTTATCAGTGTGCCAAGACAGAGGCAAACACATATTCATTTTTTTCCAACATATATCTCATCACATTCAACTTATTTGTAATTGTGGACAGTGGCCTATGTACAGATGATAAATCAGGGTGTGCTTCTACATGAACTCCCAATAAATCCCCAATATTCCCTTATTTATAGGCAACCACATAAATTATTTGTCAAACGGGAGCAATTAAGAGTGAAAGAATGTGTGATAATAATGTTGGGAAAACAGGTGTCAACCAGGAGGTATACGGTCATCCTGTTAATAGCTCCTGGGCCGTTAAGTATAATACAGCCATTAAAAAACAGTTTTGATAATTTATCTAACAATTGTTCACTTTGTATTTGTTTCCAAATGTATTAGCATAGAATTGTTCATAGGATTTTTATCATGTCATTTATATTTACTGTTTTTAAAAAGATTCCATGCAGCTTTGTTCCGTTGCAGGCGAGGAGCTGCGTTCCTTTGAAGGAGAAGAGGTACTCTGATTTTTAGAAATTTCAGCTTTTCTGCTCTGGTTTCTCCCCATCTTTGTGGTTTTATATACCTTTGGTCTTTGATGATGGTGATGTACAGATGGGGTTTTGGTGTGAACGTCCTTTCTGTTTGTTAGTTTCCCTACTAACAGTCAGGACCCTCAGCTGCAGGTCTGTTAGAGTTTGCTGGAGGTCCACTCCAGACCCTGTTTGCTTGGGTATCACCAGCAGAGGCTGCAGAACAGCGAATATTGAAGAACAGCAAATGGTGTTGCTTGATCGTTCCTCTGGAAGCTTTGTCTCAGAGTGGCACCTGGCAGTGTGAGGTGTTAGTCAGCTCCTAGTGGGAAGTGCCTCTCAGGCTACTTGGGGGTCAGGGACCCACTTACGAGGCAGTCTGTCTATTCTCAGGTCTCAAACTCCATGCTGGGAGAACCACTACTCTCTTCAAAGCTGTCAGACAGGGACATTTAAGTCTGCAGAAGTTTCTGCTGCCTTTTGTTTAGCTATGCCCTGCCCCCAGAGGTGGAGTCTATAGAGGCAGGCAGGCCTCCTTGAGCTGAGGTGGGCTCCACCCTGTTCCAGCTTCCAGGCCACATTGTTTACCTACTCAAGCTTCAGCAATGGCAGACACCCCTTCCCCAGCCTCGCTGCCACATTGCAGTTCAATCTCAGACTGCTGTGCTAGCAATGAGCAAGGCTCCGTGGACGTGGGACCCTTGAAGCCAGACATGGGATATAATCTCCTGGTGTACTGTTTGTTAAGACCATTGGAAAAATGCAGTATTAGGGTGGGGGTGATCTAATTTTCTAGGTGCCCTCTGTCACAGCTTCCCTTGGCTATGAAAGGGAATTCCCTGACCCCTTGCACTTCCTGGGTGAAGTGATGCCTCGCCCTGCTTTGGCTCACGCTCGGTGACTGCACCCATTATCCTGCACCCACTGTCCAACGAGCCCCAGTGAGATGAACACTGTACTTTAGTTGTAAATTCAGAAATCACCCATCTTCTGTGTTGCTGACACTGGGAGCTGTAGACTGGAGCTGTTCCTATTCAGCCATCTTGAAACCTCACTCATTTGCTCTCATTAGAAAGATCAATGAGACAGAAAGTTAACAAGGCTATACAGGAATTGAACTCAGCTCTGCACCAAGCAGACTTAATAGACATCTACAGAACTCTCCACCCCAAATCAACAGAATATACATTCTTCTCAGCACCACATCACACTTATTCCAAAATTGACCACATAGTTGGAAGGAAAGCACTCATCAGCAAATGTAAAAGAACAGAAATTATAATGAACTGTCTCTCAGACCACAGTGCAATCAAACTAGAACTCAGGATTAAGAAACTCACTCAAAACAGCTCAACTACATGGAAACTGAACAACCTGCTCCTGAATGACTACTGGGTACATAATGAAATGAAGGCAGAAATAAAGATGTTCTTTGAAACCAATGAGAACAAAGACACAACATACCAGAATCTCTGGGACACATTTAAAGCAGTGTGTAGAGGGAAACTGACAGCACTAAATGCCCACAAGAGAAGGCAGTAAAGATCTAACATTGACACCCTAACATCACAATTAAAAGAACTAGAGAAGCAAGAGCAAACACATTCAAAAGCTAGCAGAAGGCAAGAAATAACTAAGATCAGAGCAGAACTGAAGGAGATAGAGACACATAAATCCTTTAAAAAACCAATGAATCCAGGAGCTGGTTTTTTGAAAAGATCAACCAAATTGATAGACTGCTAGCAAGACTAATAAAGAAAAAAGAGAGAAGAATCTAATAGACACAATAAAAAAAGATAAAAGGGATATCACCACTGATCCCACAGAAATACAAACTACCATCAGAGAATACTGTAAACACCTCTACACAAAGAAACTAGAAAATCTAGAAGAAATGAATAAATTCCTGGACACATATACCCTCCCAAGAATAAACCAGGTAGAAGTTGAATCCCTGAATAGACCAATAACAGGCTCTGAAATTGAGGCAATAATTAATAGCCTACCAACCAAAAAAAGTCCAGGACCAGAAGGATTCACAGTCAAATTCTACCCGAGGTATAAAGAGGAGCTGGTGCCATTCCTTCTGAAAATATCCCAATCAATAGAAAAAGAGGAAATGCTCCCTAACTCATTTTATGAGGTCAACATCATCCTCATACCAAAGCCTGGTGGAGACACAACAAAAAAGGAGAATTTTAGACCAATATCCCTGATGAACATCGATGCAAAAATCCTCAATAAAATACTGGCAAACCGAATCCAGCAGCACATCAAAGAGCTTATCCACCATGATCAAGTGGGCTTCATTCCTGGGATGCAAGGATGTTTCAACATAGTCAAATCAATAAGTGTAATCCCTCATATGAACAGAAACAAAGAAAAAAAACCACATGATTATCTCAATAGATGCAGAAAATGCCTTTGACAAAATTCAACAGTCCTTCACGCTAAAAACTCTCAATAAATTAGGTATTGATGGAGCATATATCAAAATAATAAGAGCTATTTATGACAAACCCACAGACAATATCATACTGAATGGGCAAAAACTGGAAAAATTCCCTTTGAAAACTGGCACAAGACAGGGAGGCCCTCTCTCACCACTCCTATTCAACATAGTGTTGGAAGTTCTGGCCAGGGCAATCAGGCAGGAGAAAGAAATAAATGGTATTCAATTAGGAAAAGAGGAAGTCAAATTGTCCCTGTATGCAGATGACATGATCGTATATTTAGAAAACCCCATTGTCTCAGCCCAAAACTTCCTTAAGCTCATAAGCAACTTCAGCAAAGTCTCAGGATACAAAATCAATGTGCAAAAATCACAAGCATTCTTATACACCAGTAACAAACAAACAGAGAGCCAAATCATGAGTGAACTCCCATTCACAATTGCTTCAAAGAGAATAAAATACCTAGGAATCCAACTTACAAGGGATGTGAAGGACCTCTTCAAGGAGAACTACAAACCACTTCTCAATGAAATAAAAGAGAACACAAACAAATGGAAGAACATTCCATGCTCATGGATAGGAAGAATCAATATCATGAAATTGTACATACTGCCCAAGGTAATTTACAGATTCAATACCTTCCCAGTCAAGCTACCAATGACTTTCTTCACATAATTGGAAAAAACAAATTTAAAGTTCGTATGTAACCAAAAAAGAGCGTACACAGCCAAGACAATCCTAAACCGAAAGAACAAAGCTGGAGGCATCACGCTACCTGACTTCAAACTATACTACAAGGCTACAGTAACCAAAACAGCATGGTACTGCTACCAAAACAGAGAGAGAGACCAATGGAACAGAGCAGAACCCTGAGAAATAATACTACACATCTACAACCATCTGATCTTTGGCAAACCTGACAAAAACAAGAAATGGGGAAATGATTCCCTATTTAATAAATGGTGCTGGGAAAACAGGCTGGCCATATGTAAAAAGCTGAAACTGGATCCCTTCCTTACACCTTACACAAAAATTAATTCAAGATGGATTAAAGACTTAAATGTTAGACCTAAAACCATAAAAACCCTAGAAGAAAACCTAGGCAATACCATTCAGGACATAGGCATGGGCAAGGACTTCATATCTAAAACACCAAAAGCAATGGCAACGAAAGCCAAAATTGACAAATGGGATCTAATTAAACTAAAGAGCTTCTGCACAGCAAAAGAAACTACTGTCGGAGTGAACAGGCAACCTACAGAATGGGAGAAAATTTTTGTAATCTACCCATCTGACAAAGGGCTAGTATCCAGAATCTACAAAGAACTTACAAATTTACAAGAAAAAAATCAAACAATCCCATCAAAAAGTGGGCTAAGGATACGAACAGACACTTCTCAAAAGAAGACGTTTATGCAGCCAACAGACAAAAGAAAAAATGCTCATCATCACTGGCCATCAGAGAAATGCAAATCAAAACCACAATGAAGACACCATCTCACACCATTTAGAATGGTGATCATTAAAAAGTCAGGAAACAACAGGTGCTGGAGAGGATGTGGAGAAATAGGAACACTTTTACATTGTTGGTGGCGCTGTAAACTAGTTCAACCATTGTAGAAGACAGTGTGGCAATTCCTCAAGGATCTAGAACTAGAAATACCATTGGACCCAGCAATCCCATTACTGGGTATATACCCAAAGGATTGTAAATCATGCTGCTCTAAAGACACATGCACACATATGTTTATTGCGGCACTATTCACAATAGGAAAAACTTGAAACCAACCCAAATGTCCATCAATGATAGACTGGATTAAGAAAATGTGGCACATATACACCATGGAATACTATGCAGCCATAAAAAAGGATGAGTTCGTGTCCTTTGTAGGGACATGGATGAAGCTGGAAACCATCATTCTGAGCAAACTATTGCAAGGACAGAAAACCAAACATTGCATGTTCTCCCTCATAGGTGAGAATTGAACAATGAGAACACTTGGACATAGGGTGGGGAACATCACACACCAGGGCCTGTCATCGGGTGGGGGTAGAGGGGAGGGATAGCATTAGGAGATATACCTAATGTAAATGATAATTTAATGGGTGCAGCACACCATCATGGCACACGTATACATATGTAACAAACCTGCCCGTTGTGCACATATATCCTAGAACTTAAAGTATAATTTAAAAAAATAAATTCCAAATAATTAAAAAAAAAAAATTCCAAACAGCATTTATTGGTACCATCTCTTTTCTTTCTTGACCGGTCTTGCCAGTGCTTTTTCTATTCAAATGCTTGTCAAAGAACCACTTTTGACTTTATTATTCTTTTCTATTATATTTTTTTATTATATTATTTTTTTATTTGTATAATTTCTTTCTCCTTCTTAGAATGACCTTTGTTGTGTTTTGATTTTTGTCTTTTTTTTTTTTTAGTTGAAGATTTAAAATTTTCAACCTCTCTTCTTTGTAATGGAAGGATTAAAGCTATGTATAGTTCTTTAGGCACATTCCATAAGTTTAAAATGTCATCCTTTCCTACCCACGTTCTGCCTACAAAGAATAATTCTGTTATTGATATTTTTGTTTGTCTTTTTGGTATACATATATACTCATTTCTGTTGCATATATACATACATTTGGAATTGTTGAATTCTAGGATGAATGTTAAGTTCAGCTTCAGTACCATTTCCCCAAATGAGTTACATCAATTTATACCTTCACCAGTAATATATGATAATTCCATGTTTTGTCAGCTCTTGGTACTGCCAAATATTTTCTTTTTAACATGTGAAGCTGTGTACTGGTACCTGCCTAGTACCAGTATTTTGATTTATATTTTTCTGATGACTAATGAGCTCTAGCACTTTCATATGCATTTATTACTTTTGATAATGTTTTCTGTGAAGTGTGTATTATTTTTCATTTTACTGTTTTTATATTTACTGAATTGTTTGTTTTCATTTTTACTGATTTGTAGGAGTTTCTAAAACATATAATGATTTTTAAATATAGAAATTGGAAATATCTTCTCTTATGCTGTGATTTACTTTTTATTCTACTAATAATGTGTTTTAATGATACTGCCAATGACAGAAATATAATTTCTTAATATTAATGCAATCAATGAATTAATCTTTTTGTTTAAAGTCAGTGACTCTTGTGTTTAAGAAATCTTGATCAACCCAAGTTAGATAGGTCATATAGGTCCATAATATAGGATATCAACCTAGTATCTTATCTTAACACCTAGAAACTTTATTGCTTTAACATTCAAGTATATAATCCATCCATAATTTTTTTTTGTGTATAGTATGAGGAAGTACTGCATAACCATTTTTTTTCATATTGTTAATTAATTGATCCAGTGATACTTACTGGAAAAGTCTTCCTTCTTACCTACTGCAATGCACTTGCAATGTCGTTGTTACCAAGTGACCATATATGCATAGATTTGTTTCTTGAGTCTATGTTTTGTAATATTCCTTTACTTATCTATTCATACACAAATGTCACTTGGCTGTAATTGCTGTAGTTTTGTTATAAATATTGATATCTGATAGTACAAGTCTTCCAACATTTCTCAAGATGCTTTGATTATTCTTGGTTCTTTGGAACTGTATCTAATTTAGAATCAACTTGTCAAATTTCTAAAACAAAAAAAACCCCACAAAATCTGCTTGGATTCTGATTTAGATTTTACTACTTCTTTTTTTTTTATTATTTTTTTATTATACTTTAAGTTCTAGGGTACATGTGCATAACGTGCAGGTTTGTTACATATGTATAATTGTGCCATGTTGGTGTGCTGCACCCATCAACTCGTCAGCACCCATCAACTCATCATTTACATCAGGTATAACTCCCAATGCAATCCCTCCCGCATTCCCCCTCCCCGTGATAGGCCCTGGTGTGTGATGTTCCCCTTCCCGAGTCCAAGTGATCTCATTGTTCAGTTCCCACCTATGAATGAGAAAATGCAGTGTTTGGTTTTCTGTTCTTGTGATAGTTTGCTGAGAATGATGGTTTCCAGCTGCATCCATGTCCCTACAAAGGACACAAACTCATCCTTTTTTATGGCTGCATAGTATTCAATGGTGTATATGTCCCACATTTTCTTAATCCAGTCTGTCACTGATGGACATTTGGGTTGATTCCAAGTCTTTGCTATTGTGAATAGTGCCGCAATAAACATACATGTGCATGTGTCTTTATAGCAGCATGATTTACAATCCTTTGGGTATATACCCAGTAATGGGATGGCTGGGTCGTATGGTACTTCTAGTTCCAGATCCTTGAGGAATCGCCATACTGTTTTCCATAATGGTTGAACTAGTTTACAATCCCACCAACAGTGTAAAAGTGTTCCTATTTCTCCACATCCTCTCCAGCACCTGTTGTTTCCTGACTTTTTAATGATCGCCATTCTAACTGGTGTGAGATGGTATCTCATTGTGGTTTTGATTTGCATTTCTCTAATGGCCAGTGATGATGAGCATGTTTTCATGTTTCTGATGGCTGTATGAATGTCCTATTTTGAGAAATGTCTGTTTATATCCTTTGCCCACTTTTTGATGTTTTTTTGTTTTTTTCTGGTAAATTTGTTTGAGTTCTTTGTAGGTTCTGGATATTAGCCCTTTGTCACATGAGTAGATTGCAAAAAATTTTCTCCCATTCTGTAGGTTGCCTGTTCACTCTGATGGTAGTTTCTTTTGCTGTGCAGAAGCTCTTTAGTTTAATGAGATCCCATTTGTCAATTTTGGCTTTTGTTGCCTTTGCTTTTGTTGTTTTAGACATGAAGTCCTTGCCCATGCCTATGTCCTGAATGGTATTGCCTAGGTTTTCTTCTAGGGTTTTTATGGTATTAGGTTTAACATTTAAGTCTCTAATTCATCTTGAATTAATTTTCATATAAGGAGTAAGGAAAGGATCCAGTTTCAGCTTTCTACTTATGGCTAGCCAATTTTCCCAGCACCATTTATTAAATAGGGAATCCTTTCCCCATTTGTTGTTTTTCTCAGGTTTATCAGAGATCGGATGGCTGTAGATGTGTGGTATTATTTCTGAGGACTCTGTTCTGTTCCTTTGGTCTATATGTCTGTTTTGGTAGCAGTACCATGCTGTTTTGGTTACTGTAGCCTTGTAGTATAGTTTGAAGTCAGGTAGCGTGATGCCTCCAGCTTTGTTCTTTTGACTTAGGATTGTCTTGGAGATATGGGCTCTTTTATGGTTCCATATGAACTTTAAAGCAGTTTTTTCCAATTTGCTGAAGAAACTCATTGGTAGCTTGATGGGGATGGCATTGAATCTATAAATTACCTTGGGCAGTATGGCCATTTTCACGATATTGATTCTTCCTATCCATGAGCATGGAATGTTCTTCCATTTGTTTGTGTCCTCTTTTATTTCACTGAGCAGTGGTTTGTAGTTCTCCTTGAAGAGGTCCTTCACATCCCTTGTAAGTTGGATTCCTAGGTATTTTATTCTCTTTGAAGCAATTGTGAATGAAAATTCATTCATGATTTGGCTGTCTGTTTGTCTATTACTGGTGTATAAGAATGCTTGTGATTTTTGCACATTAATTTTGTATCCTGAGACTTTGCTGAAGTTTCTTATCAGCTTAAGGAGATTTTGGGCTGAGATAATGGGGTTTTCTAAATATACAATCATGTCATCTGCAAACAGGGACAGTTTGACTTCTTCTTTTCCTAACTGAATACCCTTGATTCCTTTCTCTTGCCTGATTGCCCTAGGCAGAACTTCCAACACTATGTTGAATAGGAGTGGTGAGAGAGGGCATCCCTGTCTTGTGCCAGTTTTCAAAGGGAATTCTTCCAGTTTTTGCCCATTCAGTATGATATTGTCTGTGGGTTTGTCATAAATAGCTCTTATGACTTTGAGATATGTTTCATCAATACCGAATTCATTGAGAGTTTTTAGCATGAAGGACTGTTGAATTTTGTCAAAGGCATTTTCTGCATCTATTGAGATAATCATGTGGTTTTTGTCTTTGGTTCTGTTTATATGCTGGATTACGTTTATTGATTTGCATATGTTGAACCAGCCTTGCATCCCAGGGATGAAGCCCACTTGATCATGGTGGATAAGCTTTTCGATGTGCTGCTGGATTCGGTTTGCCAGTATTTTATTGAGGATTTTTGCATCGATGTTCATCAGGGATATTGGTCTAAAATTCTCTTTTTTTTCTTGTGTCTCTGCCAGGCTTTAGTATGAGGATGATGTTGGCCTCATAAAATGAGTTAGGGAGGATTCCCTCTTTTTCTATTGATTGGAATAGTTTCCGAAGGAATGGTAGCAGCTCCTCCTTGCACCTCTGGTAGAATTCAGCTGTGAATCCATCTGGTCCTGGACTTTTTTTGGTTGGTAGGCTATTAATTATTGTCTCAATTTCCGAGCCTGTTATTGGTCTATTCAGGGATTGAGCTTCTTCCTGGTTTAGTCTTGGGAGAGTGTAAGTGTCCAGGAAATTATCCATTTCTTCTAGATTTTCTAGTTTATTTGCGTAGAGGTGTTTATAGTATTCTCTGATGGTAGTTTGCATTTCTGTGGGGTTGGTGGTGATAGCCCCTTTATCATTTTTTATTGCATCTATTTGATTCTTCTCTCTTTTCTTCTTTATTAGTCTTGCTAGCAGTCTATCAATTTTGTTGATCTTTTCAATAAACCAACTCCTGGATTCATTGATTTTTTGAAGGGTTTTTTGTGTCTCTATCTCCTTCAGTTCTGCTCTGATCTTAGTTATTTCTTGCCTTCTGCTAGCTTTTGAATGTGTTTGCTCTTGCTTCTCTAGTTCTTTTAATTGTGATGTTAGAGTGTCAATTTTAGATCTTTCCAGCTTTCTCTTGTGGGCATTTAGTGCTATAAATTTCCCTCTACACACTGCTTTAAATGTGTCCCAGAGATTCTGGTATGTTGTATCTTTTTTCTCATTGGCTTCAAAGAACATCTTTATTTCTGCCTTCATTTTGTTGTGTACCCAGTAGTCATTCAGTAGCAGGTTATTCAGTTTCCATGTAATTGAGAGTTTTTAGTGAGTTTCTTAGTCCTGAGTTCTAGTTTGATTGCACTGTGGTCTGAGAGACAGTTTGTTATAATTTCTGTTCCTGTACATTTGCTGATGAGTGCTTTACTTCCAATTATGTAGTCAGTTTTGGAATAAGTGTGATGTGGTGCTGAGAAGAATGTATATTCTGTTGATTTGGGGTGGAGAGTTCTGTAGATGTCTATTAGGTCTGCTTGCTGCAGAGATGAGTTCAATTCCTGGATATCCTTGTTAACTTTCTGTCTCATTAATCTGTCTAATGTTGACAGTGGGGTGTTGAAGTCTCCCATTATTATTGTATAGGAGTCTAAGTCTCTTTGTAAGTCTCCAAGGACTTGTTTTATGAATCTGGGTGCTCCTGTATTGGGTGCATATATATTTAGTGTAGTTAGCTCTTCCTGTTGAATTGATCCCTTTATCATTATGTAATGGCCTTCTTTGTCTCTTTTGATCTTTGATGGTTTAAAGTCTGTTTTATCAGAGACTAGTATTGCAACCCCTGCTTTTTTTTGTTCTCCATTTGCTTGGTAGATCTTCCTCCATCCCTTTATTTTGAGCCTATGTATGTCTCTGCATGTGAGATGGGTCTCCTGAATACAGCAGACTGAGGGGTCTTGACTCTATCCAGTTTGCCAGTCTGTGTCTTTTAATTGGATCATTTAGTCCATTCACATTTAAGGTTAATATTGTTATGTGTGAACTTGATCCTGTCATTATGATATTAACTGGTTATTTTGCTTGTTAGTTGATGCAGTTTCTTCCTCGCCTCGATGGTCTTTACATTTTGGCATGTTTTTGCAATGGCTGGTACTGGTTGTTGCTTTCCATGTTTAGTGCTTCCTTCAGGGTCTCTTGTAAGGCAGGCCTGGTGGTGACAAAATCTCTAAGCATTTGCTTATCTGTAAAGGATTTTATTTCTCCTTCACTTATGAAACTTAGTTTGGCTGGATATGAAATTCTGGGTTGAAAATTCTTTTCTTTAGGAATGTTGAATACTGGCCTCCACTCTCTTCTGGCTTGTAGAGTTTCTGCCGAGAGATCTGCTGTTAGTCTGATGGGCTTGCCTTTGTGGGTAACCCGACCTTTCTCTCTGGCTGCCCTTAAGATTTTTTCCTTCATTTCAACTTTGGTGAATCTAGCAATTATGTGTCTTGGAGTTGCTCTTCTCGAGGAGTATCTTTGTAGTGTTCTCTGTATTTCCTGAATTTGAATGTTGGCCTACCCTTCTAGGTTGGGGAAGTTCTCCTGGATGATATCCTGAAGAGTGTTTTCCAACTTGGTTCCATTTCCCCCCTCACTTTCAGGCACCCCAATCAGATGTAGATTTGGTCTTTTTACATAATCCCATACTTCTTGCAGGCTTTGTTCATTTCTTTTTCTTCTTTTTTCTTTAAGTTTCTCTTCTTGCTTCATTTCATTCATTTGATCCTCAATTGCTGATACTCTTTCTTCCAGTTGATCGAGTCGGTTACTGAAGCTTGTGCATTTGTCACGTATTTCTCGTGTCATGGTTTTCATCTCTGTCCATTCATTTATGGCCTTCTCTGCATTAATTATTCTGGTTATCAATTCTTCCACTCTTTTTTCAAGATTTTTAGTTTCTTTGCGCTGGGTACATAATTCCTCCTTTAGCTCTGAGAAGTTTGATGGACTGAAGCCTTCTTCTCTCATCTCATCAAAGTCAATCTCCGTCCAGCTTTGATCCATTGCTGGTGATGAGCTGCGTTCCTTTGGAGGGGGAGATGTGCTCTTATTTTTTGAATTTCCAGCTTTTCTGCCCTGTTTTTCCCCATCTTTGTGGTTTTATCTGCCTCTGGTCTTTGATGATGGTGATGTACTGATGGGGTTTTGGTGTGGGTGTCCTTCCTGTTTGTTAGTTTTCCTTCTAACAGTCAGGACCCTCAGCTGTAGGTCTGTTGGAGATTGCTTGAGGTCCACTCCAGACCCTATTTGCCTATGTGTCAGCACCAGAGGCTGCAGAAGACAGAATACTGTTGAACAGTGAGTGTAGTTGTCTGATTCTTGCTTTGGAAGCTTCCTCTCAGGGGTGTACTCCACCGTGTGAGGTGTAGGGTGTCGGTCTGCCCCTAGTGGAGGATGTCTCCCAGTTAGGCTACTCAGGGGTCTGGGACCCACTTGAGCAGGCAATCTGTCCGTTCTCAGATCTCAACCTCCGTGTTGGGAGAGCCACCGCTCTCTTCAAAGCTGTCAAACAGAGTTGCTTGCATCTGCAGAAGTTTCTGCTGCTTTTGGTTGTTGTTGTTGTTGTTTAGGTGTGCCCTGTCCCCAGAGGTGGAGTCTACAGAGACTGGCAGGCCTCCTTGAGCTGCTGTGAGCTCCACCCAGTTCGATCTTCCCAGGGCTTTATTTACCTACTTAAGCCTCAGCAATGGCGGGCGCCCCTCCCCCAACCTCACTGCTGCCTTGGGGTTAGATCACAGACTGCTGTGCCAGCAATGAGGAAGGCTCCGTGGCCATGGGACCCTCCCAGCCAGGTGTGGTATATAATCTCCTGCTGTGCCCGTTTCCTTAAAGCTCAGTATTGGGGTGGGAGTTACCTGATTTTCCAGGTGTTGTGTGTCTCTGTTCCCCTGGCTAGGAAAAGGGATTCCCTTCCCCCTTGTGCTTCCCAGGTGAGGTGATGCCTCACCCTGCTTCAGCTCTTGCTGGTCGGCTGCAACAGCTGACCAGCGCCAATTGTCCGGCACTCCCCAGTGAGATGCACCCAGTACCTCAGTTGATAATGCAGAAATCTCCTGTCTTCTGTGTGGCTCGTGCTGGGAGCTGGAGACTGGAGCTGTTCCTATTCAGCCATCTTGCTCCACCCCCCCAGATTTTACTATTTCTATAGATCCATTGGGGGAATTAAGTTTTTGCAACTGTGAATCTTCCAATTCATGAACATGATATATCACTCCTTTTATTTAGGTATTAATTTTATTTAGTAATATTTTTTAGTTTCCTACATAGATATCTTACACATCTTTAATTAGATTTAAAACTAAGTATTTACTTTTTTGATACTTGTAAAAAATACATTTGAAAAAATCTCATTTCCAAACATTTGTTCTAAACATTCAGGCATGTAATTGATTTTTATATATTTATCAAAAGTTATTGCTAAATTTTGTTTATCCATAGATTCCTGTGAATTTTCACTATAAGCCTAATGTCATGTGTGAATAATAACAGCTTTATTTCTTCTTTTCTAATGTTTATCATTTCATTTTTTTATGACCTCATTGCACTGGCTAGGACTTCCAGTACAACACTGAAAAGAAGTGGTGATAATAGACATTATCTCATACTAAATCTCAGGAGAGGAGCTTTCAACATTTTAACATTTATTGAAGGAGATTTTGGCTTTGGTTTGTTTATTTCCTATGCTTCTATTTCTCTTTGCTAATAGTTTTTTTTTTTTTTAATGAGTGAGTTTTTGTCAAATGCTTTTTCTATGTCTAATTTGATGATTATGTGATTTTCCCTTTTATTCTGTTAATTCTAATTTTTTTATTAATTTCTTTTTGACCCTATAACATAAATTATGTTGATTTTTAAACATTTGCTGTATTGACGACTAATTTACACATGATAAAATGCATTCATTTAAATGTACATTTTAATAAATTCTGCAAAATTTGTACACTTGTATAATCAACAGAACAATCAAGATACAAATGTAGAACATTTTCTAAACTTATCTTCCCTGTCAATTTCCCTTGGCCTTAGCCAAGGGAAACCAAACAACCCAAACAACCACTGATCTGGTTTTTGTCACCATGGAGTAGATTTATCTTTTCTAGAGTTTCATGTAAGGGAGTTATACAGTATGTATTCTTTTGTGTCTGGCCCCTTTTGCTCAACATAACGTTTTTTAGAGTCATCCATGTTGCCTATATCAACAGTTCATTCTCTTTTTGTTGTGAGATAATTGTCCATTATATAAATATATCACAGTTTGTTTATCCATTTGCCTGCTGATGAAAAGTTTTGAGCTATTGTGAACAATAGATAGAAAAGATTTAGATAAATGATGGCTTTCAAAGCAACAGTAGCCTAACCTTCCTACGCTTATAGAACTAATAATATAAAATGGGTAGATATATATAATAGAAATAATTACTTTAGAATGATTTCTTAAATTTAACTTTTAAGTTCAGGGGTACATGTTCAGGTTTGTTACATAGGTAACCTTGTGCCATGGGGGTTTGTTGTACAGATTGTTTTGTCATCCAGGTATTAAGCCTAGCATCCCTTAGTTATTTTTCCCAATGCTCTCCCTTCTCCCACCCTCCACACTCTGAAAGGCCTCAGGGTATGTTCTTTTCTTCTATGTGTTCATGTATCCCCATTATTTCATTCCCACTTCTGAGTGAGAACATGCGGTATTTGGTTTTCTGTTCCTGTGTTAGTTTGTTAAGGATAGTGGCCTCCAGCTCTATCCGTGTTCTTGCAAAGGATATGATCTAGAATGATTACCACTGGAATATAAATTCCATGAAAACAGTCTGTCCTGTTTACGAATATCTTAAGTGCCTTTTATAACATAGTTCATACCCATTAAATATTGAATGAATTAATGAAATAACTTTGAAGAATTTTTAATTTGTTTTCTCGCCTCAGATTTATACTCTGTCTCAAAGTTAAACTAGTACATTGTATTTTATAGTTTTAAAAGACAAAGTATAAAAAGAAGAGTGTTTAGAATTGGCTATATAATGAAAAACAGCCACCCTACCTTAAACATTTTATTTCTTATTTTGTGGGTTAAAAAAAACATGAGTGGGTTTAAATTATGAGGACGAGGGATGAGAACTTTAATTTCAATATTTCTAGGTTAAAACTTTATATTATTAATAAAATTTCTGAATATCATCAATTTACTGAAAGCAATATTATTCTTTATTGTTGTCAGTACAACTTTTCTAGAGTTGGAACATGGGAATAAATTCCCATGTTATTTTCCTAGGCACTCCATTTTCTACTCTTACGCGTTTTGTCAAGTTGAGCAAATATCAGAAGCGTCTGCTTACAGCAAACATACTCAGAGTTCCCAAAGATATAAAGGTAAAAATCAGGAACAGAAATAGAAAGAAGAGATAGAGTCTAATCAATTTATTTTTAAGTCATTATCTGATGTATTTATAACTCCTAGGCTCTGGGTGTATAAAGTTAGAGTTTTAAATGTGTATGCTTATATGAGACACAATGATTTTCCTCAGGTGATATAAATTGATCAGAAATGCAGTGTAACATACATTTCATGATATGGGCATAAATGTGCAAGTGTTGTGTGTTGTGGCCTTAGGAAAATGGCTAAATAGTATTTCTTTTATTAGATTGGATTCAATTAAATGAACAAATTTCATTGATATTTTAAATTAAAATTTTTATTTTGAGATAATTATAGATCCATATGTGATTGAAAGAAATAGTAAAGAGATATGCTGCATACTAAGTTTTCCTCAATAGTAACATCTTACAAAAACATAGTGCCATATCACAACCCGGATACTGACATTGATACAGTAAAGATGTAATATAGTTCATAACAATCAAATTCTTGATATCACCTTTTTATAGTCACATCTGCTTCCCTCCTTAATGCTGGCAACCAGAAATTTGTTCTCTATTTCTCTAATTTTGTTACTTTTACTCTAGAAATAAATGAATAAAAGTATCTCTATTTATAGATGAATTTTTTGTTTCTATAGAAAATCTCAAGGAATCTAGACAAAACATCCTAGAATTAATAGATAGGTTCAGCAAGGTTGTAGGATAGAGATCAATATGCAAAAATTAATAGCATTTCTATATACAAGGAATGAAAATCTAGGCACTGATATTGAAAATATAATACCGTTAACATTTGCTCCAAAAATCTAAGAAAAGAAGCAGGTATGTTTCTGTTATGGGAATCACTGGGCTAAAGTGCTACAGAGCATCCTGCTCTGGGGTGGTGGGGGGAGGGAGCAAGGCCCAGGCTATTTCAGGCAGTTCCTTCCTATCTCAAAATGTTGCATTCTCAGTGCATTCTACAGTTATTCTGAGAACCATGGGCAAGAAAAGGAAAGGCTGGGCTACCCAAGGCCATCTGAGGACTGTCCTGCAACTTTCATGGTTTTTGATAAGGAATCTATTTGACATTCAAATTGCTCTTTTTCTATAGCTAAGGTGTTGTTTTCCTCTGGTTACTATATATATATACACACACACACACACATATATATATATATGTCTTCAGTTTTCAGCAGTTTATGATGGTTTTTGGAAGTGATTTCCCTGGGTTTAACCTATTTGATATTTCCTCAGCTTCTTGAATTTGTAGGTCTGTATTTGTTGTCAAATTTTAGAAAATTTAGTAATTATTTTTTCCAACATTTTTGTAGTCCCCTCTCTTTCTTCTCTTGTTATGGTTCTCTAGAATCACAAATATTACATTTTTTGTTATATGCCTAAGGCTATCTTAGATGCCTAAGGCTATATTCCTTTTTTTTCAGTCTATTTTTTCTCTGTAGTTTGAATTGGGTAATTCTGTTGTTCTAATTTCCAATTCATTAATATTCTTCTCTGTACTCTTCATCTACCATTGAGCCCATCTGCTGCATTCACTGCATTTTTAATTTTAGTTATTGTACCTTAAATACTAAGATTTCCATTTGACTCTTCTTTATATCTTCTTTCTTTACTAAGACTTTCTATATCTTTGTGTAAGCTTTCTATTTTTAAAAATATTGTTTCAATTGTGTTTATAATTGCTCCTTGAAGCACTTTTATCATGGCTACTATAAAGTCTTTGTCAGATAATTGTAACATCTCTTTATTACAATGTTGGCATCTATTGGTTGTCTTTTTAAATTTAATTTGAAAACTTCTTCATTCTTGATATGATGACTGAGTTTTTTTATTGAAACCTGTACTGCTGGGGAATTATGCTTTAAGAGTCTAGATCTTAATTAAACCTTCTGTTTTAGTTGTTTTATTGTATGACTCTGACAGGGGAGCTGACATCAATCAGAAAGGTCAATAGGCTTTGCAGAGCAATGGTCTTTAAGTCCTCAGGGAAGATAGGAGGAGTTGTTCCCAAGGATTGACTGACCCCCACCTCAAGTCTGTAGAGAGAATGGGGTGATCGTCTCAGGTGGCAGGAGGTACAGAGTATAAAGAACGCCTGCTGCCTCCTGCCACCCTCAGGTACTGTAGACAAGAGGTAGCACTGCTGTTGGAAGATGAACAAGCAATAGCCAACACATGAGTCAACACACATGGCTCAATCTCAGGGTTAGTAGTGGACTTTTTATGTACCAAACACCTGAACTCATTCTGTGTCCAGTGTGAGTGAAAGTTACCCAAATCCTTACGCCAGGACCATTCTATCTGCTTGCTCTCCCATTACCCTACAAAAGAAGCAGCATGCTGGCCAATGAGAGCAATCTCTCAACAGACTTCCCCACTGGAACCTAATGTGGGCCCAGTACAACACCACAGTCTCAAGTGCCAGAGCTCCTCAGGGCTTCTGCCTAATCCCATGTGTAGGTTAGAGTCTTGGAAAAGAGAAAGAGTGATGGAGCCCAGGTGGTTGCCAGTCCAGGGTTATATATGCTTTCTGGGGAGCATAATTGATCAATCCCAGACAGTAGAGGAGACTTAGAACATTTTGAAGAAGGCACTCCAAAGAGTGGGGGCCACCTGAGGTATTTGCCTACACCTATGGGCAGAACAGATCCTAGGTTTTAGTCCTACTTCACTCCTGACAAGTTATATTCTTTGGATAAGTCATTTAATATCTCTGGGTCTCCATTTCATCATCTGTAAGGTAAAGTGACTCAATGATCAGTCATATAGTAAATTAATTTGAAAAATCTCAACCTTCTTGGTATATAGTAATCAAATTGAGTCTCACTTGAATTAGTTAGTTTTGATCTTCAGCTGCTCACCCCTGGGCTGGGTTAAAGTGAGGGCAAGGTTGTCATGAGAATAAGCACTCCAGGTACTGGGTTCAGGAGATTTCTTCCCTCCACAGACAAGGTTGTACACAGACAGGGCTTACTTTGGGCATATTATGCCCAAAACCTTCTTGCTGAATTTTGAGGTCAAAGAGAAGGCCCTGGATTTACTTGAAATTCACCTAAAGTAGAGAATAAAAACTTTAGCCTTAAATTATAAAGCCCCTAGAGAGAGAATGAAATTTAAGTATTCTGGTTTCCATAGGAAAGATCATCCCTATGGTGAGGCGGATAATTCAGACTGCATTAGTCTACTGCCTTAAGTTCATATAACACACCTTATTTGGACTCCAAGTTCAGAAGCAACTTTCTGATTAGAATTTGGTCTCCTCTGTAGATCTGCCCTGAGGACAGACTCTGTGACAGCATATTTCTCATTGTAATTTAACAAATTGGCTTTCTGGTTCTATGCTTTGATCTCAGAGAACTTGGTTAATGTGTGGCAGCCCCTGAGGGACAGTATTACATGAGGAATGCTGACAGAGTCTCCTTACAAACCTGTTAACCTAAAGTTCCATGCACTATGCCTGAATCATAGTAAATTCATCAAGTTTACATACACCAACAAATGCAGCCTCTCAGAACCAGCTTGCCAGCCTGGTCCAGCAAGCAGTTCACTTCTCTGCATTGCTAGAGGATCCAGCTGTTCTATTTTTGTGCTAATTTATATACTGGCCAGCTACATTTTGATGTTACTAACCTTAGCTCCCAAATATGTAACTCTCAAGTAAGATATTTCCAAGAAAGGTGTAAAAGAGTAAATATCAAAAAAGAAACATCAAATGTTTCTAACCCGTATAACTTTGTGATCCTAGACTCACAAGCACTAACAGTGGAGAGGAGGCATTGCAAGACTCAGGCTGCTGAGAATCTGGTTTTCTTTTTCATGAGGAGAAAGTATGGCCTATGAGCTCTGGCCTATGAATCTTGAGATCTATTTTTACCATTTAGCTAATGATTCCATCTTGGAGAAATAACTTATCTTCTAGGTCTCATTTTCCTCACTTGTAAAATAAAGAGATGAGGGCAGATGGTCTTATCAGGTATTTATACCAGTAAGTTTCTATTAATCTCCATTAAACTCATTAACAGAAGGAAGAAAAAAGGAAATGCACATGCTTATATTTCTAGGGGATTATTATTATTGGCATTGATACAGTCTTGGACAAAAGGAGCAGTTGCATTGTATCTTTAAATTTTGTTTTTCTATATGCTTCTAGTGTGTGGCTTCTTATTCCCAGTTATGTGGACAAGCTTTAGACAGTCTGAGAGTCTCTTTATTTTGGATACAAAGTTTTGAGTGTATGTATGCATGCTTTCTCTGAAGAGTGCTGGTGGTTTTTATCAGTACAGTAGTTCCCCCTTATCCACAGGGAATATGTTTCAAGACTCCCAGTGGATGTCTGAAACCACAGATAGTACTGAATCCTATATATACCATAGTTTTTCCTAGACATACATACTTATGATAAAGTTTAATTTACAAATTAAGTATAGTAAGAGATTAAAAACAACGACTAATAAAATAAGACAATTATAACAATATGCCAGCATCATTACTCTTGTGCTTTGGAGCCATTTTTAAGTAAAGTAAGAGTGACTTGAACACAAGCACTGTGATATCACCACAGTCGATCTGATAACTGAGATGGCTGTAAAGTGACTAATGGGTGGGTAGCATGCACAGAGTGGACATGCTAGACAAAGAGATAATTCATGTCCTAGGCAGAATGAGGCAGAACACCACAAGATTTTATCATGTTATTCAGAATAGCATGCAATTTAAAATATAAATTGTTTATTTCTGGAATTTTCTATAAAATATTTTTGGATCATGGTACACTAAGGGTAAGTGAAATGAGACCATGGATAAGGGGGACTACTGTAATTTATCAAAGGGACCTGCAGACTTCATAAGGCTTAAAGCCACTGATCTCAGTTCATTTGTGCTGTAATAACAAAATAACACAGACTGGGTAATTTATAAAAAAACATAAATTTATTTCTCACAGTTCTAAAGGCTGACAAGTTCAAGGTCAAGGCACTGGCATTCTGTGTCTGGTGAGGGCCTTCTTGCTGCATCCTCTCATGGTAGAAAGTGGAAGGATAAAAAAAGCCTAGTTAGTTCCCTCCAGCCCTTTCATGAGGCACTAATTCCATCCATGAGAGTGGAGCCCTTATGGCTTAATCATCTTCTGAAGGTCCCACCTCTTAATACTTTTATATTAGAAATTAAATTTCAACATGAATTTTGAAAGAGACACAAGCATTCAAACCATAGCACCCTGCATATCCAAAGCTTATTAAAATATGATAGAAACTAATTCCCTGGATTGAATTCCATCAACTTGACATTCCCATTAATTTTTAAATCTTTAGACACAAATAATTCCAATTAGGAGGCAGCAGTTGTATGCCTAAGTGAATCATCTTCCCATCTAGGCCTGGAAGAAAACAACTGTCATGATAAGTCTGATATAATTACATTATCATTAATAACTGTTAAGCCATTATTAAGCTAATTTTTCATTTCATTAAAAGTCTATATAAAGAAAGCTGTCAAATAGAAAGTCATTTAATGTGAGTTTATAATATTTGTTTTTGAATAGTGAGAAATAAAAATAACTTAATGAAAGAATTTTCTTTGCAAAACTATTACATTTCACAAAATAATTTCTAAGCACATGAATTCAAATCAGCTGAGATGTGCAGAACAAAGGAACACAAATCTAAAGAAAAGGAATGATTACAAAATAATGAATCACCCAGTTATTCACTTCCCATAAGACATTTTGCTTCATATGATGAAAATATCTATTATTTGAAACAAACTTTAGCATAACAGATGACAAATTTCAAAACATCAATTTTATTTCAAGAGACATGAACGATATCTGTAGTTAAGAAGTAAAAATTGATTAGGAGTAATTCTGTGTCAATGTAAAATCACAATGTATTGAATCTGAGTTTCAGAGAAGAATTGTCTGTCAAGCATGAATTAATGTAACATTAAATTAGAACAATTAACTTTCTAGTCCACTATTATTTTGGGGCCAAGCATAAGGCACCATTGCTAAGGATTTAGATTATTGAACTTTCTATTCATATCATATTCATATAAGGGCAGGACATTTCTTTACAATAATTTTAGCCACGCAACAGATCTTAACAGCACTAATGTCATCAATATAATAAAAAAAAGTCTAAAATCTATTGTACTAATTGACAAAACATACTTTTAATCAGAGGTTTAAAAATTAGATAATATACTTGAAGTAATTGCCTCTGGTGTATGGCCTTTTCAACATATGTTAGCTGACCTCCTTTTGTTACCCATGCCTTCATGACTTAGCTGAATTTCTGCCCTGCCTTAACTCTGCTTCTCTGCTTATCTTTAAGAAACAGGAGACCTGCGATCAGAAGATCCCCCTCATGATTAAACCAGCTGAAGCTCACGGGGGAATCCAAGATGGCAGCTCATTTGACCTTTGAAGAACTTCAAAATTAATTATAATCTAATTTCCATGTCAAATGACACTCTCCCCAGTGCCATGACAGTTGACAATCGCTATGACAATGATTGGAAGAAACCATAAAGGGACAAAAGGACGGTGGCACACCAGTTCTGAGAAGTTCTCCATTCATTCCAAGAAAAGATACGAATATTACTCCCCTTGCTGTCAATGCCCAATTCTTTTATTAAATATGACCTATATCTGTGACTTCCCAACTCTTACAAGTTGAATGATTGATTTGTGAACCACATTCCCACTTCTCAATTCTATGGCCGTCAAATAAAAGCCTGCACTCCTCGATACTCACTTTCAGTTTTGCTTATGAGTGTTGTGGCAAAGAACAAAAAAAGAACCCATCTTCTGGGTGAACAGATTTGTCAGTAACATCCTCAGAGAATATGCCTAACTGGGGCAACTAAACACCTCTATGATGCAAGTTAAAACCAACTGATAAACACATAAATCACATTGTATAAACAATGTTTAAAAGCAAATTTTAGAAAATGGTGGCTAGGAGGCAGAACTAACTTGCAGCTTCCACTCAGATGCACAGAGGAGTATGTGGAGGCCCACACCATGAACTTTTGCTCCAAGAACTCTGCAAGAACATAGCAGGAAAGCCAAAAGAACCCAGAGACCCTTTGAAGGAAGCAACTTACCACTCACTGCAGGCTCAGTGAGACAACCAAAAACTGTGAGTGTCCGAAGTGTGAGAGGGGAAATGTTCGCCCCCAAACACAAATCCTCACTGGGGCCCAGATCGCAGGAGAAGGATCTGAGCTTATGTGGAGCTGAGACAACTTTAGAGAACTGAGCAAAATATAGAGATAGAGGAAGCAGCAGGAAGAGCTCTGTGAACACTCTTCTGTCCTGAGGAAAGCCATTCCTAGCTTTGTTTTGCACCGGTCCTTGGGGAAAGCTGCCAGTGGAACTGGGGAAAGACCACAGGGAGAAGGGAACTTACAGCTGAACTTTGTAACAATTTCCACCAAATGCAAAGTATCCTATGCAGAATCTGGGGGAGGGGTGAACAGAGAGTGCAGATTTTGGCGCAGAAGCCACAGCAGGTGGGGAGGCACAAACTCTGAAAGTCCTGCTTGCTTTCTCAGTGGGGAAGCTCGTAGCCTGGGGCAAGTTCTCAGCCCTGCTCATCTACTGCCTGGAAATAAACTCAGTGCTGTTGCGGGGGCATGATGGGAGTGAGACTGGCCTTTCAGGCTGCCTGGGAGCTGGGCGAGGCCTGTCACTGCTGGCTTTCCCCCACTTCCCTGGTGACCTGTATGATGCTTCTGATCTCAGTTCATTTGTGCTGTGATAACAAAATAACACAGACTGGGTAATTTATATAGAACAGAAATAAAAAACATAACTCCATCATCCTGAGAACCACACTCCCATCTCCCACAGCAACTGCAGCAAGCCCCACCCAAGGAAAGTCTGAGCTCAGACATGCCTAACCCTGCCCCTCCTGATAGCCTTTCACTACGCACCTTGGTAGCTAAAGACAAAGGATGTATCTCTTGGGAGTTCTAAATTCCTGCCCACTCCTTGAGAAACCCGAATACTTATCCAGGCAACCCTAGGGCAAGCTTGTATCCTCCCTATACTACCACAGCTGATGTTCTCTTGAAAGTGCCACCTCCTGGCTAGAGGCCAACCAACAAAAAACGAGTGCACTAAACAAAATTACAACCAAAGACCCTCACAGAGTCCAATCCCCTGCTACCTCCATCAGAGCAGGTGCTGGTATTCATGGCTGAGAGACCTGAAGTTAGATCACATCACAGGGCTCTCCGAAGACACTCCCCAGTACCATCCTAGAGCCTGGTAACTCCCCTGGGTGGCTAGACCCAGAACAGAAATATCAATCACTGCAGTCTGTCTCTCAGGAAGTCCCATACCTAGGGGCAGGTGAAGAGCACTACATCAAGGGAGCACCCCATGGGATTACAAAATCTGAACAACAGCCCTTGAGTCCTAGATCTTTCCTCTGACATAGTCTACCCAAATGAGAAGAAACCAGAAAAACAATTTTGGTAATATAGAGGTGAAGCTGACTGGGCTTCTGGGTCGGGTGGGGACTTGGAGAACTTTTCTGTCTAGCTAAATGATTGTAAACACACCAATCAGCACTCTGTGTCTAGCTAAAGCTTTGTAAACACACCGATCAGCACTCTGTAAAATGGACCAATCAGTGCTCTGTAAAACAGACCAATCAGCAGGCCATGGGTGGGGCCAAATAAGGGAATAAAAGCTGACCACCTGAGCCAGCAGTGGTAACCCACTGGGGTCCCCTTCCATACTGTGGAACCTTTGTTCTTTCACTCTTCACAATAAATCTTGCTGCTGCTTGTTCTTTGGGTCCACACTACCTTTATGAGCTGTAAAACTCACCATGAAGGTCTGCAGCTTCACTCCTGAAGTCAGCAAGACCACGAACCCACTGGGAGGAATGAACAATTCTGGACATGCCACCTTTAAGAACTGTAACACTCACTGCGAAGGTCTGCAGCTTCACTCCTGAAGTCAGCGAGACCACAAACCCACCAGAAGGAAGAAACTCTGGACACATCTGAACATCTGAAGGAACAAACTCTGGACATACCATCTTTAAGAACCGTAACACTCACTGCGAGGATCTGCAGCTTCATTCTTGAAGTCAGCAAGACCAAGAACCCATCAGAAGTAACCAATTCCAGACACAATATGACAAAACATGATTCTTTACCACTCCCCCAAAATCACACTAGCTCACCAGTAATAGACCCAAACCAAGAAGAAATCTCTGAATTGCCAGAAAAAGAATACAAAAGATCAATTATTAAGCTACTCAAGGAGGCACCAGAGAAAGATGAGTAACAACTTAAATTTTAAAAAAAGATACAGAATACAGATGGAAAAAATCTCCAGAGACGTAGCATAAATAAAAAAAAAATCACAACTTCTAAAAATGAAGGACACACTTAGAGAAATGCAAAATACACTGGAAAATCTTAGCAATAGAATCAAACAAGTAGAAGAAAGAACTTCAGAGCTAGAAGACAAGCTTTTGAATTAACCCAATCTGACAAAGACAAAAAAAAAAAAAGAATAAAAAAATGAACAAAGCCTTCAAAAAGTTTGAGATTATGTTAAACAACGAAACCTAGTAATTGGTATTCTGGAGGAATAAGAGAAATCTAAAAGTTTGGAAAACATATTTGAGGGAGTAATTGAGAAAAACTTCCCTGGCTTTCCTAGAGATCTAGACATTCAAATACAAGAAGCTCAAAGAACACCTGGGAAATTCATTGCAAAAAATATCTTTGCCTAGGCACATAGTCATCAGGTTATCTAAAATCAAGACGAAGGAAAGAATCTTAAGAGCTGTGAGGCAAAAGCATCAGACAATCTATAAAGGAAAACCTATCGGATTAACAGTAGATTTATTAGCAGAAACCCTACAAGCTAAAAGGAATTGGGGTCCTATTTCTAACCTCCTTAAACAAAGCCATTATTAGCCAAGAATTTTGTATCCAGTGAAACTAAGCATCATAAAGGAAGGAAAGGTACAGCCTTTTTCAGACAAACAAACGCTGACAGAATTTGCCACTACCAAGCCAGCACTACAAAAACTGATTAAAGGAGCTCTAAGTCTTGAAAGAAACGCTTAAAATACACAAAAATAGAACCTCCTTAAAGCATAAATTTCACAGGAACTATAAAACAACAACACAATGAAAAACAACAACAACAAGGTATTCAGGCAACAAAGAGCATGATGAATAGAATACTATCTCACATCTCAATACTAACGTCGAATATAAATGGCCTGAATGCTGCAGGTAAAAGATACAGGATGGCAGAATAAGAAATTGTGTCTGGATTTGGTTCCTTCTGGTGGGGTCTTGGTCTTGCTAACTTCAAGAATGAAACTGCAGACCCTCCTGGTGAGTGTTACAGTTCTTAAAGGTGGTGTGCCCAGAGTTTGTTCCTTCAGATGTTCAGATGTGTCCACAGTTGTTTGTTCCTCCCAGTGGGTTCGTGGTCTTGCTGACTTCAGGAGTGAAGCTGCAGACCTTCATGGTGAGTGTTACAGCTCATAAAGGTAGTGCGAACCCAAAGAGTGAGCAGCAGCAAGATTTATTGCAAAGAGTGAAAGAACATAGCTTCCACAGTGTGGAAGGGGACCTGAGCAGGTTGCCACTGCTGGCTTGGGTGGCTACCTTTTATTCCCCTATTTGGCCCCACCCACATCGTGCTGATTGGTCCATTTTACAGAGTGCTGACTGGTGCATTTTCACAGAGTGCTGATTGATGCGTTTACAAAGCTTTAACTAGACTCAGAGCGCTGACTGGTGCGTTTTTAGAGTGCTGATTGGTGTGTTTACAAACCTTTAGCTAGACACAGAGCACTGATTGGTGTGTTTACAATCCTTTAGCTAGACAGAAAAGTTCTCCAAGTCCCCACCAGACCCAGAAGCCCAGCCGGCTTCACCTCTTAATCACCAACCAAGTACCTGCCACCTTCAAGAGACTCACTTATCACAGAAGGACTCACATAAACTTAAGGTAAAGGGATGGAAAAAGATATTCCATGCAAATGGACACTAAAAGCAAGAAGGAGTAGCTATTCTTCTATCAGACAAAACAAACTTTAAAGCAACAGCAGTTAAAAGAGATAAAGAGGGACATGATATAATGATAAAAGAACTGGTCCAACAGGAAAATATCACCACCCTAAATATATAGGCACCTAACACTGAAGCTCCCAAATTTATAAAACAATTACTAATAGACCTAAGAAATCAGATAGACAGCAACACAGTAATAGTGGGGGACTTCAATACTCCACTGACAGCACTAGACAGGTCATCAAGACAAAGTCCACAAAGAAGTAATGGACTTAAACTATACTCTAGAAAAAATGGACTTAAAAGATATTTACAGAACATTTTACCTAACAACTGCAGTATACACATTCTATTCATCAGCACATGGAACATTCTCCATGATAGACCACATGATAAGCCACAAAACAAGACTCAGTAAATTTAAGATAATTGAAATTATATCAAGTACTCTCTCAGACCACAGTGGAATAAAACTAGAAATCAACTCCAAAAAGAACCGCAAAATTATGCAAATACATAGAAATTAAATAACCTGCTCCTGAATGATCATTGGGTCAATAATGAAATCAAGATAGAAATTTAAAAGTTCTTTGAACTGAATGATAATAGTGATGCAACCTATCAAAACCTCTGGAATACAGCAAAATGGTGCTAAGAGAAAAGCTCATACCTTTGAATGCCTACATCAAAAGGTCTGAAAGAATACAAATAGACAATCTAAGGTGATGCCTTGAGGAACTAGAGAAACAAGAACAAACCAAACTCAAAACCAGCAGAAGAAAAAGAAATAACAAAGATCAGAGCAGAACTAAATGAAATTGAAACAAAAAAATACAAAGGATAAATGAAACAAAAAGCTGGTTCTTTGAAAAGATATATGAAATTTATAGACCATTAGCAAGATTAACCAAGAAAAGAAGAGAAAGGATCCAAATAAATTCAATTAGAAATGAAACAGGAGATATTACAACTGACACCACAGAAACACCAAAGATTATTCAAGACTACTATGAACACCTTTACGCACACAAACTAGAAAACCTAGAGGCAATTGATACATTCCTGGAAATATACAACCCTGCTAGATTAAAACAGGAAGAAATAGAAACTCTGAACAGACCAATGACAAGCAGCAAGATTGAAATGGTAATAAAAAAATTGCCCGAAAAAAGTCCAGGACCAGGTGGATTCACAGCTTAATTCTATCAGGCATTCACAGAAGAATTTGTACCAATCCTATTTACACTATTCTAAAAGATAGAGACAGAGGGACTCTTTTCTAAATCATTCTATAAAGCTAGTATCACCGTAATACCCAAACCAGGAAAGGATATAACAAAAAAGAAAACTATAGACCAATATCCATCATGAACCTAGATGTAAAAGTCCTCAACAAAATACTATCTGACTCTAACAGCATATCAAAAAGATAATCTACCATGATCAAGTGGGTTTCATACCAGGGATGCAGGGATGATTTAACAGTAAGCTGGATACACCAAATAAACAGAATTAAAAATAAAAATCAGATGATCATCTCAACAGACATAGAAAAAGCATTTGACAAAATCTAGCATCCTTTATGATTAAAACCCTCAGCCAAGTTGGCATAGAAGGAACATGCTTTATGGTAATAAAAGCCATATATGACAAACCCACAGCTAATATTATATCGAATGGGGGAAGTTGAAAGCATTCTCCACGAGAGTTGGAACAAGACAAGAATGCCCACTTTCACCACTTCTATTCAACGTAGTACTGGAAGTCCTAGACAGAGCAACCAGGCAAGAGAAAGAAATAAAGGACATCCAGATTGGTAAAGAGGAAGTCAAACTGTTGCTATTTACTGATGATATGATTGCATACCTAAAAACCGTCAAAGACTCATCTAAAAAATCTCCTAGAACTGATACATGAATTCAATAAAGTTTCAGGATACAAAATTAATGTACACAAATCAGTAGCACTGCTATACACCAACAGCGACCAAGCTGAGAATCAAATCAAGAACTCAACCTTTTTTACAATAGCTGCAGAAAACACAATTCTTAGGGATATGCCTAACCAAGGAGGTGAAAGACCTCTTCGATAAAGTTTCAGGATACAAAATTAATGTACACACACCAGTAGCACTGCTATACACCAACAGTGACCAAGTTGAGAATCAAATAAAAACTCAACCTCTTTTACAATAACTGCAGAAAAAAAATACTTAGGAATTTTTCACCACCTAAGAAGGAGGTGAAAGACCTCTACAAGGAAAACTATAAAACACTGCTGAAAGAAATCATAGTCAATGCAAACAAATGGAAACACAATCCATGCTTATGGATGGATAGAATCAATATTGTGAAAATGACCATACTGCCTAAAGGAATCTGCAAATTCAATGCAATTTCCATCAAAATATCACCATCATTCTTCGTAGAATTAGAGAAAACAACCCTAAAATTCATATGGAACTAATAAAGAGCCCACATAGCCAAAGCAAGGCTAAGCAAAAAGAACAATTCTGGAGGCATCACATTACCTGACTTCAAACTATACCATAAGGCCACAGTAACTGAACAGCATGGTGGTGGTATAAAAATAGAAATATAGACCAATGGAACAGAACAGAGAACCCAGAAATAAAGCCAAGTATTTACAGCCAACTGATCTTTGACAAAGCATACAAAAACATAAAGTGGGGAAAGGACACCCTATTCAACAAATGGTGCTGTGATAATTGGCAAGCCACATGTAGAAGAATAAAACTGGATCCTTATGTCTCACCTTAGAAAATCAACTCAAGATGGATCAAAGACTTAAATATAAGATCTGAAACAATAAAAGTTCTAGAAGATAACATTAGAAAAACCTTTCTGAAATTGGCTTAGGCAAAGACTTCATGACCAAGAATCCAAAAGCAAATGAAACAAAAACAAAGATAAACAGATAGGACTTAATTAAACTAAAAAGCTTCTGCACACACACACATACACATACACACACACACAAAATCAGCAAAGTAAACAGAGAACCCACAGAGTGGGACAAAATCTTCACAAACTATGCATCCAACAAAGGACTAATATCCAGAATCTACAAGGAACTCAAACAAACCAGCAAGAAAAAAATCAAAGAATCCCGTCAAAAAGTAGGTTAAGGACATGAATAGACAGTTCTCTAGAGAAGATAAACAAATGGCCAACAAACATGAAAAAATGCTGAACATCAATTATGAGGAAAATTCAAATCAAAACCATAATGTGATACTACCTTACTCCTGCAGGAATTACCATAATCAAAAAATCAAAAAATAAGAGCTGTTGGAGTGAATGTGGTCAAAGGGGAACACTTTTACACTGCTGGTGGGAATGTAAACTAATACAACCACTATGGAAAACAATGTGGAGACTCCTTAAAGAACTAAAAGTAGATCTACCATTTGGTCCAGCAATTTCACTACTGGGCATCTACCCAGAGGAAAAGAAGTCATTATGTGAAAAAGATACTTGCACAAGCATGTTTATAGTAGCACAATTTGGAATTGCAAAAATATGGAAGCAGCCCAAAAGTCAATCAGTCAACGAGTAGATAAATTGTGGAATATATACCATAGAATACTACTCAGCCATAAAAAGGAATGAAATAATGGCATCTGCAGCAACCTGGATGGAATTGGAGACTATTATTCTAAGTTAAGTAACTCAGGAATGGAAAACTAAATATTGTGTGTTCTCACTCCTAAGTGGGAGCTAAGCTATGAGGATGTAAAGACATAAGAATGACACAATGGACTTTGGGGACTTGAGGGAAAGAGTAGGAAGGGGATGAGAGATAAAAGACTAAACATAGGGTACAGTGTATACTGCTTGGGTGATGGGTGCACCAAAATCTCAGAAATTACTACTGAAGAACTTATTCATGTAACCAACCACCACCTGTTCCCCCAAAACCTATGCAACAAAAAAATAAATATTAAAATAAAAAACAAATTACTAATGATATAAATTTCTATTCCTATTTTTGTGTGCTTCTCTAAAAAATAAAATTGTCATTTACATGGCCAAAATAACAGCATTACATTTAATAAAATTAATGTCTTTTATAAGACATTCCATATTCATATTTTTCCATTTTTTTCTTTCTTAATTTCTCTTGAAGTTGATTTGGTAAAATCCACATCAATCCAGTATTGCATTTTGTAACTAGTTTTCATGTATCTTATATTTCTTTCAATGTTTACTAGTATCTTTTGTGCTTTCACTCTTTTCATGCCATTTATCTGGTAGAATCTCTTTTTTCTACCATTTTTTTGAAGTAATTGACAAATACAATTGTATGTATTTAAGTTGTACATTGTGATTATGATATATACCTATGCATTGTGAAATGATCAATACAATCAAGTTAATTAACATATCCATTGTCTCACATATTATCTTTGTGTGTGTGGTTATATGTGTGTGCTGAGGACACTTAAGATCTACTCTCAGAAAATTTCAAGTATACAGTACAGTATTATTAACTATAGTCACCACACTGTACATTAAATCTCCAGAACTTATTCATCTTATAATCGGGAGTTTATACTCTTTGACCAACATCTCTCTATTTCCTTCACACCTCAGCCTCTAGCAAACACCATTATACTCTCTGTTGCCATGCATTTGGCGCTTTAAGATTCCAAGTGAGATCATACAATATTTATCTTTTGCTGTCTGTCTTATTTCACTTAACCATAATACCTTCCGGATTAATCCATGGCATCACAAAGGCAAGATTTCCTTCCTTTTTTGTGGCTGAACTATATTGTTTTATATATGAATGAAATGAATACACACACACACACACATTCACACATTTCATCTAAAAGAAATCACATTTTCTTTACCCATTCATCTGTCAACAGACCCTTAGGTTGCTTCCATATCTTGACTGCTGTGAATAATGCTACCTTGGACATAAGAGTGCAGTTTTCTCTTCAAGATACTGATTTTGGTTTTTGTTTTTGAATGAAATATCTTAACTTTTGGACTCATGTGATTGCTTTATCAATAATGTCACTTAGGTTGTTCTCATTTCCCCTGTAAGAAGTCAAGTCTATAGACTTTTTCAGGTTAAAGTTAAACATTTTGAGGAAAATACATTTTAGGTGATTTGTACATTTTTTCACCTTTGAGTATCATTATGAAGTCATGGGTTATAAAGTGAATTAATTGTATTTTACTCTTCCCAGTATGATGCTCAAATTTTTACAACTTTGGTTTGTTTCTGAGTCCTTTTGACATTACCTCATTAATTTTTTAAAGTCCTTTGCTTTCTGGAACACAATGTTATTCCAGAGTCATCTTGTACCCTGATACTCCAGACAGAGTATCATTCAATTCTCCAGACAGCCCCCTTTTTTTTTAAATGAAAACTAGTATTAGAAACCAAAATTAAAGTGTTATGAGTGCATAGTATGTTGAGTTCCATGGGCATCATTGCTATATTTCAGTCAATAAATATATATAGTATTTTCCAAAAAGCTTGAGTTTGTAGAGACATTTCTAATTTAGTACTAGTATTTCAGCATTTCTATGTAACTTTTATCATTATACTTCCTTTTCTCTTATGCTTGAGACTTGCATGTGAATAATATTAATATAATTACTCATTATTTTATCCAATACACCTTTAAAATAACAATATTAATATTTCCAGTAACACTTGAAGTGGTCAACACAGTTTAAACATTTATTTTCATTCTTAGAATGAAAATTGTGCTAACTATGAACAAAATACTACATTTAGAGGTACCTGGCATAATTTGTTACTAAGTGAGTTTATAAAAGTACTTGTGTAATGTCGCTGTTGATTCAGTTATTTCATTTTGTTTTAAATTTGAGACGGTGGCATGACACTTCAAAGTTCATAGAAGTGAATACATTATAGCTGTTACAAACCTTGATTGATAAGGGAAGATTTTGGTTGGCAGCAGATTGCCAATCTACTTTGAGGAATTTAAAATGTAATTTGTAAAGCTTATTGTAATTTTGTTTCACTGAACTCTCACTTATGGTCATTT
Organism: Macaca fascicularis; assembly: GCF_037993035.2. Lineage (NCBI taxonomy): Eukaryota > Metazoa > Chordata > Mammalia > Primates > Cercopithecidae > Macaca > Macaca fascicularis. The sequence goes on from NC_088378.1 coordinate 88,596,088, forward strand.
GAGTTTCTGGCCTATCAGAAGAGGACTCTATGCTCAGTTATAAGTGAAGATCTCATAAATACTAATTTTGCCAAGTAAACCAATTCTGCCTTTTACTCTCTAATATCTAGTCTATCAAAAATTTTACATTTTCATGAGTCAATTCAATTTTTAAAATTAACCTTTTAATTTTCAGAATATTATAGATTCATATGCAGTTGTAAGAAAAAAAACTACAGAGAGATCCTGTGTATTCTTTACTCATTTTCCCTTAATCATAACATCTCACAAGACTATAGTACAATATTACAACCAGGATGTTGATGTTGAAACTGACGAGACACAGAACATTTCTATTAAAGCAAGAATCCGCCATACTGCTATTTTATAGTCATACCCACTTCCCTCTTATCCCCCACTACCACCCATGCCCATGTGGGCTACTAATTTGTTCTCCATTTCTAATTTTTATCATTTCACAAATGTTATGTACACAGTACACAAGCTTTTGGTCTTGGAGATTGGCTTCTTTATTCAATATGTGTCTCAGGAAATTGTGTCTCCAGGTTGTTGTGTATATCAGCTGTTTAAGCCTGTTTATTGCTGAGGGGTACTCTATTATATGGAGTACCATGGTTTGTTTAACCATTCATTTGTTAAAACACATCTGGTTTCTTTCCAGTTTGGGACTATTACAAGTAAAGCTGCTATAATGATCATGTACAGGCTTTTGTATGAGCCATAAGTCTTCGTTTCTCTAGGATGAATGTGCAGAAGAGCAAAGCTGGGTGATATGTTCATTATATGTTTAGCTTTTAAGGAACTATTACACTTTTTTTCTAGAGTGGTGGTAACATTTTACATTCCCACCAACAAGATGTGTGTTATCTATCTGTGTTGTCACTTTAAAAAAATTTGTTAGCAGTTTTGACAGATATGTAGTGATTCTGATTGTGGTTTAAATTAGCCTGTCTCTAATTATATTTTTTGTATACTTGTGTATATCTTCTTCAGTAAAATGTCTCTTTATGTCTTTTGCCCATTTTCTAATTGGATTTTTTTGATTTTTTGTTTGTTTGTTTTACCATTTATGTTTGAAAACTCTTTGTATATTCTAGGTACAAGTCCTTTGTCAGATTATGTTTTGCAAATATTTTTGCTTATATTCTAACTTGTCTTTTTATCCTGTTAACATTTCGTTAGCAGAGCAAAGATCCTTAATTTCAATAAAGTCCTATTTATCCATTTTTTTTCTTTTATGGATCATGCTTTTGATGTTTAAAAGCTCTTTGCCTAGCCCTGCATCTTTAAAATTTTCTCCTATGTTTTTAAATAAAAGTTGTATGCTATTATGTTTCCATTGTAGTCTCCATGATTTATATGTATTGAGTTTTGTGTACAGTTCAGATCTTTTTTTCCCTGCTCTTGGATGTCCAACTGCCAGCACTATTTGTTGAAAAGGCTGTCATTCCTCCACTGAATTGCTTTTGTACCTTTGTCAAAAATCACTTAATCATTTGGGCATATTGGTGTAAGTCTATTTCTGAGTTCTCTACTCTGTTGCATTAGTTTCCTTTTATTTGCCTTCTGTGGTATTCTTGAACATTTTTAGAATTCCACTTGAATTTTTCTATTGTGTTTTCTTTATGTAGCTTTTTAAAGTAGTTGCTATAGATATTACATAATGTATACATAACTTATGACAGTCTACTTGACTCATCATTTTAATCAGTTAAAATAATTGTAGAAACCTTATCACCCTTCATGTTCCTTTGTTCTCCCCCATTTATAGTATTTCCTCAACATACATTTAAAACCACATTAATGTTATAATTTTTGTTTCAATAATCAAACATAATTTGGACATTTCAAGAGGAGAAAAAATGTCTATTGTATTTATCCTCATTTTTACTGTGTTCATTTTTCTATCCTCATGTTTCAAGATTCCTTCTTTTAATTTTTTTTCTGTTTAGAGAATTCTCAGTAACCATTCTTTTCTGGTAGCTCTACTTATGAAAATCTTCTGAGAAGGTCTTAGTTTCTCCTTCATTCCTGAAAGGTATTTTCATGGGGCTAGGATTAGAACTAAAGTTTTTTTTCCTTTAAGCACATAACATTTATTGTACCATTTGGTTCTTCATGATTTCTGGGAAAAAAATCTGCTGTTATTTGGATTTTTTTTTTCCCCATGGGAAACATTTGGATTTTTTTTTTTTTTTAACTATAGGAAAGATGTCATTTATCTTTCACTACTTTCAAAATTTTTGTGTGTGTTTAGTTTTCATAATTTGACTATGACTGTGTTTTGGCATGGATTTCTTTGAGTTTTTCCTGTGTTAGTTCATTCAGTTTTTTGAATCTATAGACTTGTGTTGCTTGCCAAATTTTAGAAATTTAGAGACATTATTTCTGATACTTTTTCAGCCTGCCTTCTTTCTCTCTGCTTCCTATGACTCTGATGACACAATGTTAAATATTTTGTTATAACCCCACAGGTCCCTGAAAGTCTGTTTATTTCTCTTTTGGCCTATTTTCTCTGTAATATTCAGTTTGAGTAATTTCTATTGTTCTAATTTCCAGTTTATGGATACTTTTTTCTGTCCCCTTCATTCTACAGTTTAATTCATCCATTGGCTATTTATTGTAGTTATTATAATCTTTGGTTTTAAAGTTTCCATATGATTCTTCTTAATTTCTTCTATTTCTTTGTTGAAATTTTCTATTTTCTTTATTTTTTAAGCATGTCCATAATGGCTAATTTAACTATTTTTATGATGATTGCGCTGAAATTGTTGTCAGTTAATTCTAACATCTCTGCCATCTTAGTGTTGGTGTCTGTCTAGTAAATAACTAACTTTAGCCAAAGAAAGGGCTGCCCTTTCCTGAGCCTACTGGGAAGTAATCTCTAGGGTATTGGGGTACCAGACCTCATAGGTGTATCTTCAGGGAAGGTGGTTGGCCATGTTAAACATAGTTTAACCTTGTGATTTATGATTGATTCTGAAAACTACTCAATGTTGATGAAAGAAATGACAAAGGATTTAAATAAATGGAGATTTTCGCCTTGATCATGGATTGGATAGCTCAAAATATGTCAATTTCCACCAAATTTATATACAGATATAATGCAATTCCTATCAACATCCCAGCAAGTTTTTTGGTAAATATTGACAATATTATTATAAAATTTATATGAAAATGCAAAGAATAGTAATTTATAACAGTTATAAAACAAAAGATTAAAGTAGGAACAATAAGTCTACCTGATTTTCAACTTTTTCTATAGCTACTATAGTCATGACTGTGTGGTATTTGTGGAAGGATAGAGACATAGATGAATAGAATAGAGTAGAATAGAATAGAATAGAATAGAATAGAGAACTTAGAAATAAACCCACATTAATATGCTCAACTGACATTTTACTATTATTATTACTATCTTGCAAATGATTTCTGACAAAGATGCTAAAGCAATTTCATGGAGAAAAGATAGTCTTTTCAATAAATGGTACTGGAGTACTGAAGCAATTGAACATCCATAAGCCAAAGAGAAAATGTCACATGAATTAAGTTAATTATACAATAAGTAACTCAAAATGAAACATGGACTTCAATGTAAAATGTAAAACTATAAAACATTGAGAAAAATAAATCTGCAGGACCTAAGACTGACCAAAGAGTTCTTAGATTTGACATGATTTAACAAAGGAAAAGTAGACAAACTGGACTTTACAAAAATTAGACTTTTGTGCTGTGAAAGATTGTGAAGAGGATTAAAAGACAAGTTACAGTGTAGGAGAACATGTTTTCAAATTATCTGACAAAGGACTAGTATCTAGACTAGATAAGGAGCTCTCAGGATTCAACAGTAAAAAAGCAAGCATTTCATTTAGAAAACGGGCAAAAGTCGTGAAGATATATTTCCTGAGAGTGTATATAGATGACAAACAAGCACATAAAAAAGTATTCAACAACCATAGCCGTTGAGAAAATGTTCATTAGTACGCGATATGACTATACACCTGTCAGCTTTGCTAAAATAAGTAGCGATAATACCAAATGCTGGTGAGAACGTGGAGGAACTGGAAGTCTTATACATTGCTAGTGGAAATGTAAAGTGGTACTGGCACTCTGGAAAACAGTTTGGCAGTTTCTTAGAAAACTAAACATGCAACTACCATGTGGCCTGACATTGTCCTCACTGGCATTTTTCCAAGAGAAAGGAACACTTATCTGTATATGAATGTTTATTTGTAATAGGCAAACACTGGAAACAACCCAGATGTCCTTCAACAAGTTAATGGTTAAACAAACTTTGGTACATCCATCCCATGGAATACTACTCAGCAATCAATGTTGATCCATGCAACAACTTGGATGAATTTCAGACAGTTATGCTGAGTGGGAGAAGCCAATGATAAAAGGTTACTTACTATGTAATTCCATTTATATAACCTTCTTAAAATGGTAAATTTTAGAGATGGAAAACAGATTAGTGGTTGCTGAGGGTTAAGAGGGGGATAAGGATGGGAGGGAAGTAGATGTGGCTACAAAAGGGCAACATGAGGGATCACTGTATTGATGGAAACGTTCTATATCTTGACTGTTTCAAAGGCAATATCTTGGTTACACTATTGTGCTATAGTTTGCAAGATGTTACCACTGGGGGAAACAGGATAAAGGATACTTGGGATCTCTCTGTACTATTTCTTATAACTGCATACAAATCTACAATTATGTTAAAATAAAAAGTTTAATTAAAAAAGGAAGTGACATATCATTGGAGCCCCATACCCCTAAACAAAGCAACGATGGACAAACTATACTAAAAAATACATTCTGTCAGAATACTCTGTTTTTCACACATTCATCCATGCACACATGCACAGATATGATTCTGGTTCACTGGGGGGTGGATTTTATTTCCTACTTAAGGTTTTCTGTGAATCTCTGACAAATTTCTATTTGACTCTATATTCACAGATATAGACAAAATACAGGCAATCTTGGTGTCTGCCCTTATATCCAAAGTCTCTTTTTAAATTGCGAATAATTTGTGTCATCTTTTGATTAAAGGTAACTGGAAGTTGGAGAAAGGAGTTCTTACTTTTAGAGACAAATCTGAGCTGTTTGTTTCCTCTGGGAGAGGAAGTAAGAGCTGCGTTACATATGCATGTCCAGTCCATCTCACATCCAACCTAAAACAGAGATTTACATCCATGTGCAGTTCTCTAGCCTGGTGGGAGAGACTTTTCTTAAACACACTATAAACTTAATCCCCCTCAGTGCTGGGCCAATACCTCCAACAGGCCTGTGGGCTCCCATGTGCCTGCAGAGGTGTTACAGGTTGTGTATCTCACCCTGGCCTCTCTGCCCACAGTTGTCCGGTTGTCACAGAAGCTGACTCCATGTGATGAGGCCTGAGGACTCTCCATGTGACTGGGGAGGCCTCACAATCATGAAGGAAGGCAAAGGAAAAGCAGTCACATCTTTCATGGTGGCAGGCAAGAGAGCCTGTGGAGGGGAAGTGTGCTTTTATAAAGCCATCAGATCTTGTGACACTTATTCACTATCACAAGAACAGCATGGAAAAACAAAATCTACCTCCGTGATTCAATTACCTCCTACCAGGTCCTTCCCCATGACTCATGGGAATTGTGGGAGCTACAATTCCAGATGAGATGTTGTTGGGGACATAGCCAAACCGTATCACCAACCATGAATGTTCAGGATCTAGTGAGAGCAGCTGCTATGCTTTCTTCCCTTTTTCACACTTTTACCCTGCCCTGCCAGCACACTGGAAGCCTAAATTTTGACTTCTTAGTAATGACAGTAATTTGTCCTGTTTTATAAGAGGTGGTAGCCTGCCCTGGGTTCTGTTCCTGGCATTGCCATATATTCACTGCACTGTGTACACACAGTCTCCCTGGGCTCCAGATTCCCTATATGTAAACTGGTGATAATAGCAAAATTAATGCCCATTCTGCTAACCTTAGAGCATAGTGGCAAAAACTATATCAAATAACTTATGTGCAAGCTCAAGGCAGATATTAGATATTCTATAACATCAGGTATAGTATTTAGAACTGACCCACCCCTGAGTCACAGCAAACGGGGATGAGAACCTCAGATTTGGCCTTTCGAGCCAAACTTGCCACATTACTATTATGCAAAGTAGAGAAAGCACCAGAAGAGAGTCACTAACAATAATTCAGGGTCACATTAACTTTCAAATTGCCTGGGAATCTTATTTTGATATTCTTTTCCTGAAAAAGTATTGCTTCCCCTCAGCTGGCCCTGTGCTAATGTGCAGGCTGCCTGGTGCAGGGAAAGAAACACAGGCTCTGGGTTCTGAGGTTTAAACCTCAGGTGGAATTCAGGCTGTCACTCTCGGCCTGTATCACTTTAGGTAATCCATTGTACCCTTCTGATCTTAGTTTACTGTTCTATAGAATGTATATTATAAAGCGTTTCTTAATTTTTGTTTTGAAAATGAAATAAAATATGTTTAAAGGATATGTGTGTGTGTGTGTGTGTGCACGCGTGCGCACATATGTATGTGGCTCAATAACTGGCACAAATAAGAATTCTATATCAATATTAACTCAATTTCATCTTTATAAAAATTAGTAAGCAAAGAGACTAAGCGCAATGTAGCTTTATTTATTTATTTATTTATTTTTATTAGGACTGGAAAAATTGAGTAGGAATGCCCATGCTTTCTACCAGGGATAGGAGACAACCTCAAGCTTCCCCGTCTTTGCACACAATGCTGCTGACATGCTTCCATTGCCTGGAACCTACCCCATCCTACTCTACCTGGCAAACTCCAAATCCCTCTGCAATACCCCAGTGTTGCTTTCCTCTAGGAAGTCTTCCCTTACATCAGCACAAAGAATAAAACTAAACTAAAACTATGGGAAGAAATGAGATCCTCCAGAGAGAGAGAGGAACAGGCAAAGACAGAAATCTACAGCAGCAACATTTGAGAAAAGAACAGAAGAAAAGCATTCTCCACAAAAGCCTGGGGGAAAAAACAATACAGGAGGTAGTAGGCCGACCAGAAAGGGTTTCAGTTAAGATGAAGTGGTTAATAATGTCGATGGCACTGGACAGGAGGGCAGAACCAGGAAGTCAAAAGACATCCAAAGGCAAGGTGAAATGTTAAATGACATATTGGAGAAGCTACTGGGATTTATTTTTGTGGCACATTTTTCATATGCAGACCCCCAGATTCTGGCTGGGGTCTTTTCACAGAGTCTGTGACCTGGGGAGAGAACAGAAGTTGAGGCAAACACAACAAGAAAGGCAGGAACAGCCTTTTAAACACACTATTTATAAAGCCAAGGTCTAAACACAAGGTAAATGGGATGGCATTTTAAATCTTAAGTTCTATTGATTCTTCCTTTAGTACATACTGACTGCTGCTTCCATAAAGGAGAGAACATGCTGAATTTGTGTACATTCAGCCTCTCTTTCCTTAAAACCTACATAAATGCAGTGAGGCCAGGGAGGTGTTAAAAATCCATTTATTAACAGTGCACTAACTATTTTACTAATCCTATGGTGCAGGACTAAGTGTAAACACATCATTGCCTTTGGCAATAGGATGGCTGCCTTACCCTCCATTTTAGCTGCATGGAGACTGAGAGGTGGACAGTGTGCATTCCCAGGTGGCAGTCAGGTGAATGGTCCATATCTGCAGGTTATTAAACAGGTTTCCTTTCCCTTTTTCTTTTAAAGCAAACGGTCTTGACTTTTCTAAAACTTCATAGAACTGCTGAGCTGGCTAAGGTCAAGGCGGAATGTGAGAAAAAAGCTAACAGATCTGAAGATGGATGATTACAGTGGCTGTAATCAGAGTTACACTTGGCACAGAGTTAGGACTCAGCTGTTTTTGGAATAAGCGAATGGACAAATGAAAGAGTACTAATGCACAGTGCCCAGAACTTTGTACGCATGCAGTATATGGTAGCTTCATTATTGCTTCAGTTACTTGCTGATCCTTTTATTCTCTTCTCTTTTCCTTCAATAATGCTCGGTTCTCTTGGTAATTTTAATAATCTCTTCCTCCACCAAGAACCTTTTAAATTAAAGAAAAGTATGTTCCAAAATCAGTATTTTCCTCTAAAAGAAGGAATGAAAAATGGCTTTAAATAGACAACTTTGTTTCTTTCTCTTCTTTCTCTTTTCTTTCTTTCTCTTTCTTTCTTTCTTTCTTTCTTTCTTTCTTTCTTTCTCTCTCTTTCTTTCTCTCTCTCTTTCTTTCTTTCTCTTTCTTTCTTTCTTTCTTTCTTTCTTTCTTTCTTTCTTTCTTTCTTTCTTTCTTTCTTTCTTTCTTTCTCTCTCTCTCTCTCTCTCTCTCTCTCCCTTCCTTCCTTCCTTCCTTCCTTCCTTCCTTCCTTCCTTCCTTCCTTCCTTCCTTCCTGTTGATCATAGTGATAGGGAAAATGGTAGTGAAGCTGCAATGCCAAAGGCAGAAAGAACATAGCACAAAGTGGAAGGAAAAAAGAAAGCAGTTGAAGATCATGGCAAGACAGATTTAAAACAACTATGAAAATACAGAAAGGACTTACAAATCTAAATCTTTGGTCATATAAAAAGGCAATAAGAAAACAGGGTAAGAAAATTTCTTCATGTCGTATTGGACAAAATTGCATAGCAGGGAAGTAAGTAGAAGTCTAGTATTACTATTCAGGGCTAACATGGGAGAGGAATAAGAAACACTTGCAGGGAGTGGGGATCTGTGAGGGCATAGGACCAGCAATATTGTCACTAGCTCTTGTTTGGATTCCAGTTCTACTGGACATTCTAGTCCATCCTGACACCAATGGCCAGTACTCCTGGGACCATGTTGTCTTAATATCGAGCTACTGGAGGTATCAGCTGGAGGTTCTAACTATTCTGTTCCAATGGTCAGAACAGATCCCTGGAGACTGTGACTGGCCTGGAACCAAGCCGGTGCTTACTGTTTCTGGACTCAGCTGAGTCCAGAACCCCTAGGTTCATCCTAACCCCAGTTTTCCTATTCTCAGCTGCCTCCCATGTCCTCACTAGCCCTTTTGCTATGCTTTTGACATACCTTTTGTGTTTGTATAGGGGGTTATGAGAGTCCAGAAACTGATTATATCTTGAGATAATACACAATTCTGTTATGGAACAATAGTTTTACTTGATCTTTTTTTGGGTGACTTAAGAAGTGATTTTCTGTGAATAGTAACCATGAAGAAATCTGCTGAAAACAGAAAAAAACATTGCAAAGCAGAAAAAATACCTGTTATTAGGATCTGATGAAGAGTTTCTGGCTAATATCCAGTTTGGAAAATGTCATTATGCTTGGGGAAATGTAAGAGGGCTGAAGGTTTGTGTGTTCAGCAGCATTCCAACAATGGAACTACATTCAGCACAACTTCAACCTGTTGCTTTTGTAACAGCAATATTTGTACCTCAGAACCAGTAAAGAGAAATGAATGTCACTTTATAAAACCCTTCTCGGCCTGGTTTGGTGGCTTGTGTTTGTAATCCCAGTGCTTTGAGAGGCCAAGGTGGGCAAATAGCTTGAGCCTGCGAGTTTGAGACCAGCCTGGACAACAGGGTGAAACCTTGTCTCCACCAAAAAAAAAAAAAAAAAAAAAAAAAAAAATTAGTCATGCATGGTGGTGTTTACCTGTATACCTGTAGTCCTAGCTACTTGGGAAGCCAAGGTGGAGCAGCCCTTGAGCCCAGCAGGTCAAGGTTGCAGTGAGCTGGGAGAAAGAACAGTGGGTGAAAAAGTAGGCCTTTTCAAACCTGCACTTACTTAGCCTGTATCAAGCCTGGCACTATATTACAAAGACCAAAAAGACATAGTCCCTGACATGTAGGAGCCCATAATCTGGAAGGTGAAATGTACAAGCAAAATAACTTTAGGTTCATATTTCTAGACTTAGTCTTGTCTATGATTTTTTGCCAAGATTATCACCTGAAGTTGTACCAACTTATTCTTGGTCCTGATTTCTACAAGAACACAAATAAGTGAACACTTAGCTTTGCTTAAGGGGTACAGGAAGAGGGGAGGATCAGGGACAATTATAGAGGCAAGTGAAGTTAAGCTTTTCCTTGAAAGACAAATTGTAGTTTATCATATTGCATACTCCATGAAATTAGGCATCTATTTTGCTTACCTTTGTGTCTCAAAACATTATCTGGCACACAGAAAAAGGGCAATAGCATTCCTAGAAGAAGAAACACCCATTGACAGAGGCAAAAGAAGTGACCTGCTAATGTATATTAGTTGAGGTAATGCTGTTATAACAGAAAAGTTTCAAAGATTCAGTGCTGCAACACCATACAAGTTTATTTCTCACTCATGTAAATGCCCAGTGTGGCTGTTCTTGGTTGGCTGGTGGCTTTCTTCCACAATGCAATTTAGTGTCCTGGGTTCCTCACATCTTGTGACTCTACCATCACCTAGGGCCTCAGAGGGTTTGCATGCAGTTAATGAGTGAGAAAAACAAGATGGAGAAATCAAACCCCCTCATCTGGCATAACGACTTAATTTCCTTGAACATAAATGACACACAGCACTATAGTCCAGGGGTGAGGACTAGTTTAGAAACAAGGGAACCTGGGAAATATAATCCTCGTTGGTCAGTCACTTCTCAGAAACCACTTTGTACTGTGAAAGCAGTGAATAGATTGTTGGTGAACAGTTAGCTTTCTCTGCAACAAGAAAGAATGAGTTTAATGAGGCAGGAAGAGGGGATATGGGGCAAAAGGGTACGAGGTAAGAGGAGGAAGGTAAGCAGCCTGAGACCAGATTGTGTTCATACACAAGCACTTAGGCTCATGCAAGATTCCAGAGGCAATGTGGAATTCTTCTCTACAGAAAGAACTTTATCTGTAGGAAACTTAAGGTGCACAGAAAAAAGCAAAAGAGACTTTTCATGTGACTTTTAAAATGAAGATCCAATGCTTGAAAGCTCCTAATGTTTCCATATTCCCACAGCATGTTTCTATTTCTCTCCAAAACGTCTTTGCATGGTGGAGACTTCAGGTGCATCTCTCAGATGGAAACATGTCTCCTTCTGCTTTAGCAGGAACCCAGCCCAGTGGAAATCATTCTGGTCTAAAATTCTCCCTTTTAGTTTAACAAAGAGTCAAAATTTGTGTTTATTGTTGCCAAGTATACTAGTAAAGTCCCTCAGCTACACATTTTTTTCAGTAGCGGGAAATTAGATGGGGCTAAAACACTTCAGGTGACACAAATAAATATTTGCCATCTCTGAGGTTGTGTTCTATAAGAATTTTAACAACCCAAAGTTGGTGATGCCTCAGGATGTATATTTAACACAGTTTGCTTAAGGACTGCATTTTAGAAATATATTCAAATGCTATCTTGGCACAAACTCCTCAAACATTGAAGATTTTTTCTTTTTTTAAACCACCTCGTATTCTTTTTCCTTCCAGACAATACTTTAAGTACTTAACCTTTTTATCAAGCTTTAATATATTGTCAAATGACTCCGTGCTTGGTTCTATGATAGACAATTGTTTAAAAATATCTAAATCTAGAAAATGTTTCTTGGTTCAGCAGTTTCTAATTTGTATCCACTCTGGCCTTCAAAAGTCATTCCTCCACCTTCCCTGCAGATATGTTCTGACTGGGAAGACCCTGGTTTATGGAGACATGGTGAGAAAGCACCCAGGTAGGGGGAGCATGGGGTCTGGAGTGGAGGCATCTCGTCATCTTTCTCCTTGCTTACACTTTCATTTCTTTCATTGCACTTCCATAGATCTTCCTGCTTGCCTAGTCCATGTGTGTAGAAGTGATCACTGAAGCCCAAGAGTAAAACTGAGTATTAAAGATAGAAAGTAACTCTAGAAGGAAAAGCCTTGGATAGATCCTAGGGGGATACTTATATTAAGGGGCAGAAGAAACAAAAGAGCCTGTGAAAGAGATAAGGAAGATGCCTTTAGAGTTTAGGAAGAGAACCAGTGCCACAAGGGAGGTTGGAAGTCAGATTGCAAAGTGGGGGCAGTTAGAGAAGAGAAGAGAGAAACACAAGTATTGAAGAGAAGTTTGAAGAGAAAAGAAGGGGAAAGAAAGGAGAGGAGAAAGGGAAAGACACAAGAGTAGCTCAAGTAGCAGCGTTAAGAAAACATTTAAAGGAGAGGTGGCTCCAAGATGGCCGAATAGGAACAGCTCCAGTCTGCAGCTCCCAGCGTGAGCCACACAGAAGACAGGTGATTTTTGCATTTCCAACTGAGGTACCGGGTTCATCTCACAGGGGCTTGTCAGACAGTGGGTGTAGCCCATGGAGCAAGTCAGGGCATTGCCTCATCCGGGAAGCTCAAGGGGTCAGGGAATTCCCTTCACTAGCAAAGGGAAGCCGTGACAGATGGTACCTGGAAAATCGGGACACTCCCACCCTAATACTGTTCTTTTCCAATGGCCTTAGCAAATGACACACCAGGAGATTATATCCCATGACTGGCTTGGAGGGTCCCACACCCACAGAGCCTCACTCACTGCCAGCACAGCAGTCTGAGATCTAACTACAAGGTGGCAGCGAGGCTGGGGGAGTGGTGTCTGCCATTGCTGGGGTTTGAGTAGGTAAACAAAGCGGCCAGGAAGCTTGAACTGGGTGGAGCCCACCTCAGCTCAAGGAGGCCCGCCTGCCTCTGTAGACTACACCTCTGGGGGCAGGGCATAGCTGAACGAAAGGCAGCAGAAATTTCTGTAGACTTAAATGTCCTTGTCTGACAGCTTTAAAGAGAGTAGTGGTTCTCCCAGCACGGAGTTTGAGATCTGAGAATGGACTGACTGCCTCCTCCAGTGGGTCCCTGACCCCTGAGTAGCCTAACTGGGAGGCACCTCCCAGTAGGGGGCGACTGACACCTCATACAGTCGGGTGCCCCTCTGAGACAAAGCTTCCAGAGGAAGGATCAGGCAGCAACATCTGCCATTCTGCAGCCTCTGCTGGTGATACCCAGGCAAACAGGGTCTGAAGTGGATCTCCAGCAAACTCCAACAGACCTGCAACTGAGGGTCCTGACTATTAGAAGGAAAACTAAAACAGAAAGGACATCCACACCAAAACCCCATTGGTACACCACCATCATCAAAGACCAAAGGTAGATAAAACCACAGAGATGGGGAGAAACCAGAGCAGAAAAGCTGAAAATTCTTAAAATCAAAGTGCCTTTTCTCCTCCAAAGGAACGCAGGTCCTCTCCAGCAATGGAACAAAGCTGGATGGAGAATGACTTTGATGAGTTGAGAGAAGAAGTCTTCAGATGACCGGTAATAACAAACTTCTCTGAGTTAAAGGAGGATGTTCGAACCCATCACAAAGAAACTAAAAACCTTGAAAAAAGATTAGACAAATGACTAACTAGAATAACCAGTGTAGAGAAGTCATTAAATGACCTGATGGAGCTGAAAATCATGGCATAAGAACTATGTGATGCATGCACAAGCTTCAGTAGCTGATTTGATCAAGTGGAAGAAAGGGTATCAGTGATTGAAGATCAAATGAATGAAATGAAGTGAGAAGAGAAGCTCAGAGAAAAAAGAGTAAAAAGAAATGAACAAAGTCTCCAAGAAATATTGGACTATGTGAAAAGACCAAATCTACGTCTGATTGGTGTACCTGAAAGTGACAGGGAGAATGGAACCAAGTTGGAAAACACTCTTTGGGATATCATCCAGGAGAATTTTCCCAACCTAGCAAGGCAGGCCAACATTCAAATTCAGGAAATACAGAGAATGCCACAAAGATACTCCTCAAGAAGAGCAACTCCAAGACACATAATTGTCAGATTCACCAGGTTGAAATGAAGGCAAAAAATGTTAAGAGCAGCTGGAGAGAAAGTTCAGGATACCCACAAAGGGAAGCCCATCAGACTAACAACGGATCTCTTGGCAGAAAGTCTACAAGCCAGAAGAGAGTGGGGGCCAGTATTCAATTTCCTTAAAGAAAAGAATTTTCAACCCAGAATTTCATATCCAGCCAAAAAAAGCTTCATAAGTGAAGGAGAAATAAAATTCTTTACAGACAAGCAAATGCTGAGAGATTTTGTCACCATCAGGCCTGCCTTACAAGAGCTCCTAAAGGAAGCACTAACATGGAAAGGAACAACTGGTATCAGCCACTGCAAAAACATCCCAAATTGTAAAGACCATCGATTCTGGGAAGAAACTGCATCAACTAATGAGCGAAATAACCAGCTAACATCGTAATGAAAGGATCAAATTCACACATAACAATATTAACTTTAAATATAAATGGGGTAAATGCTCCAATTAAAGGACACAGACTGGCAAATTGGATAAAGAGTCAAGACCCATCAGTGTGCTGTATTCAGGAGACCCATATCATGTGCAGAGACACACATAGGCTCAATACAAAGGGATGGAGGAAGATCTACCAAGCTCATGGAAAAAAAAAAAAAAAGTACAGGTTGTAATCCTAGGCTCTGATAAAACAGACTTTAAACCAACAAAGACCAGAACAGAAAAAGAAGGCCATTACATAATGGTAAAGGAATCAATTCAACAAGAAGAGCTAACTATCATAAATATATATGCACCCAATATAGGAGCACCCAGGTTTATAAAGCAAGTCCTTAGAGACCTACAAAGAGACTTAGACTCCCACACAATAATAATGGGAGACTTTAACATCCCATTGTCAATATTAGACAGATCAATGAGACAGAAACAAGGATATCCAGGAATTGAACTCAGCTCTGCACTAGGCAGATCCAATAGACTTCTGCAGAACTCTCCACCCCAAATCAACAGAATATACATTCTTCTCAGCACCACATCACACTTATTCCAAAACTAACTGCATAGTTGGAAGGAAAGCACTCCTCAGCAAATGTACAAGAACAGAAATTATAACAAACTGTTTCTCAGATTACAATGCAATCAAACTAGAACTCAGGATTAAGAAACTCACTCAAAACCACTCAGCTACATGGAAACTGAACAACTTGCTCCTGAATGACTACTGGGTACATAAGGAAATGAAGGCAGAAATAAAGATGTTCTTTTAAACCAATGAGAACAAAGACACAACATACCAGAATCTCTGGAACACATTTAAAGCAGTGTGTAGAGCGAAACTGACAGCACTAAATGCCCACAAGAGAAAGCAGGAAAGATCTAAAATTGACACCCTAACATCACGATTAAAAGAACTACAGAAGCAAGAGCAAACACATACAAAAGCTAGCAGAAGGCAACAAATAAGATCAAAGTAGAACTGAAGGAGATAGAGACATAAAAAACCCTTTTAAAAAATCAATGAATCCAGGAATTGGTTTTTTAAAATGATCAACAAAACTGATAGACTGCTAGCAAGACTAATGAAGAAGACAGAAGAATCAAGTAGACGCAGTAAAAAATGATAAAGGAGATATCACCATGGATCCCACAGAAATACAAACTACCATCAGAGAATACTATAAACACCTATATGCAAAAAAAAAACTAGAAAATCTAGAAGAAATGGATAATTTCCTGGACACATATACCTTCTCAAGACTAAAACAGGAAGAAGTTGAATAGACCAATAACAGGCTCTGAAATTGAGGCAATAATTAATAGCCTACCAACTAAAAAAAGTCCAGGACCAGAAGGATTCACAGCCAAATTCTACCAGAGGTACAAGGAGGAGCTGGCACCATTCCTCTGAAACTATTCCAATCAACAGAAAAAGAGGGAATCCTCCCTAACTCATTTTATGAGGCCAGCATCATCCTCATACCAAAGCCTGGCAAAGACACAACAAAAAAAGAGAATTTTAAACCAATATCCCTATTGAACATCAGTGTAAAAATCCTCAAAAAAATACTGGCAAAATGAATCCAGCAGCACATCAAAAAGCTTATCCACCATGAACAAATGGGCTTCATCCATGGGATTCAAGGCTGGTTCAACATACGCAAATCAATAAACATAATCCATCATATAAACAGAACCAAAGACAAAAACCACATTATTATCACAATAGATGCAGAAAAGCCCTCCCACATAATTCAACAGCCCTTCATGCTAAAAACTCTCAATAAATTAGGTATTGATGGGATGTATCTCAAAATAATAAGAGTTATTCATGACAAACCCACAGCCAATATCATACTGAATGGGCAAAACTGGAAGCATTCCCTTTGAAAACTGGCACAAGACAGGGATGCCCTCTCACCACTCCTATTAAATATAGTGTTGAAAGTTCTGGACAGGGCAATCAGGCAGGAGAAAGAAATAAATGGTATTCAATTAGGAAAAGAGGAAGTCAAATTGTCCCTGTTTGCAGATGACATGACTGTATATTTAGAAAACCCCATCATCTCAGCCCAAAATCTCCTTAAGCTGATAAGCAACTTCAGCAAAGTCTCAGGATACACAATCAATGTGTAAAAATCACAAGCATTCCTATACACCAAAAACAGACAAACAGAGAGCCAAATCATGAGTGAACTCCCATTCACAATTGCTTCAAAGAGAATAAAATACCTAGGAATCCAACTTACAAGGGAAGTGAAGAACCTCTTCAAGGAGAACTATAAACCACTTCTCAATGAAATGAAAGAGGACACAAACAAATGGAAGAATATTCCATGCTCATGGATAGGAAGAATCAATATTGTGAAATTGTACATACTACCCAAGGTAATTTATAGATTCAATGCCATCCCCATCAAGCTACCACTGAATTTCTTCATAGAATTGGAAAAAACTGCTTAAAAGTTCATATGGAAGCAAAAAAAGAGCCTGCATAGACAAGACAATCCTAAGCCAAAAGAACAAAGCTGGAGGCATCACAGTACCTGACTTCAAACTATGCTACAAGGCTACAGTAACCAAGACAGCATGGTACTGGTACCAAAACAGATATATAGACCAATGGAACAGAACAGAGGCCTCAGAAATACCATACATCTACAACCATCTGATCTTTGACAAACCTGACAAAAACAAGAAATGGGGAAAGGATTCCCTATTTAATAAATGGTGCTGGGAAAACTGGCTAGCCATATGTAGAAAGCTGAAACAGGATCCCTTCCTTACACCTTATATGACAGTTAATTCAAGATGGATTAGAGACTTAAATATTAGACCTAAAACCATAAAACCCTAGAAGAAAACCTAGGCAATACCATTCAGGACATAGGCATGGTCAATAGACTTCATGTCTAAAACACCAAAAGCAATGGCAACAAAAGCCAAAATTGACAAATGGGATCTAATTAAACTAAAGAGCTTCTGCACAGCAAAAGAAACTACCATCAGAGTGAACAGGCAACCTACAGAATGGGAGAAAATTTTTGCAATCTACCACTTTGACAAAGGGCTACTATCCAGAATCTACAAAAAACTTACAAATTTACAAGAAAAAATCAAACAACACCAAAAGCAATGGCAACAAAAGCCAAAATTGACAAATGGGATCTAATTAAACTAAAGAGCTTCTGCACAGCAAAAGAAACTACCATCAGAGTGAACAGGCAACCTACAGAATGGGAGAAAATTTTTGCAATCTACCACTTTGACAAACGGCTACTATCCAGAATCTACAAAGAACTTACAAATTTACAAGAAAAAATCAAACAACCCCATCAAAAAGTGGGCAAAGGATATGAACAGACACTTCTCAAAAGAAGACATTTATGAAGCCAACAGACACATGAAAAAATGCTCATCATCACTGGCCATCAGAGAAATGCAAATCAAAACCACAATGAGATACCATCTCACACCAGTTAGAATGGCAATCATTAAAGAGTCAGGAAACAACAGGTGCTGGAGAGGATGTGGAGAAATAGGAACACTTTTACACTGTTGGTGGGACTGTAAACTAGTTCAACCATTGTGGAAAATAGTATGGCCATTCCTCAAGGATCTAGAACTGGAAATACCATTTGACCCAGGCATCCCATTATTGGGTATATACCCTAAGGATTATAAATCATGCTGCTATAAAGACATATGCACACGTATGTTTATTGTGGCATTATTCACAATAGCAAAGACTTGGAACCAACCCAAATGTCCATCAATGATAGACTGGATTAAGAAAATGTGGCACATATACACCATGGAATACTATGCAGCCATAAAAAAGGATGAGTTCATGTCCTTTGTAGGGACATGGATAAAACTGGAAACCATCATTCTCAGCAAACTATCACAAGGACAGAAAACCAAACACCACATGTTCTCACTCATAGGTAGGAATTGAACAATGAGAACACTTGGACACTGGGTGGGGAACATCACACACTAGGGCCTGTCATGAGGTGGGAGTAGAAGGGAGGGATAGCATTAAGAGATATACCTAATATAAATGAGGAGTTAAAGGGTGCGGCACATCAACATAACACATGTATACATATGTAACAAACCTGTACATTGTGCACATGTACCATAGAACTTAAAGTATAATACTAATAATAATAAAGAAAACATTTAAAGATATAGGTGACTCGAATGTTTGTATATGTGTGAAAAATAAATTGCAATTGCAAAATAACAATAAAGAAAAGAGATTACTGATGACACGATGTCCTAGAGGAGGAAGGTGTGCACAAGTATATGCATAGGTGAGGACTAGTCATTTTTCTCTGTCTAGAAACAAAGGCAACTGGGAAATGTAATCCTTGGTTCGGCAGCCACTTCTCAGGAATCACTCTGTACTGTAGAAGCAGTGACTGGATTGCTGGTGGGCAGATAGCCCTCTTTGCCACAAGAAATAATGAGTTTAACAAAGAGGAAGGGCAGTTCTTACAGGTCCCCAGATCAATATACTTTTATCAAAGTCATTCTGCACACTCTGACTCCAATAACTCTGTGTATAAAGTTCTGGGAACACAGTCTATATCTCATGTCCTTGGCTTTATTTGTGTAGACATCTATCTCCTCAGTTCCCTCTGCCTTCTTCCTCAGGTCTATGAATCAAATATGTGTGAATCTCAACTCTACACTCTCTGACTCAAGCAGGAGGAACTGCTTTCAAAAACCTGGTGATGATTATTTCAAATGTTTGTCATTCTCCCTTACCCTCCTCCCTTTTGGCAGACATTCTTATCTAGCAGACCACTGATATCCAGGCTTTTTGGTGAGAGCTCATCATATTCCATCTTCTCTCTCCTGCTTCTTCTCCTTCTCTCTTGTCCTAGAGAGAAAAGGATTCCTACTCTAGGGTGTTGATTGCATTTCCTCTTTCCTCCTCTAGGACATCATGTCATCAGTAATCTCTTTTCTTTATTGTTATTTTGCATTTGCAATCTATTTTTCACACATACACAAATATTCGAGTTCCCTGTATCTTTAAATGTTTTCTTAACGCTACTACTTGAGCTACTCTTGTGTCTTTCCCTTTCTCCTCTCCCTTTTTCCTCCTTCGTTTCTCTTCAAACTTCTATTCAATACTTGCTTTTCTCTCTTCTCTTCTCTAACTGCCCCCACTTTGCAACCTGACTTCCAACCTCCATTGTGTCACTGGCTCTCTTCCCGAGCTCTAAAGGCATCTTCCTTATCTCTTTCACAGGCTCTTTTGTTTCTTCCGCCCCTTAATATAAGTATCCCCCTAGGATCTATCCAAGGCTTTTCCTTCTAGAGTTACTTTCCATCTTTAATACTCAGTTTTATTCTTGGGATTGAATGATGACTTCTATGCACATGGACTAGGCAAGCCGGAAGATTTACTCTTTCCATGATCCATCTGGCTACATTGTGATAAAACGGCTACAACTCAAAAACCTATAACTTAGAATGCAATTGAGCAATAATTCCATGAGAGGCATAATACAATTGAAGAAATGCTTGTGTAAAAGCCAAGAGAAAGGGTTAGTGTTCTGACTCTGTTTCTGAATTTTGGTTTTATCATGTTAAGATACAAAGATTGAACAAAGCCAATACCTAAAGTTTCCTTCAACTCACATATCAAAGTTGATAGTTTGTGAAAAGTACTTTAAGGAATTTTTCTAAAAAGATGATTTTAAAATTCTTCTATAACATTCCTGCATACAAGATATTTGTATGAGTCCATTTTGCATTGCTGTAAAGGAATACCTTAGATTGGGTAATTTATAAAGGAAAGGGGTTTAATTGGCTCATGGTTCTGCAGGCTGTACAAGCATGGCACCATCTGCTTAGCTTCTGGTGAGTCTTCAGGAAGCTTTTACTCATGGTGGAAGTCAAAGGAGGAACAGGTGTGTCACATGGTGAGACAGGGAGCAAGAGAGAGAGCAGGGAGGTCCCAGACTCTTCAGCAACCAGATATTGTGTGAACTCATTACTATGGGAAAGGCACCAAGCCATTCATGAGGAATCCACCCCCATGATCCAAACACCCACTTGGCCTCACCTTAAACCTTGGGGATCACAGTTCAACATGAGATGTGGAGGCAAAAATATCAAAAGTATATTAATATTTAAGGAAATTAACTTCTGTTCTCGTTAAGATGGGGTCTTGCTATGTTACGTAGGCTGGAGTGCAGTGGTATGATCATGGTGCAGCATCTGCCTCCCTGGCTCAGGTGATCTTCCTGCCTTAGCCTTCTAAGTAGCTGGGACTACAGGTGTGTGCCACCATGCCTGACTAATTTTTTATTTTTAAATAGAGTCTGGGTTTCTGCATTTTGCTCAGGCTGGTCTTAAACTCCTGGTCTCAAGTGATCATCCCATCTTGGCACCCCAGAGTTCTGGGATTACAGGTATGAGCCATCACACCCAGCCAAATTTAACTTCTGGTTAGTATTTGTTATCAATTTGGGGAGGGAAAGGGAGGATAAGTTTCAATTTACAGTTAGAAAGCAATTGATCTGCAACTTACTTAGATTTGAGACATAAGAGCTGGGGCTACCATAACAAAAATTAGAGTTATTATTTTTAAAAATCAGTCCCTACATCTCAGATACTTAGATGCGGAAAAGGTTTATAAGTTTGCTTAAATTCACTTCTTCAGGGGGAAATGGTTGCATTTCATTTCTCATAGGTAATTGAAAAGTATACTTTTTGTTAGATGCTAAAGTCTTCAATCAAAAATACTATAAAATCTGACAATTTAAGTGTTAAAAAATAAACTCCTTTTCCTTTTTAATAGGGCATGTCAGTAGAACTTTAAAATGTGTGGCTGACACAAGACCATCTCCCATGTCACCTTCATTCTTGCCCATAGCAGAGTTGTGAGCACCATTTCAGATGTAACACTCTGTCTCTGCTCAAATCATCCCTGATTAATGTTAAAGGTTAGCACTCAAAGCCTCTGTGCCTCTTCCTGTTCCAAGACAGTGTGAGGTCAGCTTTTCAATGGTTTGCAAGATCTGCTAGAACCCAGCTATGTTAAAAAGTGAGTTTAAAAAGAAGAACAAAAAACTATTCTAACATATTAAGTAATTTGATTAAAAAGGAAAACTTCACATATGGGTATTTACTTAGTCACACATTTTAAACAACAAGTTGTCTATTAAGTTAGATTCTGCAATGTAAGAAGCTAGGTTTATATAAATCCTGCCATTCAGTGCATTTAAATATTTAAAAAATTCCCTTTCTTGAATTATGCAATCAGTCTTTTATTATTTGAAAGGCACTAATGGATAATTCAAAATAGTATGTCATAAAAATTAAGATTATTTTTAGATCTCTCCATTGAGATACATTTCTTATGTAGGAGAAATTTTCTCAGTCCAGCTTGAAATCTCTTTCCTTCAGTTCTGCCATATGGACTCTCCCTTTCCTATGTGCCTCTCTTCTCCCCAGTCTATCACTTTTAGGAAACTCCCTTTATCCTCATTTTCAATTCATAGCAGACCTCTTGGTAGGTCTAGAAAGGAGTTGTAATGACTAGAATAATGGCGAAATAAAAACTCATTAAACCTTTCCTCCTTCACTCACCATTTATGTGTCTGATCCATCATTCTTCACTTGTCATTCACAGGAAAATCCCTGCCCCAGCTCCCCACCTTTCTCAAGTGCTCTGACTCTTCCTCTCAGTGTCAGTGATGGCATGTCCAAGAGAATAATGAATGATCTTCCACAATGTAGTCTACTCTTTCTCTTGATAATTAGTCTACTTCATTAAGTTTAGTTCTGGTTATTGTCTACAGAGTCCCACAATGAGCCACTATTTTGATTTCATCTTTTTTTTTCTTACAGTGTATTCAATTTGACAGTTTGTTTCTATCATATAATTGAACATGGATATATCTAATATGGGAAATTGTTTCCATCAGAGAATGAAGATCCATAGCAAAGGTCAAAATCTCGATCAGTGCTATTAACTGACTCAGTGCTAAGATAAAATAGCATTGGCCATAAGTAATTCAAAGCCTCAACCAGCAAAATGACTCTAATAAAAATCCATAGTGAAGTGTTTGAATTTCAGAGGGCATTTCAGCTGGACTCAAAACTGCGTAAGATCAAAGGACAAATAGAGTCTTTGGTATTAACATTAAGATATTGAACAGTAGAGGTGCCACTTGTCAGTAAATTGTAAATCAAATTTTGCAGAGATAAGCAAAATACCCCCACTTTATCAGGACTTGACCACTTATGGAAAAGTTCTGATGCAGAAAAATTAGCATGAAGATTAGCAAGTATAATAATATGGACTTATTTCATAGTCCAGAACACTTGTCAGATAAAAGAAATTGTTTCCAATGAAATGAATTAGACCTATGTGCAGGGAGCCTCAGCATCGCCTAGTAGTAGGTAGATTATATTTTCTGCTATTTAACAGGAAGAAGGAGAAAGATAGGTCAAAGGTGAAAGAAAGAAATTGCTAATCACTAGAATTGCCTGAAATCAGCCCTGGGGCTACTGGGACAATGTAAGTGAACTATAAAATACAAAGATAGACCTCATGTCCCAAAGACGATGAATCAAAACTATAAAAAATTGCAAAAGACTATAATTTTACTTTAAGGTCTCTTAGCTGCTGATGTTTCGAACGTTCCATGGTCTCTCCTCAGTTCAACTCTTGTTCTCACGTGACCACCAGGGCATAACCATTTGGTTGACTTCCTCAAACTCAAAATATCTTCACCTTCGCTTGACCATATGATGGGGTCTAAACACAAAATCCTGCTATCAGATTGGGAAAGAATGTACAGTGCTCATTAAATGCCTTGTTCAGTAATTGTTGTTGGTTTTTGTTTTCCTGTCAAGAAAAAAAGCAGGCCAAAGACTAAGAGGCAGTGTATTAGTCCATTCTCACAGTGCTATAAAGAACTATCTGAGACTGGGTAATTTATGAAGAAAAGAGGTTTAATTGATTCACAGTCCCTCAGGCTACACAGGAAGCATGGTCGTGAAGCCTCAGGAAACTTACAATCATGGCAGAAGGGCAAAGGGGAAATAAGCACATATTCACATGGCACAGCGGGAGAGAGAGAGAGCAAAGGGGGAAGTGCCACACAATTTTAAACAACCAGATCTCATGAGAACTCATTCACTATCATGAGAACAGCAAGGGGGAAGACCACCCCCATGATCCAATCACCTCCCATCAGGCCCCTCCCACAACACATGAGGATTACAATTTGACATGTGATTTGTGTGGGGACAGAGCCAAACCATCAGATAGAGTCAATCTTTCTTTTCCTGTGTGAGGTGGCATCCCGTTGCCTATTTCTTGTGGTAGAGCAAGCAGTCCTCCTTAAGTCAGACAATCGCTGACTCCAAATGTGTACTAAGTTTAAGGATTCTGAAAATACAGTTCATGGATTTAGAAGGTGATTCACCAGTATTTTTATTATCAATAGGACACTACTTGTGAAATGTATACATTGGAGTATAAACTCAATAACACATTGCTTTTTTTATTTTTAATTTGCTTTTAAGAAGTATTTTGTGGGGAGTGGCCAAGATGGCCAACTAGAAGCAGCTTAGATGTGTAGCTTTCAGGGAGCGGGATAGAAGGGCAAGTAAGTTCAGCACCTTCAACAGAAACATCCAGGTACTTGCATTGTGACTAATCAAGGAAATAACTCAACTCATGGAGAGCCAAGAAAAGCAAGGCAGGGCGATGGCCCAGCTGGGAGTGACACAGAGCCAAGGGAACCTCCCCAATTCAGGCAAGCAGTGAGTGAATGTATAACCCTGGGAAACCACAGTTCTCCCACAGATCTTTGCAACCTTCAGGTCAGAAGATCCCCTTGTGAACCCTTTCCACTAGAGTCTTCAGTCTGACACACAGAGCAATGTGGAGTGTTAGCAGAGCAGCCTCTCAGGCACACACAGAGACGGGGGAGCTTTAGATACTCTGGCTTTCTGGGCATTCAGGCAAAAGCAATTGCCACTCCAGCAAAGCGGGAAGTTAGACCCCCATACTTATCCCTCAGAAGAAGGCTAAATCCAGGGAACTGAGCAGCAATGATCTGCAGGCCCCATTTCCATGATGCCTTACAGGATAAGACCCACTGGCTTGGAATTCCAGCCAGTCACTGTTAGTAGTGTTGTGCCTCCCTGGGATGGAGCTCCTGGGCAGGAGGGGTGGGCCACCATCTTTGCTGTTTGGGCAACTTACCTGTTCCAGCTTGCAGGCTTTGGAGAGTTTAACCAAGGGTGGAAGGGATCTCCTGGCACAACACAGCTGCTCCACCAAAACGTGGCCAGGCTGCTTCTTTAAGCAGGTTCTCAATCTGTTCCTCCTCACTGGGAGAGACCTCCCAACCAAGGCCTCTAGCCACCCCTGCTGGAGGTGTTCTCTGGCCAACAGAGATTTATAAAGTCCCGGAGACAAAGCTCCCAGAGGGAGGAGTGGGCTGCCAGCTTGGCTGTTTGGGTAACTTAGCTGTTCCTGCTTGAGGGCTTTGGAGAGCCCAAGCCTACGGAGGCAGAAGCAATACCCCAGCACAGCACGGTTACTCTATGAAAGCATGGCCAGACTACTTCTTTAACCAGGTCCCTGATTCCATTTCTCCTCAATGGGTGTGGCCTCCCATCTGAAGCCTCCAGTCACCCCTGCTGGTGTTCTCTGACCAACAGAGATTTGAAAAGTCCTGGAGACAGACCTCCCAGAGGGAGGGGTGAGCCACTATCTTGGCTGTTTGGGTGACTTAGCTGTTCCAGCCTCCAGGTTCTGGAGAGCTCAGGCCAACTGGGGGTGGAAGCAGTACCCCAGCACAGCACAGCTACTCTATGAAAGCATGGCACACTTTTCTTTAAGCAGGTTCCTGAACCTGTTCCTCTTCACTGGGTAGAACCTTCCAACCAGGGCCTCCAGCCACTCCCACTGGTTTTCTCTGGCCTACAGAAATTGGGAAACTCGCTGGGACAGAAATCCCAGAGGGAGGGGCAGACCAACCACTTTGCTGTTTGGGCAACTTAGCAGTTCCTGCCTTTGGGCTGTGAAGAGTGCAAGCTGACAGAGGGTAGAAGTGGTACTCTAGCACAGCACAGTAGCCCCATGAAAATGTGGCCAGATTGCTTTTTTAAGTGGGTCCCTGACCCTGTTCCTCATCATTGGGTGAAGCATTCCTAGCAGGGTCTCTGACTACAATCACCAGTCTCCAACTGACAGAGGTTTCAGGCCTCCCTGGATAGAGCTCCCAGGTGGACAGGAAGGCCTCCATCTTTGCTGTTTGGGTGACTTAGCCATTCCAGCCTTCGGGCTTCAGTGTCTGACGTAACCAGGGGCTAAAGTGGACCCTCAGCACAGGATAGCTGCTCTACAAAAATGTGGCCAGGTTCCTGATCTCATTCCTACTGACTGGACAAGACCTCCCATGCAGGGTCACCAGCCACCTCCTACAGATGAGTTCAGGCTGGCAACAGGTCTGTGTCTCCTTGGGATGGAGGTCCCAGAGGAAGTGGCAGGCAGCTATCTTTGCTGTTTCTTAGCCTTCACTGGTGAAGGTACTGGTAAATCTGAGATGACTAGGGAATGGAGGAGCAGATTCCCAGCAAAGAGCTAAATGATGACAAATGGGATCTAATTAAACTGAAAAGCTTCTGCACAGTAACAGAAACTATCAACGGAGTAAACAGACAAACTACAGAATGGGAGAAAATTTTTGCAAAGTATACATCCAACAAGTCTAATATTCAGCCTCTATAAGGAACTTAAATTTACAAGAATAAAACAACCCTATAAAAAAGTGGGCAAAGGACATAAACAGACTTCTCAAAAGAAGACATTCATACGGCCAACAATCATGTGAAAAAAATCTCAATATTACTGATCATTAGAGAAATGCAAATCAAAACAACAATGAGATATGACCTCACACAAGTCAGAATGGCTATTATTAAAAAGTCAAAAAACAACAGATGCTGGCAGGGCTGTTTAGAAAAAGGAACACTTCTACACTGCTGGGCGTGTAAATTAATTTAACCATTGTGGAAGATAATGTGGTGATTTCTGAAATATCTAGAACTGGAAATACCATTTGACCCAGCAATCCCATTACTGGGTGTATACCCATAAGAATATAAATCATTCTATTATAAAGACACGTGCACGTGTATGTTCATTGTAGCACTATTCACAATAACAAAGATAGGGAAACAATCTAACTGCCCATCAATGATAGACTGGATAAAAAAGTGTGGTGTATATATATACACCATGGAATACTATGATGCAGTCATTACAAAGAACAAGATCATATTGTTTACAGTGATATGGATGGAGCCAGAGGCCATTATCTTTAGCAAACTAACACAGAAACAGGAAACCAAACACTGCATGTTTTCACTTAAAAGTGGGTGTTAAATGATGAGAACACGTGGACACATAGAGGGGAACACCACACCGTGGGGCCTTTCAGAGGGTTGAGGGTGGGAGGAGGGAGAGGATCAGGAAAAATAACTAACGGGTACTAGGCTTAATACCTGGATGATGATATAATCTGTGCAACAAACTCCCATGACACAAGTTTACCTAAGTAATAAACCTGTACCTGTAGCCCTGAACTAGTTTTTAAATAAAATTAAAAAAATTTTTTTTTGTGTATGTGATCATCCTCATCTGTTATTTTTCACTAATAGATATTGTTTTGGATTCTACATCAGTCTTTTGAAAACCTGCCACAGCATGACAGCTCATTTATTCACTTCTAAGATTTATGTATTAATTATCTATCAATCAAAAATAATTTTGAATAAGGATGCAGCTTGTTATTCAAAATTACTGGAGGCCCATTACAGTGCTTTTCAGAATGAAATATGGTTGTTAAACTGTAAAATGATTTAATCAAAATAGTTTAGTTATAGCTTTAACCAAGGTGACCATCTTCAAGAATTAATGTGGAAACGAATCTGGGTCTCTATTAGCAGGGCCTTCCCTTAGGGAGTGTTAATAGAGATGAAGTAGCAGCAGGGGATAAAATTTGAGTCCCTGAGTATTCAGTTCCCTTCTGAAGCTTCCAGATGCTCCTGGCAGAAGATGCTCACAATGAGACAGCAAGATCAGAGACTAGCAATGTCCCTTTAAATTTAAAAAGATTACTCAGTAGCAGTGAGGTTAGCTGCAAAATCAGAAAAAAAAAATTGATGTTTCCCGTGCAATTGAGAGAGCCCCATTGTAAGGATAAATCTCTTACAAAAAAGATAAAGTCTTGAATACATATAATACATATGAATACAGAGTGAACATGTGTCAAACATTTTAGTTAACCTATTAATCAATGAGGGAACCAATAAGATGTTATAATCAGTTCAAAGGAGAATTCCAAGAACCATACATATATAGAGAACAATTTTTAAATGAATTTACAATCATGCCAAATGACTCTTCCCAAAGGGATAGAATCAATTGCATTCCACCAGCACACACTTTCCTGGAAAGGAATCGTTCATATTATCACCAGTTTTCTACAACTTACAGAATTGTATAATAGCTCAAAGACAATGAAAAGCAGGAATAACCCACTAGTTGAGGTAGACATGGTAACAACTAATATATTCTTTTCTTTTCAAAGTCTTTCACAATTTATCCTGCTACCCTGTAGTCGAAGGATTCCCCAGACACCTAGGACTGAATATCCTCAATCTTATCTGCAGCCCTCAGACAATGGGCTGTGCCTCTGGATCTCCCGTTTCCTGAGTTTCCTTTTACAATCCAGCCTACTAACTCAATACTCCCTTGATAATAGTGTTCTACCTTCTGTGACCCAATCAGTGACCTCAGGACACCATAATCCCTATAAGCACCGTGAACAGGCTGGCTTGGACAGGGCCTGTGCTAAATATTTTGTATGCATTCTTATTTAACCTCATAATGATTTAAGATAATTATCATTATTCATATTCATAAATTCAGAAAGTAAGTCTGGATGACCTTATGTAAGTTGTCCAAAATCCTGTGGTTAACAGGGCAGAGATGGAATTCAAATCTATCAACTTTCAAAGCTTTTAACTGAGTCAAAACAGCTTCTCAGGGATGCTTCTGACTCCTTAATATCACTCAGTTAATGTCTTTGTCAGTATGCATTCAACCTGTTCACTGGGCTAAAGCTTTCCCATCACAGGTTTTTACATGCCTCAAGGCAAGATTTCTGGACTAGGTTGATTAGTGTGCACATGAAACTCCATATATTTATGATGTGGAAAGTGGCTTTACAAGCCTTACAGGAGCAATGCAAAGAGAGGAAGAACGCAGAATGGGCTCTGTATGGTTCCAGTGCTTTGCTCACACCTTGATGATATCACCTAACACATTGCTTTGTATCTATCTGTTATAAGAATAGCTAAGATGGCTGGGCGCGGTGGCTCACGCCTGTAATCCCAGCACTTTGGGAGGCCGAGGCGGGCGGATCACAAGGTCAGGAGATCGAGACCACGGTGAAACCCCGTCTCTACTAAAAATACAAAAAATTAGCCAGGCGCGGTTGTGGGCGCCTGTAGTCCCAGCTACTCGGGAGGCTGAGGCAGGAGAATGGTGTGAACCCGGGAGGCGGAGCTTGCAGTGAGCCGAGATCGCGCCACTGCACTCCAGCCTGGGCGACAGAGCGAGACTCCGTCTCAAAAAAAAAAAAAAAAAAAAAAAAAAAAGAATAGCTAAGATTTACTGAATATATTTTATTTATTTAATGTATTTTATGTCTTGTACATTACTTTCAATACCCCATTTAATTGTCACAGAGTATGAACGGGGTAATATGATGCCTATGTAAATACAAGGAAACTGAGGTCTAGATAAACAAGTAACTTGTCCACAGTCACAGAAACAGGAAGTGACAGAGGTGCCCACTTGGTCCACTGTTGTGTCTTAAGGCCCTCTGGCCATGTACTTTCCTCCTTTATGAACAAGAAGAAGAATCCAGGGGGTCTTGTGAAGTACTAACTGAGGAAGACTAATTTCCTCAGTTGAGTATACATTCAAATGGAGAAAAGACACTGAAATAAATGGACATCCCACTTTTCTTCATTATGCCCTGGTCTATTAGGACACAAATGGGTTACAGGATTAAGATGGAAGTCTCATGAGCTTAAGGTGGGAATTTATTAGTCCAAATCATTAGCAAGTCTTTGGCAGGCCTGACTTCAAGCCCAGCTAGATTCAAATGTTCAATGTCATCTGTGTTCTTTATCCCTTTGCCTTTCTTTTTCCTCAGCTCTAATTCTATTTAGATATTGGCCTCATCTTTCCTACTGTAGTTATCTTCCTTCATGTGGCTATGAAAGAAAGTGGAAAATATTTGTGGCTTTTATTATTTTTATATTTTAAAATCTTATTGAAAGAAGGCTCTGTCTTTCCTAGCACCAAGGGGAAAATACTGTGAAAAACATTCTTTTACCCAGTTTGGCTCATGGTGAGGAGGGGCATGAATACTCTGATTGGACCATCTGGGTCAGGTGACCTCTTCTTTGTCAGAGGGTACAGATGGGACATTATGACAGTGAGTACTCGGGGCCAGATGGAGGATGGCTCCACCCACAAACAAAAGCAGGATGCTGTTGTCAAACAAAAAAAAGGAAGAATGCTGGGCAGGTAAAAACAACAGATGTCCATGGTGCTGATTTTCCCACAGTATATTTATATTATAAATATAGTTTTTCTTTCAATTAATTACACAACACTTGACCCAATAAAAATAAATGAGTTAGTGATGATTTCCAAAACTACAAGTTATTCTTACATGTAAATGATTCTGTAGTCCTTTCATCCCTTTGAAAAAAACAAAACACTTCGAAAAACAAAATTGGCTTAGAGCTACTTTAAAACTTGGCCTCTGTTTTTCCTTAAATATTTGTGTAGATCCTTATGATGATTTGAGAAAACTATGCATAGAACAGAGAAAAATGAAGTAGACAGAAAAATTAAGCCAGAAATTAAGAACATGTATCTACTTAAACAATGAGAACTCTGTGGAGAGTGACATGCAACCTGAGCAATTTGCAATGAATAAATGATAGGGATGTTATTAAACAGGTACTGTACAAATAATTATGTTCTTCGTTTTGATGAAATGAAACTTAACTAGATTTTTCTTTCAAATGAAAAAGTTAATTGGACTTTTTAATGATACATGTGGATTAATTCAAGAGTAAATAGGTTACAAAACTATTTTAATGCATTTTCTGAAGTCCCCAAATTATGATTATTTACCAAATGTTCATCTGTAAGTCAGTTTCTGGGAACATGGAACATATTTTCCAGTAGAAATAATGTTGTACTCATTGATTGGGTGCTCCATGATAACTTATGAAAAGCTGCTAGAATATATGTGACTTGTAATTTTATGAAAACACCTCTAATAATCTTTCCATGGGAAAAGATGGTCAGACCTCTAATTTGGGATTCTACCTGCACAGTTTGCATCTAATCATCCTATCCCATGCCATTTTCTCTGTATGAAAAAGTGAAAAATTTCTTAGCTCCAGGTCTTTAGCGTCTGTGATTAGCTGATGGGCAAAGAGGGATTAAGGCTGAACAACAGAAGCATTGCAAGGAGGCCAGAGCGGGGGACAGATGGGAGACAGTGCGAGGCAAAGGACTTGGGAATCCACTAAAAAGCAAAAACAAAAACAACACCGCCTCCACAAAACAAACAAACAAACAAGCAAAAAACTTAGTTCCTGAAACCTTAGCTAGAAGCATGGGCTGGTTAGGCAGGTAAATGATTGCTAAACTGAATGAAGTGTTGATGAAAGGACTTCTACTAGGGATTGATGATAAGGATTGCCCAGATAAAATTCACAGGCCAAGATGAAGACAGGATGGCTTTTCAATAAGCTGTCCTTGGAGAGCAAAGTATTGAAATCAAGAAGGCAAGTAGCTCTCTGGCTGGGAATCAGTGTCCAGTAAACCAAAACCACAGCTGGGAGAGCAGGTGCTAGAGGAAGGGAGACTGACCAACAAGAGAGACAAAGAAGTGAATCCAAGAACAAGCCAGATTGGTAAATTGATGCAAATGAATGTAAGGAATAGGTGAGGCTAGGAGGCTAATTATTTCTGGGCAATATTCCTGAGTTCTAAAGATCGGAATTAAACTGTGTGACTCTCTCCTTCATTACAGAAAACCTGGCACTTCCTATCTGGATCTTAAGGATGGTTCTCATAGAAGACAGATATCCAAGAGGACGAATTTATGCGTGAGAATATGGCAACAAGGGGAAGCTGGTAAATACATTTTAAATAGACCTACCCCGACTTCCAGAGCACCCTTTTCATTCTCATCTATGCCGTGGAGCTGCGTCCCAACTAAAATTCTCTGTTAGTTTTATTTTCTAGTAGTTGTCCTCTTCTCTATTCTTTTTCTCTTGTATTTTCATTTATGAAACAGACTTTTATTTTGAAATATTCTCCCTCCTTTCTTGTTTTGTGATAGGCATGCAGTCCTTCTGAAGTTTTCTAAGGGTATTTGCTGCTTGTATTGGTAGAAGAATGGGATGGGATAAACAACACCCCTTCTAAGCTTTCTTCCTCTATTCTTCATTTTTCCTGTAGTTTTTGTAAAGAAACAAAAAGCTCCAGATACATGCCAGTGTCTGTGGTCTTTGTACACAGACAATGAAGGCAGAGCCTGACTCATTTTAAAGAAAATCCAGGTGGCATTAATCTAGGTGTTTCTTTCTAGAATCCAAGGTAGTCATGATGGCTCGGGAGAGAGAAACACGCCAGGCAGGGGCAGCTAATTCCACTCAGAAATGTGAATGTAAAGTGTAAGAAGCCAACGGCAGGGAAGTGTCACTCATCTGCAAGCAAAGAACATTGTAAAAAGTGCATTATCAAAGAAGAGCTATTTAAAATTGAAGTCACACTCTGGAGAAAACTGGAAGGCATAAGACTGACATCACACTATGTGAATACTTTAGGTTTCAGTGGAGTATAAATTAGTTTTGTCTCGTGGGAAAAAGTCAGTCATTATTCTATCACTACAGTTATTTTGAAGTACCTGCCAGCCTATTAATAGGAAATAAATTTAATCACAAGCTATGTGGTGACTAGTTTTTTTCCAGGTTTATTTTGAAGTTTTTTGAAAATTTAAGTCACAGAATACATTAAACAGAGGAAAGTTCCATTTTAATCACTAAAAACAAACACAACCATTCCTCTTTAGTACTTGAAGGTTAAATACCCTCTGATCAATTTTCTTCTCAGTGTGGCAGGCAAATATATTCTTGTGAATCCCTTCATAGTGGTTATACAAAGAAGCAACCAGCCCATAGCATTGTAAAACACTTTCTTCTTTTCCTGGGCCTTAAAATTGTATATTCCACTAGAGTCTACCTAACTCCTAATGTGACTTCACAGCCTTGTGCAATTCAGTCGTTTCCTTTTCTGTATATGCTTACAATGTAACAGCTAAAGTAACAATAAAATAAAATTGGTCATAAAGCAGTTCATATATTCCTTAAGGTCATATAACTTAGAATTTTATTATTACACATAGTATAAAATCATCTTCAATATACTTTCTGGAATATTGTACTAGCTCCTGCTGTTTAAAGACTTGTTAAGAAAAATAGGGATGTCCTGACTAAATACAATAAAAAATTCCATAACTATTAATACAGTAAAAGGCCATCTTGCTTTTATACTGGAGTTTACACTTTAAAATCACCTATTGATAATGGTGGATTCAACTCTTTACATATTGAACTAAGAAATTATAAATTTCCCAAAAATTACAAGTTATAAGATAAAAATTATAATACTTATTTTATTATATTATTGTATTTATTTTTAAATAATAAGTAAACAATTATTATTACTAAGATTCTGTTGAAATTGATGGGGGGAAGAGATATGTGGGAGGAAGCAGTGTCTTAACTATTCCTCCTGACACAGAGCACAAATTGACCTAAGGGGAAGATTATTTAAAAAGCTAATTACAGCCCTATTGTCATCTCAATCATAATTTTCAGGAGCATGTTCCAGTATCATGGCAGCACTTTAGTTGTGAATCATCCCATACAGAGAAACACAAACAAAAACAAACACACACAATTCAAAACCTACAAATTTAGGGAAAATTGAAGGGAAAGAAAAACTACAAATTGCAGAACACATGTTTGTGTGACCCAGAACACCTAAGACCAGCAGAACCTGAATGGGCAGAGCTATCGTCTGAATGTTTATGCCCCTCCAATATTCATGTGTTAAAATCTAATCCCCAAGGTATTAAGAGGTGGTACCTTTGAGAGCTGATTATTTCATGAGGGATCTGTCCTCATAAATGGGATCGGTGCCCTTATAAAAGAGGTTTGAGGGAGCCCTTTCATCCTTCAAGGGACACAGTGAGAAGGCATTCTCTCTGAAACAGAGAGCAAGCCCTCATAAGACATTGAACCTGTTGACAGCTTGATCTTGGACTTCCCAGCCTCCAGAACTGTAAGCAATAAATTTTTGTTGTTTATACATTACCCAGTCTAAGAAATTTTGTCATAGCAGGCCAAAAGGACTAAGACAGGTAGCAACAAATATATCAGTTACTTTTTCATTTTCCCTTTTCATACTTCACTCTTTAGAAGGAAGTCATTATATGCAGCCCACACTTAAGGAGTAAGGAATTGTGCTTCACCTCCTTGATAATGGAGTATCTACATGAATTATTTGAATTATTCCATATGGAATATTTGTCTATTCTCCCCTCTTCCCATTTGCTTACTAATTGAGTCAGTCATTTCTTTGTATTAGTGTGGAATTGTGGGTATTTATTTTACATTTTGGGTTACAATTTAAAACTGTGTTATGCATTTTGTTGCCCAAATTGTTCCAGCTTTGAGCACTGGGAGCTGTTTCAGTTGGTTCCTCTGTTCCTCTGAAATATCCTCACTGTTGTGTTGCCTCCATCCCCAAAATCCATAACTTTGTCTAATTATAAGAAATTAGACAAATCCTACCTGAGGGACACTCTGCAAAACTCCACAAAAATGTCAACATCATCAAAAAACAAGGAAACTTTGAGAAATTATCACAGTCTAGAGGAACCTAAGGAGATATGAGGACTAAAGATAATGTGGTTTCCTGAATGTAATTCTGGAACAGAAAAGGGACATTAGGTAAAAACTAAGGAAAGCTGAATAAAGTACAAACTTTAGGTAATTATAGTGTAACAATATTTGTTTACTAGTTGTGACAAATATACCACACTAAACTGAGATATTAATAATAGGAGAAAATTGTGTAGGCTATGGAAACTGCTGTCTTTGCAACTTTTCTGTAAATCTAAAGCTATTTTAAAATAAAACTTTACTGAATAAGAAAAAATCATAAATTATAACCATAAAAACTTTAGGAACAAAAGAGAACAAAACTTTAGGAACAAAAACACACTGAAGACTTTGTGGATGATGAGGTACTCTAAATTTTTTAGTAGAAAATCTTTTTAAATGATGCTAATAATTCAGTTCCAGAAACTGGAAAAAGCCTAACAAAATTAAGATTTTTTAAAAAGGGAAAATATTTATTTAAAAAAAGGAAATTAAATTATGGTAAAACAGGAGACAAATCATTAAAGCAAAAGCTTTTTGTTTTAAAAAACATTGAAATAGAAACAAAATTCTGGAAGGCTTAGTTAAGGAAAAAAATACACAAAACACAAATAATAAATATTAGAAATGGGAAAAGGAACATAACTACCCATGTAATATGGACTGAAAATTTTAAGAATACTTATAATTCTTCCAGTATGAATAGTCTATGCATATACAAATTACTTAACAAGGAGAAATACTCAGAGAAACAGAAGGCTGGTAACAGCAGAGGTCAGAGGAAAATGGAATAATTTCTTTAAAGTACTGAGGTAAAGCAATTTTCAACATATAATTATCTAGTGAAATTACCATTCAAGAATGAGGGTAAAATCAGATTTCAAACAAAAATGAGAAAGAAAATGAACAAATGAGTATATATTAGAAAATAGAAGGAAATAATAAAGATAACAAAAATTAATTAAATAGAAAACAAAGAAAAATAGAGACCATCAACAAAATCAGAGGTTAGAAAACCGTGACCCATGGACCGAATTGAACCTGTGTCCTGTATCTGTGTAGCCCAGGAGTGAAGAATGATTTTTACATTTGTAAATGTTAAATGAAAAACAAAACAGAGCAAGATGGCTGACTAGAGGCATCCAGCACTTGCCTCTTCCGTAAAGGACCAAAACAACAAATAGATAACCACATATTAAATAGAGCATCTAAGGGTGAACAAAGGAATTCAGCAAGGAAGTGACAAAGACCCTGTGAGGCACAGAAACTCAAGATGGCAGCATAGAGAGGAAAGTGAAGCAGGCAGCCAGGATCAGTTAGGAGCCAAGAGGGACTCCACGATGCAGAGAAAAAGTAAGCTGGAGACTCCCAGCAATCCACCTTTCCACTACAGAGGGAGCATTTCCAAACTCATTCTCTGAGGTCAATATTATGCTATCAGAACCAGATAGGGACACAGTAACAACAAAAAAGAAACTATAGGTCGGCATCCCTGATGAACATAGATGTAAAAATGTTCAGCAAAATACTAGCAAACCAGCTACATCAGCACATCAAAAAGAGAATATACAACAATCAAGTGGGATTTATCCCAGGGATGCAAGGACACCACATTAACAGAATAAAGGACAAAAACTAAAGGATCATATCAATAGGTGTGGAAAAAGCATATAATAAAATGTAACATTCCTTTATGATAAAAACTCCCTACAAATTGGGTATGAAGGAAAAAAACCTCAACACAGTAAAGACTATACATGCCAAACCCATTGCTAATATCATACAGAACAGAGAAAAGCTGAAAGCTCTTCTGCTAAGAACTGAAACAAGATAAGGATGCCCACTTTCACCATTCATATTCAACATAGTACTGGAACTCCCAGCACAGCAATTAGGAAAGAGAGAGAAAGAAAGGACCTCCAAATTTGAGGAGGAAGTCTAATTGTTCCCCTTTGCAGATGATATATTATGTATGGAAGAAAAGATTCCACAAAAATATTCCTAGAACTTACAAATAAATTCAGTAAAGTTGCAGATTACAAAATCAGTAGCATTTCTACATCTCAATAATAAGCTAGCTGAAAAAAGTCCAGAGAGAAATCATATTTACAATAGCTACAATGAAGAAAACACCTAGAAATAAATTTAACCAAGAAGGTGAAAGATCTCTTCAGTGAGAACTACAAAACAGTAATAAAATAAATAGTAGAGGATACACACACACAATGGAAAGACACCCCATGCTTATATATTGGAAGAATTAATATGAATTAATATGAAATTAATATGAAAATGACCATACTACCCAAAGCAGTTTACAGATTCAATGCAATCCCTATTAAAATACAAATGACATTCTTCACAGAAATAAAAACAAAATAGTCCTAAACTGGATATGGAACCACAAAGACCCCAATATCCAAAGCAATACTGAGCATAAAGAGCAAATCTGAAGACAACACCCTACCTGACTTCAAATTGTACTACAAAGCCATAGTAAGAACAACAAAACTTGGTATTGATATAAAGACAGACACGTAGACCAAAGGAATAGAATAGAGAACCTAGAAATAAATCTATGTATTTACTAATATTTGACAAAACGAGTCAGTGACATACATGAAAGCAAGAACAGTGTCTTCAATAAATGATGCTGGGAAAATTGCATATCCATATGCAGAAGAATAAAACTAGGCTTCTATCTCTCACCTCATATAAAAAAAAAACTCAACATGGATTAAAGACTTACATGTGAGGCCCCAAACTGTAAAACTATTATTAGAAGAAAACATTTGGGGCATTCTTCAGGACATTTTTCTTGGCAAATCTTTTATGAGTAAGACTTCAAAAGCACAGGCAACAAAACCAAAAATAAACAAGACTATGTCAAACCAAACAGCTTCTACACGGCAAAGGAAATAATCAACAGAGTGAAGAGCCAACATGTGGAATGAGAGAAAATATTTGTTAACTGTTCACCTGGCAAGGTACTAATATCCAGAATATATAAGGAATTCAACTCAACAGCAGAAAAACCAAAACACCCAAATAATCCAATTAAAAAGTGGGTAAACTATCTGAACACACATTTCAAAAGAAGACATATAAGTGACCATAAAATACTAATATTTAAAAATAGTTCACCATCACTCATCATCAGGAAAATCAATTGAAAACCACAGTGAGATATCATCTGACATCTGTCAGAATGGCTATTATTAAAAAGACAAAAAATAAATGCTGGAGAGGATGTGGACAAAAGGGAACTCTTATATACTTAAGTATATATCCAAAGGAAATGATATTAGTATGTTGAAAAGATACCTGCGTCCCCATGTTTATTGCAGCACTTTTCACAAAGTCAAGATATGGAAACAACATAAAAGTCCATCAACAGATAAATAAAGAAAATGTAGTAAGTATACACATTGGAATACTATTCAACCATAGAAAAAGAATGGAATTTTGTCACTGCAGCAACATGGATGAGCCTGGAGAACATTATGTTAAGTAAAATAAGTCAGGCACCAAAAGACAAATACTGCATGTTCTCAATTCAAATGTGAGAGTTAAAAAATATTGAACTCATTAAAGTAGAGAGTAGAATTGTATTAGAGGTTAAGAAGGGTAGGGGGAGGGAAGGATGGGGAGAGATTGGCTAATGGAGTCAAAATTACAGCTAGATAGAAGAAACAAGTCTTCGTGTTCTATAGTCAGATGAATATATAGAGCAATAATTTATGGCATATTTGCAAAATATCAGAAGTGAGGATTTTACTGTTCCCAGCACAAATAAATTATAAATGTTTTCAGCAATGTATATGCTAATTCTCTTGATCATTACACATTGTATACAAGTATCAAAGCATCACTCTGTGTCCAACATACATGTATGTGTCGACTAAAAATAAAACAAAGCAAAAACAAAAGGAAATATACAGCAGAGACTATATGTGGTTCCTGAAGCCTAAAATATTTTCTGTCTATTATTTTATTAAAAATATTGTTGACTCTCTAATTAACCCAAAAGCTGATTATTTGAACAGGTTATTAGAAAGACTAACCTCAGGATAATAATTACCAAGAAAAAAGAAATAAAGCACAAATACATTATATATGAGGAAAAGGCAGTGTATAGTCATAAATAAGTGGAAAGGATTTGTGATTTCCATTCTGAAAAATACCAAAATTATCTCTACAAGTAGAGTCACTTCTGCATTCCTTCTTTTTCTTGAACTCTCAATAGATATCTGTTGAATTTTCTTATTCTACCCTTCATATTTCTTAAGTTTCCATTGTATATTTTTAATCTTTTTATCTCTGTACTGTTCTTTGGATTATTTTTTCAGATATATCTTTCATTTCACTAATTTTCTCTTCAGCTTTGTTTAATCTGTTATTCTATATTCTGATAGATTATTTTTAACTCTAAGTGTTTCTTATTCAAAATTGTCTTTCTTCTCAGCATTTGATCTTTTTTTTTTCTAAAAAAAGCACAATTCTATATTTTCTTTCAGATTATTGTTCAAGTATTCTAAGATTTTCAGACTCTAAACCTATTTGTGTGTCTGCTGATTTTCTTTTATGGTGCATTATCTTACTGGTGTGTATGTGTGTAGTGGTGGTGGTGGGGGGACGTTTAAATTTTTGTGTGCTGCTGTAAAATCTTTTCTAATTTCTAATTTTTAGCAGGAATTGATTTTTTTCTGGGGGAAATCTGTTCATACCTACTCAGTATAATGGCAACTGGAGATTTGTATAGATGTCCTTCAAATTGAAGTTGTTCTCTATTACTCCTAGATTCCTAATAGTTTTAAAAGTCAGGAATGTAAGTACTGAAACTTAGGAAATATTTTTTCTGTAACTATTAAGAAGACTATATAATTTTTCTCCTTTATTCCATTAATATGGTGAAGTATACAAATTGATTTTTAAATGATAAATGTTTACATTTTTAGGATAAATCCTACTTACTCATATTGTACTTTCCTTTTTAGTGTGTTGTTGGATTTGATTTAATAATGTTTTTAAAAGTTAGTTTTGCTGGACACAGTGGCTCATACCTGCTAGGGCAGGAGGATCACTTGAGACCAGGAGTTTGAGACCAGCCTGGGCAACATAGTGAGATCACATCTCTGCAAAAAGTAAAAAAACAAAAAAAACAAAAAACAAAAAACAAAACCACAGAGCCAGGTGTAGTGGCATGTGCCTGTATTTCCAACTACTCAGGAGGCTGAGGCAGGAGGATTGCATGAGTACAGGAGTTTGAAGCTGCTGTGACCTATGATCATACCACTGCACTCCGGCCTGGGCAACATAGCAAGACCCTGTCTCTACATAAATAAATAAATAAATAAATAAATAAATAAATAAAACACAGTTAAATGGCATTTTTTGTAATATGTTTGACAGGTTTTTAGCATAGAGTCAAGCTCTTCTCTTAAAATGAGTTGTTCACTATTCTCTGTTTTCTAAGAATGTTTCTGTAAAATAGTTGTAATTTTTTTTCTTGAATGTTTGATATAATACACTAGTGAAAACATCTGTCCCTGAAGTTCTCTATAGGTTTTTGTCTGCTTGCTTTTTTTTTTGTTTTTGTTTTTGTTTGTTTGTTTGTTTGTTTTTTGACACAGAGTCTCACTCTGTCACCCAGTCTGGAGAGCAGTGGCGTGATCTTGGCTCAGGCTGGAGTGCCGTGGCGTGATCTTGGCTCACTGCAACCTCCACCTCCCGGGTTCAATCAATTCTCTGCCTCAGCCTCCGGAGTAGCTGGGACTACAGAGGCACACCACCATGCCCAGCTAATTTTCGTAGTTTTAGTAGACACAGGGTTTTACCATTCTGGCCAGGCTGGTCTTGAACTCCTGACTTCATGATCCACCTGCCTCTGCCTCCCAAAGTGCTAGGATTACAGGCGTAAGCCACCAACTCAGATTTTCTCTTTTTAACCTTTTGTCAATTTTAATTACTTGCATTTGTTTTTTAAAAATTCCATTTTACCTAAATTATTGAATTTGTTAGAATAAAGTTATTCTTAATATCCTTCTATGTCTATTTAATGTGTATAGGATCGGGGATGATCATCCCTTTTCATTCCTAACAGTTTTTCATTACCAACAGTTCATTCCTAACAGTTTTCATTTCCTAACAGATGTTGGTGATTAGTGTTTTATCTATTGTCTTAACCAATGTAGCTAGAGGTTTTCAATTAAAAAACAATATTTTCAAAGAACTATGTTT
Organism: Macaca fascicularis; assembly: GCF_037993035.2. Classification (NCBI taxonomy): domain Eukaryota; kingdom Metazoa; phylum Chordata; class Mammalia; order Primates; family Cercopithecidae; genus Macaca; species Macaca fascicularis. Next base: position 88,636,684 of record NC_088378.1, read on the forward strand.
TATCTTGCTAATTTTCTCAATTGTCTTTTTCTTTAATTGATTTCTTCTCTTATCTTTATTATTTCTTTGAATTACTTTTGGTTTACTTTATTTTTCTTATTTTTAGCTTCTGAAGGTAGAACTTTCGGTCTTTCATTTTATTTTTTCCCTTTCTAATATAAGCATTTAAAACTGTACATTTTTCTCTAATAAGTGCTTTAGCTGGATTACAAAATTTGGTATGTTGTTTTCGTTATTATTTATTTCTAAATATTTTCTATTTTTTGTGATTTTTGTCATTGATTCTTGAATTATTTAGAACTGTGTTTTTTCTTTCCAGATATTTTGGATTTTCCTAGATACTGTTTTGTTATTAATGTATCAGTTTGATAATCTCTACTATTTCTAACGATAATAGGTTTATTTTGATTGAAATAATACAGAGTATGTTCTTTTACCACAAAATAAAGTTTAAAAAATGTATTGATAGTTATTTTCTGGCCCAAAATATGATCTAGCTTCAGGATAGTACTTATTTGCACTTGAAAATAATGTTCACTATGCAGTCGTTGGATGTTGTATTCTATAAATGTCAAGTAGATCAGAGTGGTAGACAGTGTTGTTCAGATTTATGTCTCTTCTAAATTTTTTCTTTGGTCTGGTTGTTTTGGAAATTACAAAGTGAGGTATTTAAGTATTGTACTATAATTTTGAAATTGCCTATTTTTCCTTTCAATATTCAAATTTTTTTATTCCTGCATTTTGAGATTCTTTCATGGGGTTCATACAAATTTGGAAGTTTTATGTCTTCCTGATACATGCCATTATCATTATGATATGTTCCTCTCTATTATTAGTAATGCTTTCTCTTATAGTCTGTTTTATCAGATATTAATACAGCCACTCTATTCTTTTTATGCTTACTATTTGCATAGAATATTTTTTATCCATATACTTTCAACAGTCTGTATTTATATTCAAAGTATATCTCTTTTAGTTATATAGTTAGCTTTGATTTTTAAAAACCTATTCTTTCAATATCTGTTCTTTCATGAGGTATTAAAACATTGACCTTTAATATAATTATTGACAGTTGCATTCATATTCTGAATATTCGTTATTTGCTTTTTATTTTTTCCCTTTGATTTTTCTTTGCTCCCACTTTCCTGCCTTTTTGGGGATTATTTTAAAGTGTTAATATTCCATTTCCATTTTTCAATTGGTTTTCTTGTTGTATTGTTACTTTTTTAGGGGTTGCTCTAGATATTTCTCTCTCTCTCTCTCTCTCTCTCTGTGTGTGTATATATATATATAATTTTTCTGAAAGGAAGAGTTGATATTATATTACTTCAGTGAAAACTTTGAAATATTTCCATCATATGGGCCTTTTACTGTTTTTTTTTTTTAATTTTAATGTTATACACATTACATCTATGGATATTAAAAACCACATCAGAATCATCTACGACGTTTGCTTTAAACAGTCATACATATTTTAAAGACCTTAAAGTTCTTTTTATATTTATTCATATAGTTAGCATACGTGATGATCTTCATTCTTGAAGATCTAGGTTTCACTCTGGTATCATTTCCCCTCAGCTTAAAGAACTTTCTTTCCAATTTCTTGTACATCGGCTGGCAACAAATACTATTACATTGACTTTATCTGAAAAGTTTTTATTTTACCTTCATTCCTGAAAATTATTTAATGGATGTCAAATTCTCAGTCACAGTACTTTCCTTAAGCATTTTAAAAGTACTGTTTTAGGTGTTCATAGTTTCTGATGAGAAATCCGTTATCATATGGATATTGTTCTTCTGAGTGCAATGTTGCTTTTTTCTCTAGCTGCTTTCAAGACTTTCTTAGCCTTGGATTTCTTCAGTTTGATTCTGTGTCTAGGAAAGATTTTCTTTGAATGTTACCTGTTCGGTATTCATTGAAATTCTTGAATTTGTACATTTACATATTTAATCAAATTTGGGAAGTTTTTACACTATATATATATTTGACTCTAATTTTTTTTTTCCTCTTTTCTGAGATACCAACTACACATATGTCTAACCCTTGGAATTTTTTGACAAGTTTTGGAAACCTTGTTCTTTTTATTTTAATATTTTTTCATCTGTATTCTTCAAATGGAATAATTTCTATTGAACTATTTTCAACTTCACTGACACTTTTGGGTTTCTCAACCACTGAATATTTTGTTTCAAATATTATGTATTTTACTTCTAAAATTTCATTTTTTAATAGTTTCCATTGCTTACCTGAAATTTCTCATCTTTTAATTCATTTCAATTATTTTCTTTCTTTTACATCACAGAGCTTAATTATATAGGTGCTTTCAAGTTTTGTCTGTTAATTCCAGTATCTGGGTCATTTAAGAATTATTATGTGTTAATTATATTTTCCCTTAAGAATATTTTCTTGGCTACTCACATGTGTGATTTTGAATTGCCTTCTCAACATCTTGAATGTTAAATTGTGTAGAATCTGTATCATTGGAATTACCTGCTGAAAGTCAATGCTTTTCTTTAGGACACAATCCACATGATTAGGTTCAGACTGTAAATTCTGTCTTGCTTTCTATGGGCAGTATTTCAACTCTCACTTCAGTTTTTAAAGGCTTTGCTAACTGGTTTGGATCTGATTCATCGAGGCATGGCTGAGGGGTTAGGTTAAGATTTATGCAAGTATTTCAATTCTCAATTCAATTTCCTAAGTCTTTACTTTGCTGGTTTGGGTTGGTCCTACACGTGTGGATTAAGGATTAGGCTGAGGTTTGTATGGGTTCTCACACTTAAATAGGGATTCTTCAGCTTTCTTTCTTCTTTGATTTCTACTTCACAGTCTGACCTTGCTGAGCTCCTTTCGAAGGTAACTCTGCTGATGAGATAGCAGGATTTCTATGATATTTTTAGCTGCATCTGGCAGGATGCTTCGCTCCATGACTAAGGCCTAGTCAAATCCACCAGAGAAAGGAGAAAGTCAAGGAGGAAATCACCTCCGTGTAGGTCACTTCTTCAAGGTTTATCTCCCCTTCACAATTTGCTAGCTTTTGTTTAATGTTCAGAGTCCTCAGGTAGTTGTTTGTTTTTTCTGCATTTTGTTTATTGTTCATAGTTGTTATCAGTAGGAAAGATGAGCTATAAGGGGCTTATATGTCACCATACCCATATTAGAACTTCCTCCAACATTGTTTTTTAAAGAAAGAATAGAATGCAATATAAAAGCTCACAGAAGGAAAACTGTTTTTTTTTTTTAAATGGCACATCCTTGAAAGGATAATTATATGTCACTATATCAAATATTGTAGCCCTATTCTTGACATTTAATATAGCCTTTGACATAATGTTAAGTAAAATGCATAAATCACAGAACTATGAATCCCTTTTAAAGAAAACACACACACAAATACACATATATGTTAATGCTTTTCTTTAGGACACGTATCACAAAGTTTCTGGTTGGAAATGTAACATTTGAGTGGTTATCTCTGGTATGGTAGGTGACTTAAATGGGAGAGATACAGAAATAATTTGTATTAGACATATTCCTGTATTAACATCTTTTAAAGAAGCCCACATCTATTCTATAAAATTTTTTAAATCATCATAAAATACATTTAAAATGCAATTTAAAATTGAAAAGGCAAAGTTTTAAATTGATAAAATAGTTTAGATTATAAAGCTCTTTGAAATCTGACATCCTGTAAATTTTATAGGTATTCAATATAGAGTTTTCTTTGTTTGTTTGTTTGTTTTAATTTAATGATCAGGACAAATTGCTTTGGTAAAGCACTGGGCTGGAATTTAGGAGATTCATGCTGTATCCCTAGCTCTGTCTTAATTAAGTCTCTTAAACGATCTTGGGCTTCAGTTTTCTTACCTGTAAATTGAGATATTCTGAATTTTTCTGATCTCCAAGGTCCCTTCTTGCTCCAAGACTTTATTGAACCCTGTAGAACAGCATCAGACTCTTGGGCATAGAAAAATAAGAGGCAACTCCTGGCAGATGCTTTCAGCCTGTGGCACAGTCAACCTGAAATCGTGATCTATGTGACAGCGCCGTGTGAACTGCAAACCAACAAACTAAGCCTGAAAATTGATCGTAAAACAGTGCTCCATAAAAAACAAACTTGTAATTGCCTTCTCTAAAAAGAAAGTGACCCTCAGTTGACGAAGAACTAAAGATTATCAAATTGTGTTACTATCTAGTGAAATAATTTTTTTTTCTAGTTAGGAAACGGAAGGGAGGAAGAGAATGAAGCAAGTATGTGAATGAAAGGACTTTACATTTGTTTGATGCAATGTTGTTGACGTCTTACTGAAATCATCTGTGTTTTTGTTAATACTTTATAATAAGTGGTTGGAGGAATTAGCTCGATGTGATTATATATGATGCAAAGAGGTTTACATTACATTATGGTCACGTATATGTTAGTTATTTTTTAGTTACAGCTAAGGTTAATTATGCTTTCTCCTAATAAAGTAGTTTAATGAAAAGAATACAAGGTTTAATCGACAATGATCTGGCACTAGATCTTGGTTTTTTGTTTACTCACCATTTAACTTTGGATGGATCATTTATTCTCTCTGGGTCTTAGTTTATCTTGTTTTGCTAACTCCAAAGTCCACTGTCTCACAATGAGATAGGTTTGTTAGATGTCATTAAGTGACACTAAAATAGTGCCTGTGAGCCCCATCAGAACAAAGGGAAATTTGATACAGAGTCCCATAGATGACCAATTCAGGAATTTTGAGGCCGTGCTTATTCATATGTATATATGAATTCATATAATTAAATCATCCTGCTCCCCGTGCTAGTCTTATCCTGCAATATGGTTCTCAAAGTGTGGCCCGTGAACTTGTACTGCCACAACATCTGGGAACTTGTTAAAAATGTACACTTTTGTGCCCCCCAAGACCAACTGAAGCAGAAACTCTGGGTGTGGGACTTTGCAATCTGTGTATTTAAAAGCCCTCCAGATCATTCTGGTACACATTAAAGCTTGAGTGCCACACTTGTAAGAAATCCTTTCACCCGATTCTGTGTGAAATAATCTGAAGAGAGGAGGAGGCTTTTTTGCCCTTTCTTTTGCAGACTCATTTCACCTGAGTTGATATCTTACTCTACTTCCCTGACTTCTCATTTGTCTCTGGAATGTCACGGCAGTCTTTGTCTTTTCTTTTCTTTTCTTTCTTTCTTTCTTTTTTTTTTTTTTAAGATTAGAGGCTTTGTGTGCCCTTCATTTATCCCATTTCCAGAGACATTTTGTTTTAGCCTATTCTCAGATTTCTTAACATTTCTCTCCATCAAAGAAATTTTTTCCACTTTACTTCCACCTGCCCTGCTGTACATTGAGAAGAAAAGTATTACTGGCAAGATCCTCAGGGTGCACACTATCTTGAACAAATGTGGCTGAGTATGACATTTAGCATTTATGTGATCTTTAGCTCCTACCTCTTCTCTGAGTTCAGACAAGGATACCTACTATTTTAGATATCTCAGCTGTCTGTGTCAGAGACTAAAGAAAATTTTAGGGGGAGATGAAGCACTGAATAACTGCTTAAATGTATCTTTGGGGACCAGTACTTCAGAGTTTGCTTTGGAATAGAAATATAGTCTCTTCAATATTACAGTTGTGTGTGTGTGTTTGTGTGTGTTTGTGTGTGAATTGGGAGTGGGAGATGGGCTTGCATAAAGGGAGGGCAAGGTTGCAGGAAGTAACAACACCTGACCATCCACCTTTACGATATAAGTGCAGATCCTCAGCGACTCATTTGCTCGTTTTCATCAGAGTTTCCACTGCTGCTTGGCCTCCTACCATGATTTTGCATTCAGATTTCTAACAGTTTATATAACAAGGATATGTACTTTTAACTTCCAAAGCCCTTTGACTTATTGTGCTGGGCAGGACACAAAGCCTCACTATGTCTTATAGTAACTCAACTTTTTAATGCCCCTTTGAAGAAAAGAACCATGTACTTGCCTTAAAATTAACCCAGTTACCCTCATTGTGTTGGAATAACCCAGGGGGCAAGAACTGAGTCAAAATTGTCCAGTAGGAGCACTCCATGTTAGGTGATGCTTAATCAAACTACTACTTAACTCTCGGCTGCTTAGAGGAGACTGAAGATGAGAATATGACAGCAATAGAGCTGCACACACACACACACGATAGAGGAAAAGAGGGAGGTATCAGAACAGATAGTGCTAAAATGTAATTACTGTTCCATTAAAAAAAAAAACAACTCTCTCTCTTAAGGTTTTCCAAGTTTGTTTCTGTCCCTTGTAACATAAAAAGCAAAATTAACACATAAATGCTATCTCATTTTAAAAATATGCACGACTACCTAGAATTTTTAAATTTACAGAGTAGTTTCAAATACTACATCTCATTTTATTCTCAAAAACCCCACAGGGCTGGATATTTTTATCGTGATCTCCAATTTTCAGATCCATGTTATTCAAACGTGAGGTGTGCCCTACTGATGATCTTGGGATGACTTTAGGTGGTGACCTTACATGACATTCAATACGGAACTACTTGACAAAGGAGATATCTCACTTACAATTGTCTTTCAATACTTTGTGTAAGGAGAAAATTTCAGTTTGGTGCTGGTATTTCTATAAAACCTTTAGAACACGTCTCCATTTTCATAAAAACACAGCAGACTTTAAGCCTCAGAACTTTTGTCAGGCAATAATATCTAGACAAAGTTTATTACGTTGTTTTATAAGTATTATTATAAACTTTATAGTCACCCTTCCTATTTTGGGAAACTATTATGATATTAATTTTCCATTTATGACAATAATGTAAAGTTTCCTTTTTACAAAGATTTATTTAAATAAAAAGTGAGCCAATTAAAGAAAAAATATATTTCTAAAGGGTATAAGTGGCACAGGGAAATGACAAAAATTGTGCAGGATACAAAATGACAAATGCTGTTTCAAGCAAAGAAAGTCAGTCTCAGAACTGACTTAGGAAGCTCACATAGCAAAAATGGTAAGCCAAGCCCGAAGCGACTAGGATTCATATAGGACAAAGGCCTTTGCTGCAGGTCATTAGTGATGGGCTTCAGACCAGACTGACTCCTAGCCCTGAGCTATTTAGGCTTTGAGGTGGCTTTTCTTATGGTTTATTTAAAAGTCTTCATGTCTTCCTACCCCATACCCCAGCCCCATTACATGAGACTCTAGGCACCAAAATAGGCAATTAAATTTTCTTTGGATTTTAAAAACAATAATGAGCACAATAATGTATTTAATTTTTACTATGGGCCCAGGTACTATTTTATGTATTTCATAGGTACTACACTTAGTAATTCATTCACTTATTAAACTTACTTATTATTATACTTATTTAATTTACTAATTCATTTAATCTTCACACTAAATTCCACAAGAGAGGTATCTCCTATGATTTTTCAAGAACAAATCCGTCAAACCTCACCTGATTGGTTGCACCTCTGGAATAGTTTATATGTCACCAGGTTAAAAGACTGAAGACTCACTTTATGGCCCATTCTTAATACAGATTTCAAACATTATATTTTTTGGTTCCATTTTGATTTTTTTTCTTTTTTCTTTTTTTTTCCGTTAAGTTCTGGGATACATGTGCAAAACATGCAGGTTTGTTAACATAAGTATACACATGCCATGGTGGTTTGCTGCACCCATCAACCCGTCATCTACATTAGGTATTTCTCCTAAGGTTATCCCTCCCCTAACCCCCTAGCCCCTGACAGGCCCTGGTATGTGATGTTCCCCTGTCTGTGTCCATGTGTTCTCATTGTTCAACTCCCACTTATGAGTGAGAACATGCGGTGCTTGGTTTTCTGTTCCTATGTTAGTTTGCTGAGAATGATGGCTTCCAGCTCCATCATGTCCCTTTATTAGATTATTTTTAAGTGGTCCATAACATTTAACACTAATTGAGAAAGTATTTATTAGCACAACAAATATGCAGCAGATATCGTGATGGCCACTCAGGACAACATTGGTGAGCAAAAGTAGAGAGAGGACTGCCTTCCAGAACTCATAGTTTGATGGGAGAAATATGCCTCTTTAAACAATCACACACCACACATGACCATACAATTAATGGTATACAGAAACATACATAATTAGCATAAAAGAAACATACATGGCCTATAAGAATGTGACTCAATTTAAATTGGGCCAAGAGCATCAGAAAAGTCTTTCTTGAGAAACTGACATATTGGCTGAGATATGGTGGATGAGTAAGAACTGAGTAGGTGCAGGTGGGAGTTCAGGTAGAGGGAGGAGTATTAAGGCAGAGGAAAGAGCACTTAAAAAGACCTTGGGCAAGAAAGAACACGGTGACTGACAGATTGAAAGATGGCCAAGATAGCTAGTGATTGAAAGATGGCCAGGATGACCAGCAGGTTGGGGGCAAACTTCAGTGGATGGAGGAAATTGATGGAATATGACTAGGAGGCGAGAGAAGTACACAGGGACAAGGTGAGGCAAAGCCTTGTATGTGTGATTTTGGTCTTTTAACAACAATGGAGATGACACAGATGTGGTCAGATTTGCTCTTTGAAAAGATTACTGTGTGTCGCTATGTGAGAATTGAAGCTTTCCTTTTTTTTTTTTTTTTTTTTTTTTTTTTTTTTTTGACATAGTCTCCCTCTGTTGCTCAGACTGGAGTACAGTGGCACTATCTTGGCTTAAGGCAAGCTCTGCCTCCCGGATTCACGCATTCTCTTGCCTCAGCCTCCCAAGTAGCTGGGACTACAGGTGCCCACCACCACGCCCAGCTAATTTTTTGTTTGTTTGTTTGTTTGAATTTTCAGTAGAGATGGGGTTTCACCATGTTAGCCAGGATGGTCCCGATCTCCTGACCTCGTGGTCCACCTCCCTCGCCCTCCCAAAGTGCTGGGATTACAGGTGTGAGCCACCGCGCCTGGCAAAGCTTTCTTTTCTTATTCAAGGTAAGCGTCCTGCCCATCTTCCCAAATTGCCACAATTTCTATTATTTTCATATAAAAAAAATTTTAAAAATTAGGGAAAAACTGCTCCTTGAAATAAAAGCAAACTATTTTCCTTTATCGTCTTTTCGGTCTTCTATGTTAACAGTGTTTTTCCATTTCCTTTTATATCTTCTGCAAAACAAAACTAAGATCTTATTTTTGCTTTCCCGATTTCATCATTCACATCTCACAAAATTCATGTGCCTCCAAAATAATGCCATCTATTTTTTATTTCTTTTTCTATCAGCATATAGTGAAAATCAGACTGATTTCATTTTAGCCAATGGAAGGCTTAAGAAAAATTAGCAAGTAGGCCAAATTTTGTTTGCAACACCCTCATCTTCCCTCATGGCATTTTTTCTCCCATTCATGTTTCTCTGCCTCTTGCACTGCAAATCTGAACACCACCTTATATTTGAATTTTTCCTATTCTCTCATCAGCTCACACACCCCTGGTAAGACCCAGAGTTAGATTTGCACTGAATCACAAGAGGACACTGATGTCAGGATAACACACCACAAAGTTTATATACCCCGTGCTTCAAAATGACAGTACAAAGATCTGGCAAAGTTGATAATTTTTTTTTTTTTTGGGAAAAAATTATAAACAAATGGGCAGGGTCCTAGAGAAAGTGGAGACAGTATCTAAATTTGGGTCCTGGCTCCTCTGAAGCTATGTGACATGCAACCCCAAGTAAGTCAGTTTCACTCTCCAATACTGTCTTCTCATTTGGTCTTTTCTCATTTGTAACTTCTGTAATTCTATAACACTGTTTTGTTGGCTGAACTCATCTCTTCTTGAAGAGCTTTCACCCATAAGAATTGCTTAATATTGGTTAATAAATTTGTAACATCAGGGTTACTAGTGAAAACACAGAGTTGGGATGAAGATATTTGGAAACGTTCCTAGTAAACCAACATAGAGAACATCTATTTTGCAATAAAAGCAGGGTAAGGATGGAGTTTTACATCTAAAGTCATTATTTAGTGTCTAGGTTAATGTTAGTTTAAAATAAGCCATCCTCATTATCCCCTCAAGATCACATATTGTAAGATTGTATTTTTACCATGTCTTATATCTGCTATTTTATTTTTATTCTTTGGCTTCAATGATGCCCTTTACCAGCATGTGTGAAGACACAAATACTCCCATTTGGGAACATGCGGTGCTATATCCTTCTTCATAGTGTTTTCTGTAAAAATAGTTTCTCTTGATAAACATTATGGATAAAAATGTAAAAACCTAACAGCCGGTATCATCTTTAGCAAACTGAACATAACAACTTTTCTGTGATAAAAGACAAATGTAAATTTTAAGAGCTGGGGGAGCTGTGCATGGGTGAAGTTCAAGATCAGCCTCCATTGAAAGCCAAGGGCCTCCAGAGGAAAACTTTGATTAAAGGTCCCTTATGAGAAGAAGGATAACTAATTTAGAGTTTTTCTAGACCTGATCTTTGCTTGCAACATAGAGAGGAAATTCTTCCTTGCCTCAAGGAATTAAAATGTTTAATAGATAACTATAGACAGGGCAGAAATCAAGAGAGGTTTCTCACAGGCATCCAGGAATATAATCAGAGGCATGGCCTAATTCATCTTTTAAAAAATTAACTAATTAATTGACAGATTAAAATTTTGTATATTTATTGTGTACAACATAATGTTTTAAAATATATATACATTGTGGAGTAGCTAAATCAAGGTAATTAACACATGATTTACCTCACATACTTATCATTTTTGGAGGTGCAAAAACATCCTTCACAAGTTTCAAAAAGACAATACATTATTATTAACTATAGTCACGTTGTACAATACATCTCTTTAAGTTATTCCCTCTATCTCACTGAAATTTGTATCCTTCGACCAGTATCTCCCCATTCACCTAGCCCCTCCAGGCACTTGTAACCACCATTCTCTCTGCTTCTATGAGTTCAACTTTTTTTTTAGATTCACATATAAGTGAGATCATACAGTATTTGTCTTTCTGTGCCTGTCTTATTTAACTTAACATACTATCCTCCAGATTCATCCATGTTGTAGCAAATGACAGAATTTCTTCCTTTAAAGTCTGACTAGTATTCCATTGTGAGTGTATATACCACATTTTCTCTATCCATCTTTTCATTGATGAGCACTTAGGTTTATTAATATCTTGGCTGTTGTGAATACTGCTGCAATAAACATGGGTGTACAGATGTCTTTTTGACATATGATTTCATTTCCTTTGGATATATACTCCATAGTGGGATTGCTGGATCATACAGTATTTCTATTTTTAATTTTTTGGGAAACCTCTATACCATTTTCCATAATGGCTGTACTAATTTACATTTCCTCCAACAGCACCAACAACATATAAATGTTCCCCTTTCTCCACATCCTTACCAGTGCTTATCTTTCATCTTTTTTATAATAGCCATTCTAATAGGTGTGAGATGTTATCTCACTGTTTTTTTAAATTTTCATTTCACTGATGATTGGTGATGCTGAGCATTTTTTAAATATACCTGTTGACCATTTGTATGTCCCTTTTGAGAAATGCCTATTCAAGTCCTTTGCCCATTTTTAAATTGAGTCATTTGTTTTCTTGCTATTTAATTGTTTGAGTTCCTTATATATTTTGGATATTAACCACTTACTAGACGCAGATTTGCAAATATTTTCTCCCATTCCACAAGTTGTCTCTTTACTCACTGATTGTTTCCTTTGCAATGCAACATGCTTTTAGTTTGACGTAATTCCATTTGCCTGTTTTTGCTCTTATTGCCTATGCTTTTGGGGTCATACCCAGAAAAAGTATTGCCCAGACCAATTCACAGAGCTTTCTCTTTATGTTTTCTTCTAGTAGTTTCACAGTTTCTGGTCTAATGTTTAAGTTTTTAATTCATTTTGAGTTGATGTTTGCATTGGCTGGTTCATCTTTTTTAAAATATATTTTTATTAATTATTATTTTTGACTTGGAGTCTTGCTCTGTCACCCAGGCTGGAGTGCAGTGGTGCAATCTTGGCTCCCTGCAACCTCCAACTCCCAGGTTCAAGCAATTCTCCTGCCTCAGCCTCCCGAATAGCTGGGATTACAGGCACCCACCACCACACCCAGCTAATTTTTTGTATTTTTTAGTAGAGATGGGGTTTCACCACGTTAGCCAGGCTGGTCATGATCTCCTGACCTCAGGTAATCCACCCACCTTGACCTCCCGGAGTGCTGGGATTACAGGTGTGAGCCACTGCACCCAGCTTGATTCATCTTTTTTTACATAGCCATGTTCTGGTTGTTGACCCATTCATGAATTGACAGGCTGGGCCAATTACCACACTTGGTTTAATTATCTAAAACTACAGGAGGACTCATACGTCACATAATTCAAAACAAACAGTAGCCTAATGGACTGGGAGAGACTGTTCTCCTTAGAATGACAGTGAACATGATTGATACCATGTCTAATAGAGAGATATTTTTGAGATAGGAAATGGGTTCTACTTACCTGCCTCTTGAAATTGGAAGAAAACAAAGGCTATAATTAGTACAACAAATAGTAGCTGCTAAAAAGGATAAAATCGGGCAAAGGAAATGAAAAAGAAGGCTCAATGAAGAGAAGATTGTAGAAATAGTCAGGGGGAAAGAGGTAAAGAAAGGGGTGAAGAGAAGGAGGTAGGATTAGGAGACCAAGTCTCAGAAGGAGGTGGGAGATAGGAGTCAACGTCACAGGGGAGTTAAGGCGGAGGGAAGGAAGGGTGTGAGTTTTCCAGCAAAGGCTGAGCAATCTTAGGGATAAGTGTCACACATCCCTGCTGCTCACAAGAACTGGGTTAATCACAGTAGTTATAACCAGTACACTTGCCTTTTAAACTTCAAATTGAAGTCTTACAGTACTGGTCATACACTGTTAGCAGGGGTTAATATGGCAAAGCACTTTGCAAAACAGTTTGGCCTGACCTAGTAAAGTTGAAGATGCACGTATCTATAGCCCAGCAATTCCACTTCTACATAAATAAACTGGAGAAACATGGGCATATATGCACTAGGATATATTTTTCAAGAATGTTTATAGGAACATTGCTCCTAAATGCCAAAAAAGAAAAATTTCCTAAATGTCCATCAATAATAGAATGGAGAAAATTTGGGTATAATCACACAATGATTATAATAAAAATGAATGAACTTCAGCTGTGTATAAAAACATGCATGAATCTTACAAACATAATGTTAGTTAAAGGATCCAGAGACAAGAGAATATATATATGTGTAACTCCATTTGTGTAAGTTCCAAAATTAGTTAAGCCAAGCTATCTTGTTTAGAGACATATACTTAAATGGTACCAAGAAGTAAAGGATACTTTTATCCTGAAAAAAAAGTTGTCTACTTGTGCCAGAATGAGAAAGAAGATAGTAACAAGAGTGTACAGTAAGTTTAGAAGGTCTATGGGGGAAGTAATACTTTATTTTCCTTCATTTATACTAATTCTAAAGAATGTGTTTGAAAGAAATAATAAAAGGTTTTAAAATGTGGACAAATTTGACTCAGTCTTGATAGATAAAAATGTGCGAATTTTTTTTAACAGAAAAGGATATGTGGGGGAATATAGAAAGAGTAAAAGTGGAATTTAGTTTTTATTACGTTAAAGTAAGAAATTAATTTTTGAGTGTACAGAATGTTCTTAATAAGAAGTAGTATAAATCATTCTGGTCATATATGCATCTGCCCCGTAACAATTCATCTTACCACCAAAATTGTTTTCAGATGAATAAAAGACAATCATGGGTATTTACAAAGGCTGTCAAAATATAATAATAGCACATACAATTACTATTTTTTTAAAATGACTTTTCTTCTCTAGGTTTAAAATATCCTTGTCAGTTGGTGACAATCAGAACCTGCACTCATAGCACATTCTTAGGGGATAAATAGGAAAACCCCAGAAACTTGCAGTGCCCTCACTCTCTACAATACATTTTCTTTTCAGGATAATTAGTGACTGAATCCCTAGAAATAACTACGTATTATATCTCGGTAGAGGATTTCACTGTCCTGCATTCTGATACTGACGGTTATTGCAGTAACTTAACAATAAGCCCTTCTGCCTTATTGATAACAGGGCATCTTTGCCTTTCATTCACACTTGCCTCAAGTCCCCAGCTACAAGTCTGATGGCAGAAACTGAGTTTTCTGAAAGAAACATCAAAAGCAGCTCAGTAAAAGACTTTCGGGTACTTCTGGCTATTGATCCAAAAGGGTATGGATTCAAAGGTACAGGCATCCCAGTATAACCTGGCATTGTTACCATGAGTAAAAGCCTCTCAGACAGAATTTGCAGAACACTTTTATTCTAGAAGTAGAAGACTTTGTGAACATGAGCTGCTCAGTTCCAGGCCCACAAAACAAGATTAGTTACCTACAACTGCATTTACCTCGTGTAATTGTGGTTAACATTCCATCTTTTTTTATTAGACATACTGTATAAGAAAATGTCCCCCTTCTTTTTTTCTTTTTCATTTAGCACTAACCTTACTTTAACAGGCTAGACTTGTACAAACTGGAATAATATGCTTTTAAAATGCTATCTTCTTCCCACTGACTCCTCAAAATTTAGGAAAAAAATAAAGATGTATAATATACATTTTCAAGTCAATAAATCATCAGGTAAAATTATTATATAAAGAATAATATATAATAATTTCCCTTGTATACAATATTATTCAGAATAATGGTTAAATATGTTTAAAGTGCCTTTACTGAATTCCTTTACTTTTCACAACCACAGTTATCTGCAGAGGTGCAAAAATTGAGGTAAATTCAAAATTGCAACATGACCTTGCCAGAAATGTCATGTTAAAGACAAATTCCATTTGATTAGGTTTGAAACTCAACTATTAAAGAACAAATAATAAACTTTGTATGCAGTAATGGTACACACAAAGTCCTTCGAAGAACCCAGCCAGCAACCTGCTACTTTGCTTACAGAGTCTTAGTTTTACAGGTGACAACAGTGTCATTTTCTGACACAAGGATATTGACAAAGTTGAGGATACCATTACAGTTTTAGGGAGGTGCACACAGTATCTGTAGAGAAGAGAAATGGAAATCAGGGGCTCCCAGATTTTAAGTGAGTTAACTGAGTTGATGAGAATCATGCCAATTTGTCTGCCACATGAAAGTAATAAAAAGGATGACCCTAGGGGCTTTTCCAAACTCCCAGACAGGGGTTAACTCTGCAGCTTTGGTACCATATGGCTCTAGTTTTGTAAAACACACGATAAGAAGTTCCTTGTATAGTAATACCTCTTGTTGCAACTATGTAAATGGAATTGGTCAAATAAAACATCAAATTAATAATATTGAATCCAAGTAAAAAAAGACAAGACAAAAAACAAAGTATATGCTCAAATCCATATTCTAAGGGTGGAATATGACCAAAAGGAGGGACTGTGAGAGAAAAACTGACATAAAGACATGAACCTTACTTTGATTAGTAGTAAAATAATGTGCACATCATGTCCCAAGTCAAGGAGAAGAAAATACTTCGCATCCTGAAATTCCCACTCTGCCCTCCCCTGCAAAAATAAAATCAAATAAAAATCAAAAATAAAATCACTCTGCCTAGTGAGCCATTTTCTGTAAATGACTAACTCCATGATAGAATGATACCTCTGACTTTTAAAATACTGATACATGTTCCTATAAGAAAATAGCTGTTTTCTACCAGGAGGAGACTATAAACTTAGACTATAAACTTAGCTGAGTTATAAGATTACAACATTAATTTGGCCACAAACCAAAACTATAGTTCAGCTTTCCTAATTCCTACATCAAATTATGTTCTATTCCATTATTAGACAAGCCCTGACAATTTCCTTTTAGTAATTTGGGGTCTTTTCTTTAAACCACCTGGTGATTTTTTTTTAATATGGTGAGCAAAGTTTGCAACTAAAAATCCTCTCTCTTTGTAATTCTTCCATGCCTGTGTCTTCTTAATACAGTTACTATCCTGTAAAGAAAACCAGAGAACTAATTATGATGAAAGTCAGGACGACTTTTAGTGAGAGAGTGAGTTTTGCTTAGGAGGGAAGAATCACTGGAGATGTGGCTTAGTGAAAGAAAAAAGGTAAAATAATACATATTTTCACCTTAGGGGAAAGGTGAAAATACATATTAAAAAAGGAGAGAAAAATTAATAAAATATACACAAAAACAAAAACAACAATCACTCGGGGAGCCCCTGCAGAACTTGCAGGATCCTGGCCTGTGATGAGGGTCTAAACTCTGGGCTCTTTGCCTGACAAGAAGAATATCAGGAATATAATGATGAAGGAAACAAGCCGATGTGGAAAAACGTTGATTCCTAAACACTGTGACCATCTGCTGGCCAAATGGCAAGATATACTTTGTTCCATGGCTGGGAACTGTTTGTAAAAAAGGTTATGTTGTGAACAGATGCTGTAAGTCTCTTTTAAAGAAACTAAAATTCAGGGGCAAAGTTAGCCAGCCGGAATCAACTTTAAAAACGAGGCTTTAAAAAGCTGGCATAAAACTCTAGGACCAGTAGCTAGCAAAAATATGATTAGAATAGCTCTCTGGGACATTCCACCAAAATACCTTCACCCCAGAGGAGAGGCCTCGTTCATTTTCAGCAATTGCTAAGGTGGGTGAAACAGGTCTCAACAGCAAGAGATATTTTCTGTTTCTCTCTCTCTCTCTCTGATCCCCTCCTTTTTTTCTCTCTCTCTATAGAGTATTATTTTAAAAATTGATGTCATTTTTGTCTTATTCATAACTTATCTATGTTTGTTTTACTATAAATGATATCTTAAATTACTTGCCATCAAGTTGGGGTTATGTTCTAAGAAGATTGAGAAAGTGTTTTGTTTCGTTTTTTGAGACAGACTCTTGCTCTGTTGCTCAGGCTGGAATGCAGTGGTGTGATCACAGCACACTGCAACCTCCACCTCTGGGGTTCAAGCAATTCTCCTGCCTCAGCCTCCCAAGTAGCTGGGACCACAGGTGCACACCACCACTAATTTTTGTAGTTTTAGTAGAGATGGGGTTTCACCATGTTGGCCAGGCTGGTCCTGAACTTCTGAATTCAAGTGACCTGCCCACCTGGGCCCCCCAAAGTGCTAGGATTACAGGCGTGAACCACCCTGCTCAGTCCAAAGTGCTCCATTTTTAAGCAGTGGCCCCCTTGATTCTGAAAAGTCTGGGCTTGGAGCAAGACCCGGAACATCCATTTCCTATCTCACTAAATATGGGTTCTGCTTTAAATCTCAGAAAGATAGGATTTTTGTCATAAAATTCTACTAAATCCCTCTTGTTTTAAATGAAAGAAAAGCTGAGTTACAAGATTACAACATTAATTTGGCCACAAAACAAAACTATAGTTCAGCTTTCCTAATTCCTATATCAAATTATGTTCTATTCCATTATTAGACAAGCCCTGACAATTTCCTTGCATGTAGCCTGCTTCTCTGCTCATCAGTTGTGCCCAGCTCCTAGCACAGAACCTAGCTCCTAGCACATAGTAGGTACTCAATAAATATTTGCTGAAAGAATAAATATTCAAATTCATATTTTTATGTGTGCAGTTGACAAATCACAAGAGCATGTATGTTATGTTTTTATGGATGTTGCCAAAGATTTATTTAAAATGATTCTGCAACTTGATCCTCCCACAAAAAATATGTGAAGGTGTCTGGGCAGCTACACTCTCACCAACAATGACTTTCTTCATGCTTTTAATTTTTACCATTGAAATATTAAAAACTTCTATTTCTATGTTTTGATATTCTTGTTCAATTATGTGAGAGGATGAGCATTTTTCATCTGCTTTTGGGCTCTGTATTTCTTTTCCTATGAATTACCTATTCATATCCCTGTCCTTTTGTTATTGATTTGTTAATTTTTTAATCTTAAAGTTTTTTAGTTAAGGAAATTAACTTTTTTTAAATGTCAAATGAGTTGCAAACTTTCTTCTCTATAGTTTTTACTGCTTTTACTATAACTTCTTTTGATTCATAAGTTTAAAATTTCTGTGTCAAGTTTATCAGTCCTTCTTTTGTAATTTATGGTTTTATATAATATTTAAAAGGCTTTTCCTTTGCAAGATTTTTTTTTATATCAACAACATTTTTTCTAGTGCTTTTGTTATTTAAGTTGATATATTTATTCTCCAGAAATATATTTTGATGGCAGAGGTAGGGATCTAGCTAACCAAATATTTGGGAATAGTTCAATCATTTAAAAAGTGCAGATACTTCAGAAATAGCTATGATTGGGTCAGTGGTGACAACGAGTGGTGTCCAATCCAGCTTTGCCTTGGAGAACTTACGTCTGGTATTCATCAATTCAGATAATAATATAAGGAGCACCACTTCTTTCCTCCCAATTCCTGACTGTTTGTTTCCCTTCACAAATCAATTGCCAAGCTATGTGTTTTCATTATATACTCATGCTCTTAGACTTTAAACCAGGAAATGTGGGTTCTCATCCAAACTCTGCCTGGTCTTGTGATTTTAAGAAAATTTCTTTACTTACCTAGATTTGTTTCTTTTTCTACAAAATGATGATATTAGATGATGACCTCCAAGATCTGTCCAGAAATAAAACCCTACAATCCTATAATGTCTCCCAATTCTGACTTCTCACACAACTTCACATCTGCAGATACTATGATCCACAATTGGATAGCCCGTCGGCATCCAACAAGTATTCAATTTATACTAGTCCCCTGTATTCCTCACTTCGTAGAGCTTTTGCCTTGATGTTCCCTCTGCCTAGAATGGTTTTCTTACAATTATCTGCACACTTCTTAGCCTCTCTTTCTTCAGAGCTGTGATCAAATGCAACTCTGGCAGAGAAACCCTCTCCTACTACCTTAAGAAAATGGCATATTTGATTCCCTAACTGTCATTCTTTTCACTTTCTCCTGCTTAAATATTTGGAATAGAACTTTTAATACCTGACATATGTTTTATTTATATGTCATTGTATCCTGAAATAGTATGTGTATAAAACAGTTTTTCTGCCACAAAAACAACCCCAATATTCCAGTAGCTTGTGGCAACAAACATTTCTTTCCTTAAGTCATGTGAAGGCTGTGAGTAGGCTGCAGCTTTTCTTGGTTCTTCTGTGTACAACTAGGCTCAGTTAGGCTTGCTTTCATTTCAGGCCTGAAGTAGGAAAAACATTCCTTGTCTAGAAAAAAACTGTTCATACAGGAAAGGGGAGGAATACAAGGGTGACAGAGCCAACCCAGGAAATCTCTGTAATAATTCTGATCAGTTTTGACAGTCACATCTTCTCAAGTTCCATTGGTCAAAGCATGTCATGTGCTCAAGTGCAAAGTAAAAGAGTCAGATAGAATATACAGATGCTCCTTGACTTACAATGGGTTTATATCCTGATAAATCCATTCCAAGTTGAAAATATTTTAAGTCAAAAATGCATTTAATACACCTAATCTATCAAACATCATAGCTGACCTAGCTTAACCTTCAACATGATCAGAATATTTTTACGTTAGCCTATATTTGGGCTAAATAATCTAACCCAAAGCCTATTTTATAATAAACTGTTAAACATCACATGTAATGTAGTGAGTACTGTACTGAAAGTGAAAAGAAGAATGGTTGTAGGGCTACTTGAAGTATGTTTCTACTGAATGTGCATCACTTTCACACAATCATAAATTCAAGTCATCATTAAGTCAAAGACTGTATAATTCTTTAATGGTAGTCAAATAACGGTAACTAGGGTTCTAATTAGGTGAAATAATCCTATTGTTAGAAAAAATAATCCAATCTATCAAGAAATATAAACTCTATCATTTGGTTCTTCTGTAGTATCCGTAAGATCTAAAATAGTAGGCATTTAGTAGAAACTATTTGAAAGAATGAAAAAATAATGACTCTCATCCTTTGCAACTCCACTCTTACTGCTATAACTAACCTCCATTTGGCATCTGCCCTCACAACTATGGCTTTGTTGTGCCATTAAGAGATGCGATGGATTGAATAATCTTTTAAGGTTCCTGGAATAGTGAAAAACACTTTCTACTTAGTAATAAAATGCTTGTATTTTAACAGGCCTTTTAAACAATATACTTTTCTCACAAATTTCAGAGGCAGTATTGATATGCTACTAATGTAAATTTGGGATGTGGCAGCAACTTAGGCCTGCAGCATACTTGCCACTGCTAACTCCATTGGCACCCTCCCCCACTCCTCCCACTTGGCACTGCTAACTCCATTGCCTCCCTCCCACACTCCCCCCCGACTTGGCACTGTCCACTCATGGCACAGGGAAAACAGACATGAGTGAGGCTGGGAAGACAAAACTTTACATTTCTCTCCCTTGGTGAGGTAAAACAGCTTTTGGGATAAGTTATTTCATGGAGGGAATTCACACCAAAATACGTGGGATATCTAAACAATTCTGTTGTCTTTTTACCTGAGTTGCTAAGGCTGAATATCATTAGTGACTAGGAGCTTGTGTTCTGGAGCAAAACAGACTGGGTTTAAACTCCTGGTACCTTTTTTAGCTGTTTGACTTTGGGTTTGTTACTTAATTTTTCTAAAACTCAGCTTGAAATTTTGTGAATTTACTTGAAGAGTGGTACCTGCTTCATGGGCTGACATAAGAGTTTAAAAGGTGATGTTTCAAAGCGTTTAGCACAATGGTGGCACAGAGTAAACACCTGATAAATAACATATGTTATTTTCCAAAGTACTTGAATACATATTGACTCATTATAGTCATAACATTACCCCTCTCTTAGACATGAGGAGGAAAAGAGAAGTAAAATAAATTGCTCAAAACCACACATTCAGGGCTGAAACTCCAGTTTCCTATTATTCCTCTGTTATCTGGATATAAAAGCTAGAACAGACGGAATCATATTAAACTATTTATCAAGTTCCTATTTATTAATATATATTGTGAGCCTTCCATCCTCCCTCAAACCTCTAGGGCTATTTCTCAGAGTAGATCCACTGGACACTGGTTTCTCAGGCTCTTAATCATTGTTCCAGGAGAAAGAATCTGTGATCAAATGTTTAAGGCTGGATGTAAAAGGTCAAGCAGTTTTTATTTCTCTAGAGCTTTCAGTATGCTAATGTTCATTTTGAATCTCAGAAAAAGTTTCAGAACATAGTTGTATTAGTCAGGATTCTCTAAAGAAACAGAACCAATAGGATATATATGGCTATACATGAGGAGATTATGGGAATTGACTTAGGGTTATGGAAGCTGAGAAGTCCCATAATACACTGCAGTTTGCAAGCTGGAGAACCAGGAAAGCTGGTGCTGTAATTCAGTCTTTCTGAAGGCCAGAGAACTGGAGAAGCCAATGGTGTCATTCTCAACTCAAGGCTAAAGGCCTAAGAACTGAGGCTGGTTGGGAAGGCCCTACTGGTGTAAGTCCTAGAGTCCAAAGGCTTATGAAACAGGATCTTTGATGTCTGAGAGCAGTAGAAGATGGATGTTCCAGCTCGAGAAGAGACAGTGAATTTGCCCTTCATTCACCTGCTGTTTGTCATAGCTGGGTCTTCAATGGATTGGATGGTGCCTGCTTATACTGGTGAGGGTGGTTCTTTTTCACCCAATCTACTAATTTGAATGCTAATCTCTTCTGGAAACACCATCACAGAGACACTAAGAAATGTTTTACCAGCTATCTGGGTATCTCTTAACCCAGTCAAATTGACACATAACATTAACTATCATAACAGTATTTCTCATTATTATTTGACCACATCATGTCTCTGACACCCTCACTCCAAAAATAGAGAACCTTCTGCAACATTCTTTTTGCAAGACATTCTAAGGATGATTTAAAATGGAGATCAACACAAAAGAGATGCATGAAAACATAGAGGGCACACTAATGACTGGATGTGTTAAACGAGTGCACCAACTAAATAAAAAAATACAAATTCTATCAGCTCCACGGAAGTTGATACAGAACATTTTGTAGAGTGGCAAATTAAGTCATGATGAGATTGAGTAGAGCCAAGGGATTTAGCTTGGCTCTAATCATGTGGCTTTAACAATAAACAGCAATGTTATCAGATTTCCAGTGACACAGAGAGTTTTGTTTTGTTTTGTTTTGTTTATAGGATTACGTTCTTCATATTCTTGGTGATAATGGTGGTTCATATTTTATGTCTGGCAACTTATCTAATTATTCTTTTTCCTCTCCTTTGAATCCTTTTGGCTCCTGGCATTTTGCCTTTATAATTAAATTAGTTCAACACTCCGATGTTATGAAAGCCAGGATCTATTTGGAGCTCTGGATTCAGTGTAACTGATGACTTAATGAAGATTCTCCAAGGACACAGTCACCATCTAATGAATGACGGGTCTCTGTATACATAAAAATAAAGCTGCTACAGATTTGATTATTTTCCTCCTTTTCAGTTTCTTTAATATAATATTTAGCAAGATGCCTAAGTCAAAGCATAACATAAAATTTCTCAGTATTTTTAAATCTATAAATAGCAAATGCCTTTTTATTTTTTCAAATTGTATTATCTCACTTGATTCTATCAACACCCATGAAAGTAGTCAGTAAAGGCCTTATTGGCCCCATCTGACATTACGTCACAGACAGTTCCACAGTAATGACATCCTTAGCTCTCTTCTCCCCAGGAGTACATGAGTACATTATTAACTTTGTCAATGGATGTTTCTTTCAAAATTTGTTATTTTAAAGTACCACAGTCTCACAAAGCCCTAAAAGACCAATTAATGCCATCCTGAGCCACAATCTTGTGCCATTTTTCAACTAAGGATACGGAGTTTGCATGACATCTGCCAGTGGGATATTTTAAGTGAGTCACAAACAAAAGCAGTTAACTGACTCCCAAATTATACCTCTAGCCCAGAAGCTACCTCAAGCTTCACATTCATTTATCCAGTTGTATGGTATTTCCACTCAGATGTCCCAAAAATACCCCAAACACATGTCAGATGTTGAACTCTACAGCTCCCTTCCTACATTTACCTTGTACAGTGTTGGTTTTAGCACCCCCCTTGAG
Source organism: Macaca fascicularis (assembly GCF_037993035.2). Lineage (NCBI taxonomy): Eukaryota > Metazoa > Chordata > Mammalia > Primates > Cercopithecidae > Macaca > Macaca fascicularis. Next base: position 88,659,698 of record NC_088378.1, read on the forward strand.
GTCTTGACTTTTCCCTCTTCCTTACTCCAATATCAAGTTAATCACCAATTTGTATTGCTTTCTCTTCTTCAAGTTTTCTCTAATATCTTCTTGCCTATCCCTTTACCCATTAGGTTTAGCCTCGACCACTACCTACAGGCTAATCTCACTGCTTTCATTTTTGTCCCTTCAAACTTCCCATACACTGATAACTCCCAGAGATGCTTATTTAAAACACAAATCTGATCATATCATTAGCCTGTTTGAAAGTCTTCACTGACTCCTCCTCCATCCCTAATAGGATACAGGCTAAGCTCCTGAGCATGGCTCACAAGACCTTCTGTGTGTGGTTTAACTTGACTCTCATTCCTGCTCCTTCTGCCTCCTGCTGAAGAGTCATGGTCCCAGAAACCCTGAAATACTTGTATTTTGGCATAAATGCCATACTGTTTCTTACCTCCATGCTATTTTTTTCTTATGATCTTCTTTCTACTAGTAATATAATTCCACTCTCATCCTTTCCTTTCATTTAACTCTTTTTGTTAGGGTTTTGCCATTGTAGAAATCTATTCAGGTATCACAAGCTGTAGGAAATGTCCCTGGTCTTCCCCTCATTGAATTCACCCATATCAGATTAGGCTTTTCTCCTGATCTGTGAAAATCACAATTTATGAGTTTGCCACACTACTGAACAATTATTTAATATGTTCTAGCTCTCTGCATTGAGCTATGAGTTACTTGAAGGTAGGGACTGAGTCTTAAATATTTTTGTTTCTCAATCCCTGGCATAGGCCTTAGCAGAAAGTAGGCACTCCAAGAATATTTGCTAAACTGAATGAATATGCAAATATATCAGTCACTTTCAGAAAATGTTTCTGTAAATTTATATGAAAACCCATTTATTGGCAACGTGATTTATGAAAGATGATGTCCAACTGAAAGACAGATGATATGTGGGTATATTTAGAAGGATTGTAACAGTTTATATGGCATTAGAAAACCTCCAGATCTATGTGATGAGTCTCTCTTTATAAAAATCTGGATCATATATTTCCACCTGTGTAAAGGATGTTTCTTTGCTCTGATGAGAAACAATTGCTTAAAAGGTGTGTGCATATTTGGGAGGCGAGGTGGGCAGATCATGAGGTCAGGAGATCGAGACCATCCTGGCCAACGTGGTGAAACCCCATCTCTACTAAAAAAAAAAAATTAGGCATGGTGGCGCATGCCTGTAGTCCCAGCTAGTCAGGAGGCTGAGGCAGGGGAATCACTTGAACACAGGAGGCGACGCTAAGTAAGCTGAGATGGCGCCACTGCACTCCAGCGTGGTAACAGAGTGAGACTCGGTCTCAAAAAAAACAAAAACAAAAACAGGTGTGTGCATCTGGAATGAGGTTGAGAATGCCTGTTTCTTTCTGCCTCAATCAATGTGGGTATCTGCAAAGAGAGAAAATAAGTCTTACTCTTTTCTACTCTCTTCTCCATTCTCTTCCCTAACCCTGCCTATCCTCCAGATGCACCTCTTTGAGAAACGGGTTTCAAGACGGGTTTCAAGAGGTTTGCATTCCTCTCACGTGTCAAAGCAATTAAATGTTCTTACTCTGACTATCTTGCTCATATGTAAGTGACAGTCTTTGGGCACTTTTCCGGCAAGGAGATAGTTAGACTCCTTTTATGTAAATGTTACTCAGGCTCTAAAATGTCATACTGTCCTTTTCACTGCTAACTTCTTTTTTGTCTGTCTGGTTTATTTTCTCCTTTAAAGAAGTATTTTTTACCCCCTTGCTCTGTGTTGGCTCTGTGGAGGACACAAGGAAATGCAGGGTTCAGGCTCTGTCCTTGAGGACCCAAGACTCTCTGGCTAGGGAGAAAACACACACAGCCTTGTTGATCAACTGTGCTGTATATAGTCAAGGGTGAGAGGGCTCTCTCTTGGCCCCTGCCATCAGAATTGCAATCTTTTCCTTCACATTATTAAACTGTTGAACCTCACGTGCTGACCCATAGACAAAAAATAATGAGGGGAAAATTGCTGCTGCCATGTTTCTGTTTCTAGATAATTATGGAAAGTTATAATTATTGTATTCTCTCCCTCCCATTTGTTAATAGCAAAGTAGGGCTTTAATTCTTTTTTCTTTTTCTTTTTTTGAGACAGAGCCTTGCTTTGTCCCAGGCTGGAGTGCAGTGGCATGATCTCAGCTCACTGCAGCCTCCACTTCCTGGGTACAAGCTATTCTCCTGCCTCAGCCTCCAAGTTGCTGGGATTACAGCCGTGCATCGCTATGCCCTGCTAATTTTTGTATTTTTAGTAGAGATGGGGTTTTACCACATTGGCCAGGCTGGTCTTGAACTCCTGACCTCATGATCCACCCACCTCGGCCTCCCAAAGTGCTGGGATTACAGGCGTGAGCCACTGTGCCTGGCATATAATTCTTAAAGATATGTTTGCACAATCATACAGTCCCGCCTTAGAAACTCAGCAAGTGTTTATTATTCTGCACCTTCTGATTTAGCACTGGAGGTGCCTGTTGCCTAAAGATGTTAAAGGCTACATCTTTATAATCATTTGCCTTTAGTCATTGCACAGCTTAAGTATTACTCAGATGCTCTTTTTAAATTACTGGTGTTCATTATGAGAACTACATTGTTGGAGTAGCCTCATTTGTGCCTCCTATTTCTCCTTTCTCCAATCTGCTCCTTACCTTATTCTGCTGACATCCTCTGGCTGCCCACTGCTTTCTGTCCATACGCTATCAATGGCTCCCCATAGTCTACCATTTCAGGACCTCAGTATGGCTGCTGTGGTGTACCTCCATTCAGGCTCCCTCTACCTGTTGACCTCATATCCCTCTCCCTGTTCTCAATGCATGCTCAATCCCAACTGTCCCCCAAGTCTGCTGAGCCCTTCACTGGCTCTTTTGCTTTTCTCTTGCTTTCCTTTTCCTAAGATAATCTCCCACCTACCCACAGGGAAGCACAATAAAAAAGGAGATTTGGCATCACACAGATGCAGAGTGAATTTTTCTGCTTCCTTAAAACTCATATAAAGTTGGAAGAGTTATTGAGCAATCTGCATTTCAATATTCTCTTAAAACTGAAGATTATATAGCTTGCTTGTAGCACTATGAAGATTAAAGGTATATATATATATAAACATATTCCTTTATAATATATTATATATATACACACAAACATATTCATTTATAATATATTTTATATATACATACATATACATATATATAGTTGCCACATAGTAAGGTGCTTATCAGTCAATAGCCTTTTTTACTAAGTCCCCTAAAATCTCTCTTAAATACCTCAAACTGACTGTGGTTCGTTGAACTTTCCGACGCTCATTTATTCAGGAAATGGATATCAATTAAGCACCTACTATGTATAAGTACGGAGCTAACGAGAGGCATTCATTTCACCGTGTTATAACAATCTGTTGATTCTTCTTATGGTACTTATAAGATCTTGTGCTATAATGAGGATAAGGTACATCTGTCTTTATTTATTTTATTTTTTTGAGACGGCATTGCTCCCAGGCTAGAGTGCAGTGGTGTGATCTCAGTTCACTGGAACCTCCACTTCCAGAGCCATCCTCCTACCTCAGACTCCCAAGTAGCTGAGACTACAGGTGCACACACCACACCCAGCTAATTTTTGTATTTTTTTTTTATAGAGATGGGGTTTTGCCATGTTGTGCAGGTTGGTCTTGAATTCCTGAGCTCAAGTGATCGACCCACCTTGGTCTTCCAAAGTGCTGAGACTACATACTTGAGGAAAATGGCAGATAGGAGGCAGGGCTAAATTGAAACTCCCACTTGGATGTACAGAGCAGCATGTGGGGACTCACATTGTGAACTTTTGCTCTAAGAACTATTGCAGGAATATACCAAGAAAGCCCAGAGAATACATAGACCCTTTAGAGGAAGTAGATTGCTCCTGAAGGCTCTGGAAGGCAGCCGAAAAAACTGTGAGGGCTGAAAGTGTGAAAAGGGGATTGTCGGCCCCAAAAACACACCCTCACTGAGGAATGTGAAGGCCTAGAGCATGGGTGAAGGATTTAACCTTACCTGGAGCCGAAACAAATTTAGAGAGCCAAGTGAAATACAGGGGTAGAAGAAGCAGTGGGAAGAGCCCTGTGTGCTCTCTCAGTCCCCAGGGAGCCACTTCTGACTGTCTCACACAGGTCCTTGGGGAAGGCTACCAGAGGAACTGGGAAAAGACCACAGAAAGAAGGAAACTCCTAGCTGAACTTTGTAACAATTTCAACTAAATGCAAATTTTCCTGGAGAGAGCTTGCGGGAGGGGTGAATTGGGAGTGCAGACACAACACAGAAGCCACAGCAAGTGGGGAGGCGCAAAACCTGAAAGCCCTGCTTGCTTTCTCAGCTGGGAGACTGGTAGCCTGGGGCAAGTTCTCAGCCCTGCTCATCTGCTGCTTAGAAATAAACTTGATGCTGTTGGGAGGCCACAGTAGGAGTGAGACTCGCCTTCTGGGCTTCATGAGAGCTGGGTAAGACCTGTAACTGCCTGTTTTCCCCCACTTCCTTGGCAACATGCATGGCACAGAAGAGGCAACTATCATTCTCTTGGGAACATAACTCCATTGACCTGGGAACCACACCTTGATCCCCCACAGCAGCCACAGCAAGCCCCGCCCAAGGAGAGTCTGCGCTCAGACACACCTAGCCCTTGCCCCTACCTGATAGTCTTTCTCTACCTGCCCTGGTAACCAAAGACAAAGAACATAATCTTTTGGGAGCTCTAGGGCTCCACGTACTGCCTGATCCTTTCTATACTATTGCAGCTGATGCTTTCCTGAAAGCACCACTCCCCAGCAGGAGGCCAACCAACACAAAACTAGTGCAATAAACAAAATTACAACTAAGGAACCTCACAGAGTCCATTTAACTCTCCTGACACCTCCACTGGAGCAGTTATCCATGGTTGACAGACCTGAAGACAGTTCATATCACAGGACTCTGTGCAGATACCCACCAATATGAGCTCAGAGCTTGGTAGCTCCACTAGGTTGCTAGATTTGGAAAAGAAATAATAATCACTGCAATTTGGCTCTCAGGAAGCCCCATCTCTAGGGGAAAAGGAAGAGCACTGCATCAAGGGAGTGCCCATGGGATAAAAAAACTGAATATCAAGCCTTGAGCCCCAGATCTTCCCTCTGACATTGTCTACCCAAATGAGAGGAAACCAGAAAAAGAATGGTGGTAATATGACAAAATGAGGTTCTTTAACAACCACAAAAGATTACACTAGCTCCCAAATAATGTATCCAAACCAAGAGGAAATCTCCCAATTTCCAGTAAAATAATTCAGAAGGTTAATTATTAAACTAATGAAGGAGGCACCAGAGAAGGGTGAAGTCCAACTTAAGGAAATAATAAAAAAAATTATACAAGAATGAAGAGAAAAATCTTCGGTGAAATAGATAGCATAAATAAAAAAAATCACAACTTCTGGAAATAAAAGACATACTTAGAGAAATGCAAAATACACTAGAAAGTCTTAGCAATAGAATCAAACAAGCAGAAGAAAGAACTTCAGAGCTCAAAGACAGGGTTTTTGAATTCACCTAATCCAACAAAGACAAAGAAAAAAGAATTTCAAAAAATGAACAAAGCCTCCAAGAAGTTTGGGATTATGTTAAATGATCAAACCTAAGAATAATTAGCATTCCTGAGGAAGAAGAGAAATCTAAAAGTTTGGAAAATGTATTTGAGGGAATAATTGAAGAAAACTCTCTGAGCCTTGCTAGAGATCCAGACATCTAAATACAAAAAGTTCAAAGAACACCTGGGAAATTTGTCACAAAAAGATTATCACCTAAGCACATAGTCATCAAGTTATCTAAAGTCAAGATGAAGGAAAGAATCTTAAGAGCTGTGAGGCAATAGCACCAGGTAACCAATAAAGGAAAACCTATCAAATTAACAGCAGATTTCTCAGCAGAAATGCAACAAGCTAGAAGGAAGTGGGTTCATATCTTTAACATTCTTAAACAAAACAATTATTAGCCAAGAATTTTGTATCCAGCAAAACTAAGCTTCATAAATGAAGGATAGATGCAATCTTTTTCTTTTTTTTCTTTTTTTTGAGACAGTTTTGTGGCACCAAAACTGTCACCAGGCTGGAGTGCAGTGGTGTGATCTCGGCTCACTGCAACCTCCACCTCCCAGGTTCAAGTGATTCTCCTGCCTCAGCCTCCCAAGTAGCTGGGACTACAGGCATGGGCCATCACACACAGCTAATTTTTCTATTTTTAGTAGAGATGGGATTTCATCATGTTGGTCAGGCTGGTCTCAAACCCCTGACCTAGTGATCCACCCACGTTGGCCTCCCAAAGTGCTGGGATTACAGGCATGAGCCACCTTGCCTGGCAGATGCAGTGTTTTTCAGACAAACAAATGCTGAGAGAATTTGCCACAACCAAGCCAGCACTGCAAGAACTGATAAAAGGAGCTCTAAATCTTGAAACAAATCCTTGAAATAAACCAAAATAGAACCTCTTTAAAGCATAAATCATACAGTATATATGAAACAAAAATACAATTAAAAACCAAAGTATTCAGGCAACAAATAGCATGATGAATAGAATAGTACCTCACATCTGAATACTTACATTGAATGTAAATGGCCTAAATGCTCCAGTTAAAAGATACAGAATGGCAGAATGGATAAGAATTCACCAACTAAGTATCTGCTGTTTTCAAGAGACTCACCTAACACATAAGGACTCACATAAGTCTGAGCTAAAGGGTTAGAGAAAGATATTCCATGCAAATAGACACAAAAAGCAAGCAGGAGTATCTATTCTTATATCAGACAAAATAAACTTTAAAACAACCCCTTCCCCTCCCTTGTCCAAGTGTGCACTCACCATTGCTCCATCTGTAAGGGTGCCCTCTTCTATAGAAGTACATTGCTTTACAGAGGATTAAAAAGAAAATTTTATATTTGAGTGCTATTTCTTTTGTGGCACCAAAACTTTATTCATAACAATTTGGGGGCTTGCCCGTAATTCCCCTTCTGGGTGGTCTCTGGTTCTCTCTCATGAGGAGGTGCACCCTGCCTCCTTGTGGCGGCTTCAGGGGTGAGAAATCAGGACCCCACCAGTGCGAGGAGTAGCCCAAGCTCTCAGTAACGTGGAAAGAAACTGAGCAGCAACCTAGCTTAAAGGATCCTCACATACGGCATTGATGACTCTGTGTACAGACCAAGGAAGGAGAAGCCATGGAAGCCCGTAAAATACTTCCTTGGTGGTCATATTCTGGAGGGCTAAATGTGTGTGTGTGTGTGTGTGTGAATGATCACAAACAACCCGACTTGTGGTGTTGTTAATGTGGATGGTGACAAGTCCTACCACTGGACAGAGTAAGTGGGTCGTCTCCATGATTCGGTAGCTACCTCATATGGCTTAGGGTGGATCCTGCCATGGGATTTCTACTGGAATACCAACACTAAGAGGGGCCTAATTCTCCCTTGAGGGAGCAGCCAGAGAGGACATGAGTGGGCAGTTGTGCAAGGGACCGTCAGAAGGGGAAAGGGAGGAAATAAGTCAACCTTTCAGAGCAGCAAGGCAAGACACCCCCTGGTTTGAGGGGTTGAGCCTTCCGGGACAGGCAAAGTGAGACATCCATGGTTTGAGGGGTTGAGGCTTCTGCAAATTTCAGGGGGTTTACCCTCACACAAACCTTCAGTAGTAAGAAAACTATTCAGAACTCCCCTTTCCTTTTTTCTTGGGGGAAGAAAGAGTAGCTCCACTCCTGCTGGTCCCTTCCCTAGGGGAAGGGGAAGGAGAGGGGAGAACAGCAGCATAAGCAGCTGGCAGAGGCAGAGAAGGAGACAGAGAGTCAAAGAGAGAGAGAGAGAAAGAGAGAGGCAGAGAGAGAGAAAGAGACAGAAAGACAAAGAGGGAGTCAAAGAGAGAAAGAGAAAGAGAGAGACAGAGTCAGAGAGCTAGCAAAAGAAAGAGAGATCAAAGTAGTAAAGAGAAAACAGTGTACCCTATTCCTTTAAAAGCCAGGGTAAATTTCAAACCTATAATTGATAATTGAAGATCTTCTCCATGACCCTATAACACTCCAATACCACCTTGTTGTCAGTGTAAACAAGGGTGTAGCCCAAAAGCACTGAGGCCGCTGACAATCTGTAGACTTCCTAATCAAAAATCCTTAACCCAGTAACCCACGGATGGCCCAAATGTATTCTATCTGTAGCAGCAACTGCTTTGCTAACAGAAGAAAGTAGAAAAATAACTTTTGGAGGAAACCTCATTGTGAGCACACCTCATCAGGTCAGAACTATCCTAAGTTTAAAAAAAAAATAAAAGCAAAAATATAGCTTACTGACTCAAGAACCTTAAAGTATGAGGTTAGAAAAAATGATTTCACATTAACCATTGAAAATTCCCTTAACCCAGCAGGCTTCCTAACAGGGGATCTAAATCTTAATTACCATACAAAGCTCCAGCCAGACAGGAGGAACACCCTTCAGGACAGGATGATAAATGCTTCCTCCTGGGTGATTGAGGGAAAAGGACACAATAGATATTCAGTAAGTGATAAGGAAACTCTTGTAGAAGCGGAGTTAGGAAAATTGCCTAATAATTGGTCTGCTCAAATGTGAAGCTGTTTGCACTTAGCCAAGCCTTAAAGTACTTATAGAATCAGGAAGGAGCCATCTATACCAATTCTAAGTTAATATGGACTGAACGAGGTTTTATTAATAGCAAAGAATAATTAAAATCCCAAACTTACAAGGTTTTCAACAAAAGTAAAGTTTGCTAAAAGTTAACAGTGTAACATGTATTATCTTAATTTCTAATCTTGGGGCCTTAGACTATCTAGTCCACAGACATGAAGGAAGTTCCCTTTGGAAAAAAAAATGGTTATCATCCTTGGGAAAAGGGGGGAATTTACGTAAAAAGGAATGTTATGTGGTAAATTCTTGTACTAAAATAAATTAACTGGTTGTTTAAAGAAAGGGATATTTACAAGTCAGAAAGCTAAGGCATGTTGAAGAATTGTCTGTGAAAGTCATGAAAAAAAGTTATAAGAGGGAATTTATGCAAAAACATGTTGTATAATTTAAAAGTAATTAGGCCTCCTGAATGTAAAACTATTGAAGAAACAGTTTATGTGCAAAGTGTGTAAGGAAAGTAAAATATACTTTTGGTAAAAGGATTCTAAGGAGGCATAAGAATGTGGATTTTTACCTACATTAAAAGGTTTTAAAAATTTCATTTTAAAGGCTTAAGCAAGTTTTGGAATGTTAATTGAAAAGGAAATTCTGTGTGTAAATGTATTGGCTAAAATTAAAGGGGTATCATCCAGTTTTTCTGTGAACTGGACATTAAAATAAAAGTGCAACAAGTTTTTCCTAAAACACTAACCTGCTCTTTAACAAAAATTATAAAAGGTTAAAAAGTGTCTATAAAAATTTTACCTGGCCAGGCACAGTGGCTGATGTCTGTAATCCCAGCACTTTGGGAGGTCGAGCTGAGTGGATCACGAGGTCAGGAGATTGAGACCATCCTGGCTAACATGGTGAAACCCCGTTTCTACTAAAAATACAAAAAATTAGCTGGGCATGGTAGCAGGCACCTGTAGTCCCAGCTACTAGGAAGGCTGAGGCAGGAGAATGGCATGAACCTGGGAGGCGGAACTTGCAGTGAGCCAAGATGGTGCCACTGCACTCCAGCCCGGGCAACAGAGCGAGACTTCATCTTAAAAATTTTTTTTTTTTTACTTTATGGTTAGACATTAAAAATTGGATAAATATGTTTACAAGGTTTTATTAAAATTAAGTTTAGCACTAATAACACACTAATATAAAGGTGAAATTTAGCTTATCTGATATAAAAAAAGTCATACAGGAAGCATTGTCAAATATAAAATGGTGTTGGCTTTTTTTGGTCTAAAAAGTAATAAAAATAGGTGCTAAAGGAAATTTCTTGGTAAGAAGGCACCAAGGACTACAAAATCCACTGCTGATGTCCCCACATTTAAAACAAAAGATCAATTCTCTAGAAATTATATACTTGGTTTATCTTCCACTTTCATTTCCCTCAAAACTAAAAGTCTTTTAGCACAGGTACCACGCCTAGAATTTCCAGTAAACCAGCAGCAGCCTGAGGATCATGTTCTCATCAAAGGGTGTAAAGAAGGAAAACTTGAGCCAGTCTGGGAAGGACCCTACATTGTGCTTCTAACCACTGTTCACACAGCAGAAAAGGGACGGACTCATCACATCTGAGTCAAAAACGCACCTCCCCCTCCAGAGTCATGGGCCATAGTCCCAGGGAAAACCCTACCAAACTAAAGCTAAGAAAAATTTACCTATCTTTCATCTATTCCATTACTCTTTCTTCTTTCCTCGCTCTATTGCTGACCATCTAGTTATTAACATAACCAAGTCAATTTCTCCTCAAACTATTGCATTTGATGCTTGCCTTATACCCTGTGGGGACTTGCCAAGTCAAAGACAGCTCTCTACTTCAGAAGAGTACCTCTGTCCCTCCTGACTCTCCTCAGACTGGGCATTAGTGAATTGGGACCATTTAACCCAGAGAGATTTCAATAAAGACCCCAGTGTCAACCAGGAGTCTTGCCCCCCGATTTGGAGCTTTTATACCGTAGTTGTTCCAATGTCCTGTGGACCGCTAAAGAGCAAGGATGGACTGCCCCAACCGGTTTTGTAATTTTCTAAAACCATACATTCATTTTACTAGAGGGACAGCCTCCCCCTAACTGTCAGCTAAACCAGTGCAATCCTATAAGGTTATTATCTTGAGACCCCTAAGTTCTTCCCCTTTTCTAAGCCAGTTCTCTTCTTTAAGCCAGTTTTATGGTATGCGGGCCAGGGTTTCAGCGACAGACCCTATTAAATTCTTTGAAATGCATTTCTTTGATCCCCCACGGCCTGTACCTTCCTCTAAGCCTTCTTCCAAAACCTCTCACAATGGAACCATTTTTCCTCCTCCATCTAACGACAAGGCCAAGATAGCGATGGCAGAAGCTAAAGACTTAAAACAAACTTTGGCAATTGAGACAGGATACCAAGATGCAAATGCCTGGTTGGAATGGATCAAGTATTCTGTCTGCACATTAAACCAAAACAATTGTTATGCTTGTGCGCATGGCAGGCCAGAGGCCCAGATTGTCCCTTTTCCACTAGGGTTGTCCTCTAATCGACTAGGCATGGGCTACATGGTAGCTCTTTTCCAAGATTCTAGAGCCTGGGGTAACAAGTCATGCCAAGCTCTCTCTCTCTCTCTCTGCTATATCCTGAAGTCCAACACCCTGTGGGTCGGCTCCCGAGGGCCATCCAGCTTCCGTCTCCCACCACTAAGATCACTTTGTGTCTCTCACGACAGGGAGGAAACTTAGTGTTCCCTGGAGACCTAAAGGGAGCTTAAGAATTTTCAAGAGCTTGCCAATTAGTCAGCCTTGTTCTTCCCTGAGCGGCTGTGTGGTGGTATTGTGGTGGACCTTTACTGGACACTCTGCTGAAAAACTGGAGTGGCACTTGTGCTTTAGTACAATTGACTATCCCTTTCACCCTGGCATTTCATCAACCAGAGGAAGGAAAAATAAGACGTCATAAAGTGAGAGAAGCCCCTTATGGGTCTTTTGACTCTCGCGTTTATTTAGATGCAATTGGAGTGCCACGGGGAATGCAGATCAATTTAAAGCCCGAAATCAAATAGCTGCAGGATTTGAGTCAATATTTTGATGGGTGACAATTTATAAAAATATAGATTGGATAAACTACATCTGTTACAACGAACAGCAATTCATTAACTACACTAGAGATGCTGTTAAACGAATAGCTGAACAATTAGGGGTAACTAGTCAGATGGCTTGGGAAAACAGGATAGCCTTAAACACAATATTAGCAGAAAGAGGAGGAGTTTGCCTCATGATTAAAACTCAATGTTGCACCTTCATCCCAAACAACACCACCCCAATGGAAATATAACAAAGGCATTGCAAGGTCTGACTGCTCAATCCAATGAGTTAGCCAGCAACTCAGAGGTAAATAACCCCTTTACAGGATGGTTAGAAAAATTGGCTTGGTAAATGAAAAGGAATAATAGCCTCAATTCTTACCACCCTCATAGACGTAATAGGTGTAGTTATTCTTGTCGGGTGCTGTGTCATACCATGCATCCTTGAGTTGGTGTAGAGGCTCATAGAAACGGCACTTACTAAAACCTTCCTTAACTATCCTCCACCTTATCCAGAGAAGCTTCTTGTTTTAGAAAATCAAGCAGAACAACTAAGCCAAGACATGTTAAGGAAGTCTGAAGAGAAAAAGCTGTAAGAAAATGCAAGAGGAGAGATTGTTAGATATGAGTTCTGGATTTCTCTTCCAAGAATCAATATGTCAGTATGTTCAATTCTTTGCCTTCTACTTTTAAACTTAACTTCCTTGTAAAGCAACCTTTTCTGATTACCTGCTCCACGCTTACTCATTCTGATTACCTACACCACCCTGAACTCATTTCAATTACCTGCTAATTCTCCACCCTGACTCATTTCGATTTTCTGCTCTGCCATAACCATTTTTCCTGCCAAACCACTCACCCTGTCACTCTCTTTAAATTAGCCAATTGGAATTAGTTTAACCTATGTGGTCTAACCCTAGCCAATAGGGGAACGACACAGCCGCAGGGCCACGTGCATCAGGGATAAGAACCCCTTCCCGTCCCTTGTCCAAGTGTGTATTCACCATTGCTCTCCGTAGGAGTGCACCCTTCTATAGAAGTACATTGCCTTGCTGAAGATTAAAAAGAAAATTTTATATTCGAGTGCTATTTCTTTTGCAACACCAAGACTTTATTTATAACATAGACCTAAGAAATGAGATAGACAAGAACACAGTAGTAGTGGGGGATGGAATTCAATACTCCACTGACAGCACTAGACAGGTCATCAAGACAGAAAGTCAACAAAGACACTTCAATGGATTTAAGTTAAAGTGGATTTAAGTAGTTAAAATTGATTTAAACTAAAAAGTGGATTTAAGTAGTTAAAATGGATTTAAACTAAAAAAAAATGTAGTTAAATGGATTTAATAGTTAAAGTGGATTTAAACTATACCCTAGAACAATTGGATTTAATGGATATTTACAGAATATTCTGCCTAATACCTGCAGAATATACATTCTATTCATCAGCACATGGAACAGTCTCCCAGATAGACCATATGATAGACCACAAAACAAGTCTCATATTTAAGAAAATGAAAATTATATCAAGTACTCTCTCAAACTACAGTGGAATAAAATTAGAAATTGACTCCAAAAGGAACCATGAAAATACGTGGAAATTAAATAACCTGTTCCTGAATGATTGTTGGGTGAACAATGAAATTAAGATGGAAATTAAATAATTCTTTGAACTGAATGATAATAGTGACACAACCTATCAAAACCTCTGGGATACAGCAAAGACTGTGCTAAGAGGAAAGTTAATAGTCTTAAATGCCTACATCAAAAAATCTGAAGGAGCAAAATTGGCAATCTAAGGTCTAGTCTGAAGGAACTACAAAACAAGAACAAATCAAGCCCACACCCAACAGAAGAAAAGAAATAAGAAAGATCAGAGCAGAACTAAATGAAATTGAAACCAATAAATAAATAAATGACAAGAGATGAATGAAACATATAGCTGGTTCTTTGAAAAGATTAATAAAATTGATAGACCATTATTGAGATTAACCAAGATAAGAAGAGAGAAGATCCAAATAAGCTCAATTAGAAACAAAATGGGAGATATTATAGCTGATACCACAGAAATACAAAAGATCATTCAAGGACACTATGAACACCTTTACATGCATAAACTAGAAAATCTAGAGGAGATGGATAAATTCCTGAAACTATACAACTCCCCTAGATTAAACCAGGAAGAAATAGAAACTCTGAACAGACTAATAACAAACAGTGAGATTGACATTATAATTTTAAAATTGCCAACAAAAAGTCCAGAACCAGACAGAGCCACAGTTTAATTTTATCAGACATTCAAAGAAAAATTTGTACCAATCCTACTGACACTATTCCAAAAGATAGAGAAACAGGGACTCCTACCTAAATCATTCTATGAAGTCCATATCACCATAATACCAAAACCAGGAAAAGACTTTACAAAAAAAGAAAACTATAGACCAATATCTGTGATAAACATAGATGCAAAAATCCTCAAAAAATACTAGCAAACTGAATCCAACAGCATATCAAAAAGATCATACCATCACTTGGTATGATCAAGTGGGCTTCATACCAGGGATGCAGGGACAGTTTAATGTACTCAAGTTAATAAATGTGATACACCACATAAATAGAATTTCAAAAAACCCACATGATTATCTCAATAGATGCAGAAAAGCATTTGACAAAATCCAGCCTCCATTTGTGATTAAAACCCTTGGCAAAATCAGCACTGAAAGGACATAACTTAAGGTAATAAAACTCATTTATGACAAACCCACAGCCAATGTAATATTGAATGGGGAAAAGTTGAAAACGTTCCCCCTGAGAACTGGAACAAGACAAGGATGCCCACTCTCGCCACTGTAATTCAACATAGCACTAGAAATCCTAGCAAGAACCATCAGACAAGAGAGATAAATAAAGCGCATTTATATCAGTAAAGAATAAGTCAAACAGTTGCTGTTTGTTGATGATTTGATTGTATACCTAGAAAACCCTAAAGATTCGTCCAAAAAGCTCCTAAAACTGATAAATGAATTTAACAAAATTTCAGGATACAAAATTAATGTACACAAATCAGTAGCTCTTCTATACAACAGTGACCAATCTGAGAACAAAATCAAGAAGTAAACCCCTTTTACAATAGTTGCAAATAAATTAAAATAAAAATAAAATAAATTACATATTTAGGAATACACCTAACCAAGGACGTGAAAAACCTCTACAAGGAAAACTATAAAATACTGCAGAAAGAAATCATAGATGACACAAACGAATGGAAACACATCCCATGCTTGTGGATGGGTAGAATCAATATTGTGAAAATGACCATACTGACAAAAGCACTTTACAGATTCAATGCAATTCCCATCAAAATACCACTATCATTCTTCACAGGACTAGAAAAAAATTCCTAAAAATTCATATGGAACCAAAAAGAGTCTGCACAGGCAAAGCAAGACTAAGCAAAAATAATAAATCTGGAGGCATAACATTACCTAACTTCAAACTATACTATTAGGCCATGGTCACCCAACAGCATGGTACTGGTATAAAAATAGGGACATAGACCAATGGAACAGAAGAAAGAACCCAGAAATAAACCCAAATACTTACCGCCAACTGATTTTCAACAAAGACATAAAGTGGAGGAAGAATATCCTATTCAACAAATGGTGCTGGGGTAATTGACAAGCCACATGTAGAAGAATGAAACTGGATCCTCATCTCTCACCTCATACAAAAATCAACTCAAGATGGATCAGGACTTAAATCTAAACCTGAAAAATTCTAGAAGATAACATCAGAAAAACCCTTCTAGACATTGGCTTAGGCAAAGACTTCATGACCAAGAACCCAAAAGCAAATGCAACAAAAACAAAGATAAATAGATGGGGCCTAATTAAACTAAAAAGCTTCTGCACAGCAAAATAAATAATGAGGAGAGTAAACAGACAAGCCACAGAGTGGGAGAAAATCTTCACAATCTGTACATCTGACAAATGACTAATATCCAGAATCTACAAGGAACTCAAACTAATCAGCCAGCAAAATACAAGTACTCCCATCAAAAAGTGTGCTAAGGACATGAACAGACAATTCACAAAAGAAGATATACAAATGGTCAACAAACATGAAAAAAATACTCAACATCACTAATGATCACAAAAATGCAAATCAAAACCACAATGCAATGCCACCTTACTCTAGCAAGAATGGCCATAATCAAAAAATTAAAAAAAAAATAGATGTTGGTGTGGATGTGGTGAAAGGGAACACTTTTACGCTGCTGGTGAGAATGTAAACTAATACAACCACTATGGAAAACAGCATAGAGATTCCTTAAAGAACTGAAACTAGATCTACAATTTGATCTGGCAATCCCATTACTGGGTATCTACCCAGAGGAAAAGAAGTCATTACATGAAAAAGATACTTGCACACACATGTTTATAACAGCACAATGCGCAATTGCAAAAATATGGAACAAGCCCAAATGCTCATCAATCAAAAAGTGGATGAAGAAATTGTGGTATATATACCATGGTATACTACTCAGTCATAAAAAGGAATGGAATAATAGCATTTGCAGAAACCTGGATGGAATTGGAGATCATTATTCTAAGTGAAGTAACTCAGGAATGGAAAACCAAACATTGTATGTTATCACTTATAAGTGGGAGCTAAGGTATAAGGATACAAGTGCTTAGGAATGATAAATGGACTTTGGAGACTTGGGGGAAAGGGTGGGAGCAGGGTGAGGAATAAAAGACTACAAATAGGGTACAGTGTACGCTGCTTGGGTGATGGGTGCATCAAAATCTCAGAAATCACTACTAAAGAACTTACTCATGCAACCAAACACCATGTCTTCCCCAAAAACCTATTGAGATAACAATAATTTAAAAAAAAAAAAAAAAAAAAAACCCAAAGTGCTGGGATTACTGGGATGAGCCACTGTGCCTGGTCTCATCTGTCCTTTTGAAATATCCATTTCTGACCCCCAATTGAACACTAAGTTCTGTGAGAATAGAGGCTATATTTATCCATCTTTGAATTCTGAGGAATACATAGTTATGCCATAACATCCACAACTACTGCCTGAAACTTGGAGATTTTGTTTACTTAACTTTTTATCAATACAGACTAGAAAAATTAAAATGCAAATAAAATAAGTTCATCAAATGATTCCAATTTCAAAGACACATAACATTGCAAAGTCTTAATTAAGAATGGTTTTCAGGACTGATTGCCCGATTTAAAATCTTAGCTCCAACAACTGCTTGTTGCATAACCTTGTGCAACTGACTACCTCTGTAACTCAGTTTCTCAGCTGTCAAATGGAGGGAGGTGTGAGATAATAACAATGCCCACCTCATTGGATTGATGTGAGGATTAAAAGAGTTAGTACCTATAAATTCAATTAGAAAAATGTCAGGCAAGTAATAAAAATGCTGTAAGTGTTAGATATAATTATTATAATTATTTTTAATGTTTGGGTTGCTTCTTCTATGTTGCTAATTAAAACACAGAAGACTTCATGTGGAGGCTGGGTTGTGGACAGTTAAAATGGTTTGAGAGTCTAATTCCTTTTTCATTTTCTCTTCCTCTGCTGTTTTCTTTTGTGTGAATCTGAATATCTCCATAGACATTCACCTTTCTTCTTGGATAACTTACACCTTTAGAACCTGTTCTGATGAAAGGACAATTGGTTAGCTTCTTTAGAATTGTGCCACTTAGAATTAGGAAATTTATTCCCTCTCTGTGTAAGTTCTTGACTTCTTTTATTATGTTCCAGATTCCATAGTGTTTGGCAGGTGTGCTTGGTACTTTGAGGTTATATCTGTCTACTTTATATAAAAAGGTGCACTATTTGAGTTTCTGTTCTCGCCCAGACCGTAAGACAAATGATAGCACACTACTACACGATGTACATAATCACTAGGAGGACTCACAAACAATGTGGTTGGTAAAAGCCAGTACTTTTCAACTCTTAGCTAACCACCCACATTAGCCTTTTAAAAACTTTGAAAGATCAATTTAAAAAATGCATAAGGAATAGGAGAGAATTTGTGGAGGGAACTGTTAGTGTGCTGTGTTTCTGAGTTTTGCCCCCACTCCTTCCAATAAGTATGAGAAGGGAGGACCTATCCCTCTGCCAGTCTAGGGAAAGGGCTCTCAGCAGGCCCTCTCACATTCCCTGCTTTGAGCAGCCAGGGTACTTGTGCCTGACTCATACCTTATGATATCTGGAGGGTGCAGGATTCTGGCAGGGTGCACTGAGAGCAGGACAAATGAATGAGAGAATTGCAATGGCACAGCATAAGCTGCCAGTTTATTGGAGCTGAGATGTCTGAGTATCTCCAAGGGCCAGATGCAGGCCATAAATGAGAGATGGCAAGGATAGCTTTTATTAGACGTAGTTTAAGACAGCTGTCTATGAGGTGAGGAGATCTTAACTGGCACTAGCTGGAAGGATAACACAGGGTAGACAGTGCCTAGGAGAGACATTAACAACTGGAATTGAGATACATTTGTTTGATCAAGGAGGTAATAGATGAAAGACCTTCAGAAATGTTGTGACTCAAAATAGGATCCCTGAAGATTCCCTTTGAGATTCAGAGTTGGTTTTAGATGCTTGCCAGGACCAGAGAGTACCTGTACCAGACAAGACTGGTCCAGTAATATCTTTCCTGACCATTTATTTTCTGTCATCTTTACACCAACCCTAAGGAGCAGAAGACATGAAAGGAAGAGGAAAGAGGGAAAAAGCCAAGGCAGAGACAGAAAGGAGTGATGCCTACCCTTTACCACTATAGATGCCTGCCTGCAGCTGGCTTGCGTTTGATAGAGGGAGAAAATTTAACTTTGGATGAAGATGAGCTTTCAATACACCGAGGTGGAGAAATTAATTAGTTTCTTTTTACACTTTCCTAAAGGTATCAGGCACTTCTAATTCTCTGAGAATGACTAGAAGAACCATGGTTTCATTTTCATTCTTATCCAAGGGGGCAGGGAAGAATTTGGCCTGAGAATTGAGCAGTAAAGAGACACAGGATTCTCCCTAACTCATTCTATGAAGCTGGTATTGCCCTGATAAAAGCCAGGAAAGCATGAAAAAAAAACAAAAACAAAAAACCACTACAGATCAATATCCTTGACTAAAATAGATGCAAAAATTCTCAACAAAATATTAGCAAAACCTAATATAATAGCACATCAAAAAGATAATTAACCATGATCAAGTTGGTTTCATCCTAGGGATTCAGGGATGGTTCAACATATGGAAATCAATAAATATGATTCACTTCATAATTAATAATTTTATTCAGGTCCTAGATTTAAGTCTTTAATCCACCTTGAGTTAATTTTTGTATATGGTGAGAAATAGGGATCCAGCTTCATTCTTTTACATATGGCTATCCAGTGTTGCCAGCACCATTTATTGAATGAGGTGTCATTTCCCCAGCTTATGTTTTTGTATGATTTGTCAAAAACCAGTTGGTTTTGAGGATTTGGCTTCATTTCTGGATTCTCCATTCTTTTCCATTGATCTATCTATTTTTATACCAGTGCCATGCTGCCTCTAGCTTTGTGGGTTTTTTGTAGTTGTTTGTTTTGTTTTTTGCTTAGGACTGCTTTGGCTATTCACGCTCTCTTTTTGTTTCATATGAATTTTAGGACTGTTTTTTCTAATTCTGTAAAAAATGGCTTTGGGATCATTGTCAGAATTGCATTTAATCTGTAGATTGCTTTGGGCAGTATGGTCATGTTAGTGATATTGATTCTTCCATTCATGAGCATTTTTGTGTGTCATCTGTGATTTCTTTCAGCAGTGTTTTGTAGTTCTTCTTGTAGAGGTCTTTCACCTCCTTGGTTAAGTATATTCCTAGGTGTTTTATTTTATTTTGCAGCTATACTAAAAAAGATTGATTTCTTGATTTGATTCTCAGCTTGGTAGTTGCTGGTGCTTAGCAGTGCTACTGATTTATATATATATATAGATTTTGTAACCTGAGACTTTACTGAATTCATTTATCGTATCTGGAATCTTTTGGAGGAGCTTTTAAGGTTTTCTATGTACACAATCATATCGTTGGCAAACAGAAATAGTTTGACTTCCTCTTTTACAATTAAAATTCCCTTTATTTCTTTCTCTTCCCTGATTGCTCTGGCTAGGACTTCCAGTGCTATGTTGAATAGAAATGGTGAAAGTTGGCATCCTTGTCTTGGTCCAGTTCTTGGGGGAACGGTTCCAACTTTTCCTCATTCAGTATGATGTTGGCTGTAGGTCTGTCATATATGGCTTTTATTAATTTGAGGTATGTTTCTTCTATACCTAGTTTCTTGAGGGTTGTTATCATAAAGGATGCTAGATTTTATTGAATTCTTTTTCTGCATCTATTAAGATGATTATGTGGTTTCTGTTTTTAATTTCTGTTTTCATTTCCTTGTCTCTAAAATGAAGAGATTGGATGGGGCAATCTCTAAGGTACCCTCTAGTTCCAAAATTCTGGGTCTATAGCATATTTGAATAAATAACCTTTCTGTGTGGTGTTCACTCATGAGAGGATGATAGATGTTCATGAATATGGAGTCATGTGGACTTGGGTTACCTTGGGCAATTTAAACTCCTTTAGTTTCAGTGTCTTCATTTAAAAAAGTAGAAGCAGGCGGGGTGCGGTGGCTCACACCTATAATCCCAGCACTTTGGGAGTTTGAGGTGGGCAGATCACCTGAGGTTGGGAGTTCGAGACCAGCTTGGTCAACTTGGCAAAACTCTGTCTCCACTAAAAATACAAAAATTGGCCAGGTGTGGTGGCGGGCACCTGTAATCTCAACTACTCAGGAGGCTGAGTCAGGAGAATTGCTTGAACCTGGAGGCAGAAGTTGCAGTAAGCCAAGATCATGCCAGTGTACTCTCCAGCCTGGGTGACAGAGCGAGACTCAGTCTCCAAAAAAAAAAAAAAAAAAAACAAAAAAAAAACAGAGTTGATGAAATGCTTTCTCATAGGATTGGTAATAAAGATTAAAAGAGGTAATGTTTGCAAACATAGCATAGTTGTTAACAAGTATTTGACCTCTATAAATGGACATAGTTTTTGTCATTGCTGTTATTTCACATGAAAATAGTGAAGGATTTACCAGTTCAAGTTTAAAGCTATTAACAAATACATCCTTTGTAATCTAAAAGTTTTAAGGCACCTGGAGCCATGAGTCTCCTTTTGGATTAGATTTAGTGGAAATCCTGTTTTCTTCTTTCTATAAATGATGGTTTAACTCTGAAACCCCAGTACTTTGGAATGAACATCATAGAATAGGAGAGAGATTTTCTTTGCTCACTTGCATTTGTCCTCTCTACTTTATCACCTTTGTCTCTCTCTCTGGGGCTTTTTCATTTTTTTCAGTGGTTATCGGGGAAAAGAAACATTTTAGTAAGGAAGTAATTGCTAAATCTTGATTGCTTTCATCTGCAGAGATTGTTCCTTTCATAAGGGTAATTTGTAAAAAGGGATATATTCTAATTTGCAGCCTATCTCACCAAAGGCCTGGCTTAGTTGCTTCTGCTTGGTCTCTCCCTAAGGTCCCACTAATAGGTTTCCCTTGGCACAATTTCCTTGGCAGGAAGAGGAGACTGCTGAACTATCTCTCTCTCTGTCTCTCTCTGTCTCTCTCTGTCTCTCTCTTTCTCTCTCTCTCTCACACACACACATACACATACACTGCTGATGCTCCTGTGAATGCTCAGTATGGATGGGAAACAAGAAGCTCACTCTTCGTTTACTGGTTGTTATCCTCTTACACAAAGATCTTTCATCAGTGGTGGGAAATAACTACCACTGCTTTATTGGATGTGATCAACTATAGAAGCTTCCATCAAAGATGCAGTCTTCTGTGTAATTCTCATTCCCACCCAACCCAAACCTATCCTTTCCTTCAGAGCCTATAGCTGACATTTATTACATTGTTCTCCTTGTTTCACAGGTTTTTTGAAGCTGTGACTTTCATGGTATTCTGCATTTAAAACATTTGGAAGGGAAAAAGATAGCAATCATACACACACAAGAAAAGGCAAAACTCTGAGGGAGATTGGGTCCTTCAGTCACACGACTAAGTTCAGTTCATTTTCTCAATGTAGAAATGATACACAAAGCTAAGTATTGGACTTAATGTGGTAACAAAAACTTCATAAGAGTGAGCATTCCCTCTTGTACAGGGAAACAAGATACAAGAAATTTCAGGTTTGGTGACCTAATTACGGAAGTTATTAATATCCTAATAAACAGTGCTGGTTGTATTGACATATGAAGAGGGGATTTTTCTTTGCATTTCAGTTTGTGTAGAAAATATGACTTTTCTTTGGAAGGTACCACTATACTTTAAACCTAGAGATTCCAAATATAGCTTATTAGAAGAGTAAGAGTATTGTAATGTGAAAACTTTTATCATATTTATTACTTTTAATTTGCCTTCCAATATTCAAATATCAATTCTTAAAACAGTTGTTGAAAATGCATAAGGTATTTATTTCATTTGTTAAGATAATCTTTATTTTTGGGCTCTGGAGGGAAAGTGGAATTTTGAGAAAGTCCTCATCTTGGTGGGAACAAAAGATAGATTTGAACTTAATCCATTTA
The DNA here is from genome assembly GCF_037993035.2 of Macaca fascicularis. NCBI lineage: Eukaryota > Metazoa > Chordata > Mammalia > Primates > Cercopithecidae > Macaca > Macaca fascicularis. The sequence goes on from NC_088378.1 coordinate 88,682,057, forward strand.
CTTTAACACAAAATGATAGACACTTCTAAGTGAACCCTAGACTTCCTGTTCAAAATATCACTTTGAGGACAAGAGTTGATCATTTTTGCCCACCTGCCATTCCCTCTCCCAAAACTCCATCAAAATGATGGAAGAATAAATCCATAATAACACCAAAACAGAATAAGTTGCCATCAATAGATTAGACATTTTGATACGTTTCAGCTGTCATTGGATTGATGGAGAAATCAGAGTAGAGAAAATTGTAGCATATGACATTAGAAGTTTTGTGGGCAAGAGAAAAAAGAAAGCATAGCAGTGCCTGATTAATTCCAGACTTTGAAACAGAAGGAGAAAGATAAAAGGGGAAAAAGGGAGGGGTGATGAAAAGAAATCAGCAACTCCACCCAAGACTAAAATAATAAGTACTCCACTTCTGGAGCGAGATTCTTTCTAGTGTGGCTGTGGTGAGGATCCCCATACTGCCTTTCTGTCACCCATTATTTTGCCTTGAGGAAAACCTGCCCATGAAAATACCTTGTCCAATCACACAAAGCTTTTGGCAAGCCTACCTAGTCAAAAGAAGGATTCATTAAGAAGATGGATTTACCAGTGTCCAAGAACACTCCTTCTAGCCATTCATACTACGGAACGTAGTTCTTTATTCAACATGATTTAATCACCAAGGATCTCCAGACCTTTAAGAGAAATCAGTAGCGTGAAAAATGAGCCCTGAGGTGAACAAACAAAACAACTGGCCTTGGGGAAAAGTCAAGCATGAGAAGCGAACTTTTAAAAAAGCCTATTCCCTGCAAAATTCAAAAGATTGTTATATTCATAAAAGCACACCGCTATTTTAAAATAATTATTGGATTAAATAAATGATTAAATTTATTAAAGTCATACATTTCATTGCTGATTGGGTGAATCGTGATCTAGTAATATGGATGACAGGTTGAAGAAAATCTCCCATGATCTAGAACAAAAAGTCTTGGAAATAGGATTCCTAAGTGACAGTAGATGGAATGACATAATCAAAGAAATAGAAGAAGAAAATGTCCCTATTTTTTAATCTAATGAGAAAAAAGTATTTAAATTGTGGCTAAAAGGTGGCATTTTAAAAAAAATCTGCTTTCTGGATTTTTTTGGCATTCATTTAACAAATACTTATTGGATGCTTAGTGCATACCAAGCACTGTGTAAGGGATGGTGACTTATCACAGTGAATGCAGTTTACATTTAAATCTGCGATAAAAACATAATAGATATTTTATTCAATAATGTTATTTCTTTACTTACTGCAGAATCCCATCTTTATTTAAAAAGCAAACGACATAATTGATACAGTGTCTGAGATTCTAATAGTATTTCCTAGGGAAATTTTTCTGTAGTTCATGATGACTGGCATTCTCATGGCCTATTACAGCATTCCTCACCTGGTGGTACTTGCCAGCATTTCAAATACTGTGCCTCCAATGTATCATCAACCTGTTTGTCATGGAGCTTGACTTGCAAAGGTAAAGTGGAAAGTAGAAGTGAATACTTTAGGAGTTAATTCTTAAAGAAGAGGTATAGCATTGTTAAAAGCATTGACTTTGCCACCAGACTGGTGCTAGAATGCTAGGCTAGAATCCTAACCTCTCTGTTTCTCAATTTTTTTATATATATACAAAATGAGGTAGTAATACTTTCTACTTCTAGGGTGACTGTGGAAATCAAACAAGCTAAAATTAGGATAGTGCTGGCCACATAGTTAGTACTCAATAACTGTTAGCTATTTAATTAGACAGATGGAGAGAAATAAGTTCCAAAATGTAAATACAATAAAGCATATGGAAGATCACACTGGAGAAAACATCAGGGAGGACAGGAAGGCCCTAAAGAATAGTATAATTGAGATATATTTCTGACGGGCAAAGGTTGAAGTTGGAAATGGGGATAGTGCTTGCTAGGGACAGCACAGACACAGTGTGAGGACACCAGAGGGCCTGGATGCAGTATTTAAATCTTGTGTAACGATGACACAGGCCCAAGACAGGTGTTTTCCATTTGCTTTTTATTTATCCTACTCCCAGTTCATAATGTTGACAAGTAGATTCCTTGTGACAATCACAGAAAATTACTGGAAACCGAAAAACAGAACTTCCTGAAATGTACCTGGTGAACGACAGTTAGTGCAAGTCACTTGATGTAAAATAATTATCTCCTTGGGTCTTTAGGAAGCATTCAGTTAGTCTCACACATGCTTTTCAGCCATTTGTTAGATTATGTTTGTAAATTGGGAAAAAGAAAAAAAACTGACATTTTCCTCTAGAAAGCTGGAATTCTTTAGAGTCGCAGTTCTTCTATCTCAGATCATGGTACCATAGATTCTATGTATAATAAATAATTCACTTAGAAGACCACCAAGCTTACAAAAATGCAGAGTTAAATGACTAAGGGGAATAGGAAAAATATTACATAGTGTGTTATATCAATGAAGACTCAAGAAAATAAACACAAAAACTAAGTTCCATTACAAGTTCCAATACAATTTTGGCATAGATAACATTTAAGCAGACAGAGCACTTTCCTATAATGCCAACCAGATGCATGTCCTGAAGTCCCAGAGAAATATGTTTTCTACTGTTGACATATAGAGATGTCAGGGTAGTGAATTACCCATGTGTGTTGTACCCACTTGTTCTATGGAGTAACTGAGTCATGACCTATGTGTTTAGCTATGTAGACATGCAAACCAAAAGGAAGACATAGAGACAAGTGTATGGCAGAATACAATCTGAAAACAAGTTTAGGAAAAAGCAAACTCTGTCTAACAACCTGAAAAACAAAGAGTGAGGACCAAAGGAAGAGGAAGAAACTGTAGAATGATATTAAAAAGAAGGGCACGTAATCCCTCAAGAAAAATTCAGGTCTTTTTAGGGGCTTGAGGTGACAGGAGAAAATGGGAAGACGGAACCGGCACTACTTGATGTTTCAGTTCTCAGATATGGAGAGGCAAACCTCCCTGAGTCTCCGTCATCTGCTCAAACTCCACCCTGGGCTGGGTGCTGGATACTGTGCCAGGCCGTGTGCTACCAGAAACATACTATGAACAATTCTTTCTTGTTCTTAGAGGCCCACTGCTAAAGTTTGTTAGTATCCCTTATGCCATGTTATTGCATTTTAGAAATACAGATGAAGTATGAAAATTCATTCAAGAGCATTTTCCCAGACTGGCTCAGAGACATTGGTAACTTTCAGGTTCCAAAGCAAGGTGTAATATCCGGTTATTTAGAATATGACTATGTAACAGTTGCAGGTCATTCTTTGAACCATACATAAAATACAATCATAAATTCCTAAAACTTCTCCCTTGAAATTACTGTAGCTACATCAGTTTAAGCACACATACTCAAATAGATTTCCCTGGCAAGAAAATTGGAAATGGCCCCTCTGTGTGTCAGTTAACAGTTTATAAGAAAGCATTTGATTAAGTTACTCAAGTACATGGAGCTAATTCATTTTTACAAACACAAAAATTTTATCCCACATACAATTATCATTATAAGTGAATCACACCTATTCGAGTTCAGAATTTTGAAATTAAAACAAATGTGGAATGAAAGAAGAGCTTTAGGCTGGGTGCAGCAGCTTATACCTGTAATTTCAGCACTTTGGGAGGCAGAGGAGGAAGAATCATTTGAGCCCAGGAGTTTGAAACCAGTTTGGGAAACACAAAGAGATCCCCATCTCTACAAAAAATTAAAAAGTCAAATGCATTGAGCTGGTGAGGTTGAGGCTGCAGTGAGCCGTGATTGTGCCACTGCACTCCAAATTAGGTGACAGAGAAAGATTCTGCCTAAAATAAAACAAAACAAAACAAAATAAAACAAAAGCTTTATTCTTTAAGAATTTGAAGGATTGGAATGCAATTCTCTAAATGTTTACTGACTGATATACTTTATAAATATGTAAGTAGTTGGGTGAACGGATGTGTCAGCAAACATCTTTACCTTTTTATTAGTTTGATTTCTTCATTGGTAGCTTTTTTAATAACACTAATCAGTTTGTAATAACTTTTTTTATTGGATTCGTAAGTCAAGTGCAACAGAATAAAACATCTAAAGGGAACACAAAGAAAATATTAAAGTAATTGTTTCTTTAACATAATTTAGACTTCGATTATGTATAAAGAAAAATCATTTATTTATGCATATTTCTTGTGCTCTAAAATTTGGGATATATGGTCCAGAGAGAACAATATACCATTTTAAATTTCTTTGAGGGGAGAATTTTCTAACAATAGGAACTGTTTTCAGAGTTATTTTCCAAATCCTTATTTTCTGCCATGTTTTAACCACATCTAGTCCCATTCTGGGTTTGGCTTCTGATTCTCTATCAGGTAGACACAGGTCCTAGTGACTTGGAATTTTTTATTTCCAAATTCCTTTTGATGCCAAAAGTATCCAGGCCTGGTTCTGAAAGGAAAGGATTGGCCTCAGTTAGGATGACCATCAATCATATGAGATCAGCACTGGGTGGGAGTAGGTGAGACCCTCACAGAGGTAAGGGACCGAGAGGGTGGGAATGAACTGGGTAGGAATCCTAACTTACATATGCCTTCCCTCTACAACCCCTTATACCCACCAGCTGAAGCTTTCTAGACTGATGTTCATCTCTAAGCTCATCCTCATAAAACTAGTATGAAGGGACACAGAACCTCCTTCAGGGGCCTCCATGCACACATAAACTCATTGACATATCCCTACCCAAATTCAGGCTTAACATCTCAAAACTTTATAAAGATATCCCCACTCAAAACTATCTGACAGCAACTCACCACTTCATGAGTCTAAGCACACCTTTATTCTCCAGTTTAACAGCTGATCACAGAATAGGGTCCAGGAGGAAACTTAAATAAATATTGGAATTTAATATGTGATAAAGGGTGTGTCTCAAATCAAAGAAAAGAAGATAGTTTATTCAATAAATAAAGCTAAAACAATTGGGTCTTCATTTGGAAAAAAATAAAGTCATATTTAAAGCTCAAATTATACAGACAAATAAATTCCAGGTGGAATAATTGTCAAAACAAAATGATAAAATAATAAATAATGATATACAGAGTATTTTTATAATCCTGGGTTGGGGAAGACCTTCCTAAACAATATACAAAATTCAGAACCAGATACAAAATGTTTAACATATGTAGCTGTGAACATATTGAAAATATTTGGATGGCAAAAAATACTGTAAACAAAATTGAAAGACAAGTGACAAACCAAGAGACAATATTTGTAATATACATAAAACATAATATAGTTTTAAAGTTGCACTAACCAATAAGAAAAAGGATACATCCCAATGGAAAATAATGATCAAATATGTAAATTGAAAGTTTGCTAAAGAAGAAACACAAATAACTAATAAAGATACAAAAATTTCCATTTCACTAATAATCAAAATTGCCAATTTAAGCAACAAGATAATCAAAATATTGTATTGAAAGTAAATACTTTCAATACAATCCTGAAAGTTCCTGAGGATGTGGAGAAACAGGCACTTCTAGTAGATTGCATGTTGATGGGAATACAAATGGATACAACCTTTATGGAGGGAAATGTGACAATATCTAGTAATTTTTAAAGTGTTTATAAGCACTTTACCAACCAATTTAATATCTAGAAATTTCACCTCCTAAAATAATATATGCAAAAATGTGAGTACAAAGATGTTCACTACAGCATTCTAATAGCAATAAGTTGGAAAAACCTAATTTTCTATCCATATGGGGATTAGTTGAGAGACAGAGAGACAAAAAAGAGAGAGACTGCATGTGTGCATGACAGCAAGCACTATATAACTGAATGTTACACAGTCATTAAAAAGAATGGATTAGATGTGGAAATGTATAAAGAAAATAAATGTAAATTGCCGTATCATCTATCTATCTATCTAAATACATACACACCATGATCTCATTTCATAAAATTGTGTGTTTGTATATAATTTTACAATAATATATAATTATATAAAAGTGTGTGTATGTGAAATTACATGGTTTTAGAATTAAATATACATAATTTTATGAAATGAGATCATGACATATACGAAACTCTACAACTTATATTTTAGAAAAAATTAGTAGACTTAGCAATTTATAATAATGGTTACCTCTGAAGAACTGGGTTGACTGATCTTTTTAAATAACAATTATTTAATACCAGTAAAAGAAAAAAAGTAACCTCCTTAGAATTAAAGCTTAGAGTTAGAATAAGCTTAAGGAATAATTAAATCTAGATATCTCTATGTCAGATGAGATGCCAGAATTTTAGAGGGGTATGACAGTGTGTCCAAGAGCATGCACCAAGGTAATGGTAGAACTAAGGATTTGAACACAGAACTGGTTGCATTTAATCAGCACTAAGCATTGCTCTAGATGCTGGGATGGCCTAGTCAGATGATGAGTTACGGGGCTCTCAGTACTTTTTTTCATTTTATGAAGATGCAACAATCACTTTTATGAAGATGATAATTAATGAGAAAAATATTTTTTATCAAGTACCTACCATATACTGGCATTGGGCCAGGAATTTTTCAAGCATTATCTACAGCATTTAAAGCTTGCCTTGTGAAGTAGGTTGCTTGTTTTGTAGCAAAGGAATACTTATTCCTCTATCCTTGAGACAGTTTGGAAACCTCTCTCCGAAACCGTGATATCCCTGTTCTTACTGTAGATTTTGGATCCTTCCAGACTCAGCCTACAATAACTACTTCTCCATCTGCCCATCAGTCCCCTTTCTCAGCTCTCCAAATTTCAATCACTCCCTTACTTGTGTCAGATCTACCGTCATCTCTAGTTTGTGAACTCCCTTGAGAATAGACTCTTGTTCTTCTCTGTAACACCATAGTGCTGAGCTCAATGCCTTGTGAACATGGGTCTCAACCATGTCCTCAAGGCTCATTTCATAAAAGCAGAATCAAAAGGTTTGAATAACACCTTTCAAGGGCATGTCCTTTTGGACTTAGAGTAAAGGCAGATTTCCATTTATTTTAAATGAACATGTAAGCAGAAAACAATGAAGTAGAAATTACTATAGTATCTAATTTGCAAACAGAATTTTACTAAAGCCAGTTTTACTCTTTTGTTGGTGCTAGAAAATGAGAATTGGGGAATGAGAAACAAGAAACAAGATAGCTAAGAAATAAAGGGAGAATTGAGTGGGATCAGAACTAGCTACATGATTGGAGGGCTAAGTACAATGAGAAAATGCAGGGCCCCTTGTACAACGGTTATTAAGAATTTCAAAATGGTGACAGCAGAGCATTAAACAAAGCACAGGACCCCTCTGAGCATGAAGCTCTGTGCGACTACAAAGGTCACACACCTGTGAAGCCAGCCCAGACTAGGATTCCAAACTAGGTACAATCAATCTCTATGATAAACCAGGTGCTTACTCTTTCACATATCCATGTTTCTTTCATTTTCTCTGTCACCTCAAAATCCCATATCTTTCATCATTTTTTGTCCTGTCTGGTTTACAACTCAGATTTTAGGAGTCTGCTTTATTCGTAATTCAAATGATTTAAATAATAAAGGAAGTACATTTAAGGGTGTGTGTGTGTGTCTGTGTGTTTTCTTCACTCTGTTGATTGCCATCTGTGCAACCAGCTCAGAGTAGAATGCTTTTTTGGAGGGGTGGGGAGCTTACACAAGTCACTGTTAGAAAGAAAAAATCCTACATCTATCCAAAATTTTCTTAAATCTGATATGACATCTTTTGGAGAAAGATGCAATCAGAAAAATCTTTTCTTTCAGGGAAAATTTGACAATGTAAAGATATAGGATGCTAGAAGACTTCCTGTTACAAAAGCCATAAAAGCATGTATTGGACAGAAAGCAAGAATGGCAGGGGTCTGATTTTTCTCTTACAGGTCTTCCCATGACTGGATATGGCTTATTTTTATTTCAGGCAAAGAAAAGATCCATTGTTTACGAACTTAGGATATTTGAGAACTAGAAAAATCAATAATATGAAGAGTTAAGTCATACTAGCACTTTTTTTTAACTGAAATCCAACAGTATGACAGTTGTATATATGTTGTAAATGTTTACAAGAATTTTATTTATATATATTGAGTAATAAAGGTACATATGCTCTTCTCACTTGATATTGGGAATAACATGCGTGGAAGTGCCAATTTTTAAAAAGCATCTTAAAAATGTATAAACTTAAGAAGCCATGATGATTCTCAACAAACAGAAATCAGAATTATTAACTAAAGATGTAGCATCGGCAAACTGTAAGGGTTGTTGGGTGAGAACTGGTGAGTACAGGCAAAATCAATAAAATCGTTTTCTTTCTCTAAAATAATGTACATGGTATTCTAGGTTTTAACATATGTGACAACTAAGTCACTGAATAAAGCAACAGACCATATATAAAAATCCATTTGATTGGGAGGCCTAAGCAGGCAGATCACGAGGTCATGAGATTGAGACCATCCTTGCCAACATGGTGAAACTCTATCTCCACTAAAAATACAAAAATTAGCTGGGCATGGTGGCACATGCCTGTAGTCCCAGCTACTTGGGAGGCTGAGGCAGAAGAATCGCTTGAACTTGGGAGGTGGAGGTTACAGTGAGCCGAGATGGCTCACTTGATCTTAAACTCAAGATCAATCTCTACAAAACATACCCTCCAAAGATCTGAGATACTTAAATATATGGATAGAGAGGTGTGCTTCACTGATGCTGTGGTAGAATAAAGATGATCAATTTCAGAAACCTAACCATTTTGATTTTGTATTTTCTAGGACTCATGGTTACAACTATTGGAAACCTAAGTCAAAGTGGCCTAGATATAGAATGGAATGTATTATGGATATAACTGATGTTGATGAAAAGAGTCAAACTCTGTAAAATATTGGAAGAGGTTTATTCTGAGCCAAATATGAGTGACCATGGGCTGTGATACAGCCTCTAGGAGTAGGAGGTCCTGAGAACACGTGCCCAAGGTGATCGGGGCACAGCTTGGTATGATACATTTCAGGGAGGCATGAGACCCCAATCAAATACATTTAAGAAATACATTGGTTTGGTGCAGAAAGGTGGGACAACTCAAAGTGCAGCGGGGGTAGGGGAGTGGGGAGAGCTTCCAGGCTATAGGTAAATGTAAACATTTTCTGGTTGACAATTGACTTGGTTTATCTAAAGACCTGGGATCATAGAAAGGAAATGTTCAGGTTAAGATAAAAGACTGTGGGGACAAAGGTTCTTTTGAAGTCTTACAGTGGTTGTCCTTAAGGAAAATAGATGACAAATGCTTCCTATTGAGACCTTTAAAAGGTCCTAGCCTTTGAGTTAATCTCTTTAGGATTGGGAGGGCCTGGAAGAAAAAGATCTAGCTACATAATAGAGATTTTTTACAGATGGAAATTTTCCCGCACAAAGGAGAGCTTTGCAGGGCCATTTCAAGATATGGCAAAGAAACATGTTTTGGGGTAAAATATTTTGATTTTCTTCCTTGACTTGCAATGTTATGCCAGAGTCAGGTTGGAAAGTAAGTCATGATATATAGGGTTAAATAAAACCCATCTGATGAGAATTTATGATTTGTAGGACATGACTCCCCAGACCCCTTAGATAGAAATTGGGACAAGGTAGGCTGGGCGCAGGGGCTCACGCCTGTAATCCCAGCACTCTGGGCAGCTGAGGCGGGCAGATCACGAGGTCAGGAGATCGAGACCATCCTGGCTAACATGGTGAAACCCCGTTTCTACTAAAAAATACAAAAAAAAAATTAGCCAGGTGTGGTGGCGAGCACCTGTAGTCCCAGTTACTCCGGAGGCTGAGGCAGGAGAATGGCATGAACCTCGGAGGTGGAGCTTGTAGTGAGTGAGCCGAGATCGCGCCACTGCACTCCAGCCTGGGTGACAGAGCGAGACTCTGTCTCAAAAAAAAAAAAAGAAAAAGAAAAGAAATTTGGGCAAGATAAAAAAAATCAGAGTTTAGTCCTCACTGATGAGAAGATGGGCTTTAGGTGTTGCTATAGCCAAGGGTTCAAATAATATCTTTAAAATTATTTTTCTTTCTTTATGTTTTCTCTGCTTTCCTCAACATTGTTTTCAATCTCATGTATACTTTCTTTATGGAGATAAAAAGATAAAACCTAGAAGCTTTAGGATGTGTTATTCTCATTTACCCTAGTATCAAAAAACAAACACACACACACACACACACACACACATACACACACACACACACGGAGAAAACCTCACTCTTAAAGGGTATACATAAACCTACTCTGTGAGAACTCTGATTGGGTTTTCTTGAGTAATGTAACAGGTGTATGTCTAGGGGAAAAAGTCTCTAATTGGCTCAACTCACCTAAATATACACCTCTGTAGGAGGGATTCAGGATCTTTGACTGACACACTCATAAGAATTGCAATGAATGGGGAAGGGGCAGTCCCTTCAAGGAAGTGAGCAGAGGCAGACACAAATATTTATCAACAGCACAACATTCCCAATATGAAGAGACAAAACCGAATAAATATTAAAAGTGACACCTAAGAAGGCAGGTGAAGTGTGGTAAGGGAATAGAAAAGTTTTAAGAGAGAATACTGACTCCTTTAATACTTTTTTTTTTTTTTTCTTGAGATGGAGTTTTGCTCTGTCGCCCAGGCTGGAGTGCAGTGGTGCGATCTCAGCTCACCGCAACCTAAGCCTCCTGGGTTCAAGCGATTCTCCTGCCTCAGCCTCCCGAGTAGCTGGGACTACTGGCATGTGCTTAGTAGAGACAGGGTTTCACCATGTTGGTCAGGCTGGTCTCAAACTCCTGACCTCGTGATCTGCCCACCTCAGCTTCCAAGGTGCTGGGATTACAGGCATGAGCCACCATGTCCAGCCCCTTTCATACTTTTAAGAAGCTTTTCCTTTCATAATGTATCATAACAATTTATACAAAAAGATAAATATAGATAAATGGGTATGTTATTCATAATATACAATTCACAAAGGATAAATGACAAATATTAACAAAGTGGAAAGATGCAAACTTATTAGAAACAAATTGAAAATTAAAACGAGATAAACGAGATAATGGCTACTATTTGACAGAGCAGGAGCATTGCCATCTTGGACAAGCCCCTCATTCTAAAGTTCACCTTAATAAAAACTGCCTAGATCAAAAAGGTGTCAGCCTAATGGCTAAGGTCAGAATAACCGTAAACCACAACTAACTCCTCCAACCAGAAACATTCCAAACTCCTCCCTGACCAGAGACATGCTAGCCTCGAGATAACCCCTCTCTGGGTCAGAAATACGTCTGCCCAAAGATAACCTCCCCTCCTCCCAGAGAGATTCTAACCCCGCCATAAACTTCTCCATACATGTAAACATTCCAAGCTCGTGATCAGCCCTCTCATCCTAAAACCAATATATATTCTTAGTCTGTAAGAGAAAGTGCTCCTGACTGAAATCGGCCAGAAGCACCTTTCAGGTTTTATCTGAAGAAAATCTGTCTTTAACTGTCAGCCATATTTTGTGTTTCTTTCTTCTTTCTTTAACTCTTATACCATTTCGATCCAAGATGGGGTATCAGGGATTGGATGTACCCTTCTGTCTCAATAGACTAGAAAACTGAACAAAATACGTAATCCTTTGGAGAAAGGAAACAAACAAAGTGAGTTTTATGATGCCCCAGCTTAGCACCTAGAAAGTTTTCAGGCTGCTGCACAGGAAGCAGGGACCCAAACACTTTCCAGATGTCTTGACCAGGTAAGGAACATAAATATCTTAAAAAAAAAAAAAAAAAGAAAGAAAAAACTTGGAGATAGGGACTCTCTCTGTTGCCCAGGCTAGAGGGCTAGAGTGCAATGGCACAATCACAGCTCACCATAACTTCAAAATCCTGGGCTCAAGTGATTCTCCTGCCTCAGCGTCCAGGGTTGCTAGGACTACAGGTATATGCTACCACACCTGGCTGATTGGTTAAAATGTTTGTAGAGATGGGGTCTCACTATGTTGCCTAGGCTTATCTCAAACACCTGGCCTGAACTGATCCTCCTCCCTCTTGGATTACACTTTTTTTTTTTTTTTTTCCAATGAGGTTTTGCTTTGTCACCCAGATTGGAATGCAGTGTCATGGCGTGATTATAGCTCACCACAGCGTTGCCTTCCAAAGCTCAAGGGATTCCCCCCACCTCAGCCTCCTAAGTAGCTGGGACTATAGTTGTGTGCCCCCACACCCTGCTAATTTTTGTGTTTTTTGTAGAGATGGGTTTCACTATTTTCCAAGGCTGATCTCAAACTCCTGGGCTCAAGCAATTCACCCACCTTGGCCTACCAAAGTATTGGGATTATAGGTGCAAGCCACCACTCCTGGCCCAGGATTAATAATTTTTTAAAAAGAAATTCATCATAATACTAGAAGGAGATTTCTTCATTCTGACTTAAAAAATATCCTACAGTTAACATCCCATTCAATGGTGAGAGTGAAAGTTTCCCCATGAGATTAGGCACAAAACAAGATGTACACTCTTAAATTCCTATTCAACATGGTACTGGAAGTCTTAGTGCAATAAGGAAGAAAGCAAAAAAAGAAGAAGAAAGAAAGAATGAAGATTATATAGGAAGAAATAAAATTGTTCCTATTGAGAGATAACATGACGTTTTGTATAGAAAATTCCAAAGAATCTACCAAAAAAAAAAAAAAATCTTCTAAAGGTAATAAGTGAGCTTATCGGAGCTGCACGATACAAGTACGATACACACAAAAAGTTGTCTTTCTCTATATAAGCAATAAACAAATGGAAATCAAAATTTTGTAAACCTCAAAAACCATTTGCAATCATTCCTCCAAAAATGAAATACTTAGGTATAGGTCTAACAAAACAAGTACAGGACTAGAACTTGTAAGCTACAAACTGTAGAACTCTGATGACAGAATTAAAGAACTAAATAAATGAAGAGATATATCATGTTCATGATTGGAGACTCAATCTATTAAAAACATCAGTTTTGGCCGGGCGCGGTGGCTCAAGCCTGTAATCCCAGCACTTTGGGAGGCCGAGACGGGCGGATCACGAGGTCAGGAGATCGAGACCATCCTGGCTAACACGGTGAAACCCCGTCTCTACTAAAAAATACAAAAAACTAGCCGGGCGAGGTGGCGGGCACCTGTAGTCCCAGCTACTCGGGAGGCTGAGGCAGGAGAATGGCGTAAACCCGGGAGGCAGAGCTTGCAGTGAGCTGAGATCCGGCCACTGCACTCCAGCCTGGGCAACAGAGCGAGACTCCGTCTCAAAAACAAACAAACAAACAAACAAACAAACAAACAAAAAACATCAGTTTTTTCCAAAGTGATCTCTAGATTTAACATAACAACAATCAAAATACCAACTAGAATTTTTGAATTTTTCTAGAATAATTTGGATTATTCTAAAATGTGTACAGTAGGGCTAAGGAACTAGAATAGCTAAAACAATTTTGAAACAGAAGATCAAAGTTAGAGAAATCATTCTACTTAATTTTAAGATTTATTATCAAGCTACAATAGTCAAGGTAGTATGGAATTTGTGTCAATGTAGACACACATAGATGAATAGAATAATAGAAAGTCCAAATATAGACCTATGCAAATATGGATATTTGATCTTTTAAAAAGGTTTGAAAGCAATTTAATGGAAAAAGGATAATCTTTTCAACAAACGGTATCAGAACAATTGGTCCTTCATATCCAAAAAAAAAAAAAAAAAAGAAACAAAACAACTTAAACCTAACACTTTATACAAAAGTTCACACAAAAATGATTCAGACATTTAAATGTAAACATAACACTATAAAGCTTTTAGAAGAATTCTTATTCATTGCTATTGGAAGTGCAAGAGTATAAACACCTTGAAAGATAGTTTAGCAGTTTCTTAAAGAGTTAAAAATACACTGTATACACTTAACATAAGACCCAGTAATCCCATTTGTGAGTATTTACCCAAGTGAATTGAAAACTAGCATATACAAAACAAAGAGAGCAAACAACAAGCAAAAACCATATGCATGGGCCAGGGGTAGTGTCACATACCTGTAGTCCCAGCTACTTTGGAGGCTGAGACAGGAGGGTAGCTTGAGGCCAGGAGTTCAAGGCTGTAGTTCGCCATTGTTGTGCCTGTGAATAGCTGCTGCATTTTAGCCTGGACAAGACTTCATCTCTGAAAATAAAATTTAAAAAGCATTTACATGAATGTTTAGAAACTTTATTCATAATCACCCAAACTGGAAACAACCAAGATATCCTTCAATAGGTAAATGAATAAACAAACTGTGGTACTTTCATACTTGGACTACAACTCAGTGAAAATGAAAGAGCTATTGTGTCACACAACAACATAGATGAATTTTAAGTGGATTTTGCTAATTGAGAAAAGCCACACCAAAAGGCTACACATTGTATCATCTCATTTATATGATGTTCTGGAAAAGGTAAAACTGCTGTATAAGAATGAAACACAGAAGTGGTTACCAGGTTTGAGGGAAGGAAGGGTAATGAACTACAAATAAGTTGTGCTGGGGAATTTTTAGGGTTATGAAATTTCTCTGAATGGTATTGGGGTGATGGGCATAAAACTATGCATTTGTCAAAACCTATAGTACTGTACATCACAAAATGTGAACTTCAATATATGTATTAAAAATATAACCATAATGTCTGGGAATCCAGAACAGAATACAGACAGTGAAAGAAGAACATGAATGTCTAACAAATACACAATATAACCTCATCAAAGGTATGGGGGGAAAAGGATTTGCCCTAACTAACGTTGGAAAACAGGGTTCTAACTACATACTGTACAGCTAAAGACCAAAGAACCAAATGATACTCTTGCTGGTAAATTTGTTTTTCACAGGGGAATTTGTATTTCACAGGAGTCATTAGAATTCATTTATAGGGTTCAATAAGTAAGTAGATAAATCACAGATAATAAGATGCAGTTTTCTCACTGTCAAAAAATTTGTTACTAAGAAGCATAGGGAGCACCTAGAATGTACCCTGTGGTGCTGAATTCGAGTTTGAGATATTGGTAGGAACTTCTGTTTATTTTAATGTGTATGCAAATAGATAGCTACATGAATAATTATACATGTGTGTATACAGATAGTTATAGATGTGTGTATCAAGATGTGTATGTACACAAAGTATACATACATGTATTTCTTTTCCTGTCTGTTAAGAGAGTCTAAAAGTAGTGACACTCGGTGGCAATGATCCCACTCAGCATCCAGGACTTGGTTTCTAAATACCACCCTCTGATACAAATCATGCTCATTTGAGAAGTGTCTGATTCTGGGACTGAGTAAATAAAAAAATTACAATATGAGCTGGAGTATTCTGTCATACCAGAAAGTAAGAAAGTGCTAAAAAAATAAAAAAAGATGAGAGCATCTGGATATGACATGGAAGTCAACCAAAAGGCAGTCTTTGATCAAGGGTAGAACAATTTAAGCAATAACATTATAAAATGTAGTATTAGATGTTTTTCAACTTATATTTTAGATTTAGGAGATACATGTGCAGGTTTGTTACCTGGGTATATTGCATGACACTGAGGCTAGGGGTATGAATGATCTTCTCACCTGGGTACTGAGCATAGTACTCAATAGTTTTTCTTTCTTTCTTTCTTTCTTTCTTTCTTTCTTTCTTTCTTTCTTTCTTTCTTTCTTTCTTTCTTTCTTTCTTTCTTTCTTTCTTTCTTTCTTTCTTTCTTTCTTGCTTTTTTTAAATATACTATACTTTAAGTTCTAGGGTACATGTGCTCAATGTGCAGGTTTGTTACATAGGTATACATGTGCCATGTTGGTTTGCTGCACCCATTAACTCGTCATTTACATTAGGAATTTCTCTTAATGCTATCCTTCCCCCTGCCCTCCACCCCATGACAGGCCCCCATGTGTGATGTTCCCTGCCTGTGTCCCAGTGTTCTCATTGTTCAATTCCCACCTATGAGTGAGAACATGTGGTGTTTGATTTTCTGTCCTTGCTGAGTAGTTTGCTGAGAATGATGGTTTCCAGTTTCATCTATGTCCCTGCAAAGGATATGAACTCATCCTTTTTTATGGTTGCATAGTATTCCATGGTACATATATGCCACATTTTCTTAATCCAGTCTATCATTGATGGACATTTGGGTTGGTTGCAAGTTTTTGCTGTTGTGAATAGTGCTGCAATAAACATATGTGTGCATGTGTCTTTATAGTAGCATGATTTATAATCCTTTGGGTAGATACCCAGTAATGGGATGGCTGGGTCAAATGGTATTTCTAGTTCTAGATCCTTGAGGAATCACCACACTGTGTTCCACAATGGTTGAACTAGTTTACACTCCCACCAACAGTGTAAAAGTGTTCCTATTTCTCCACATCCTCTCCAGCATTGGTTGTTTCCTGACTTTTTAATGACCGCCATTCTAATTGGTGTGAGATGGTATCTCATTGTGGTTTTGATTAGCATTTCTCTGATGGTCAGTGATGATGAGCATTTTTTCATGTGTCTGTTGGCTGCATAAATGTCTTCTTTTGAGAGGTGGCTGTTCATATCCTTTGCCCACTTTTTGATGGGGTTGTTTGATTTTTTTCTTGTAAATTTGTTTAAGTTCTTTGTAGATTCTGGATATTAGGCCTTTGGCAGATGGGTAGATTGCAAAAGTTTTCTCCCATTCTGTAGGTTGCCTGTTGACTCTGATGGTAGTTTCTTTTGCTGTACAGAAGATCTTTAGTTTAATTAGATCCCATTTGTCAATTTTGGCTTTTGTTGCCATTGCTTTTGGTGTTTTAGTCATGAAATGCTTGCCCATGCCTATGTCCTGAATGGTATTGCCTAAGGTTTCTTCTAGGGTTTTTATGGTTTTAGGTCTAACATTTAAGTCTTTAATCCACTTGAATTAATTTTTGTATAAGGTGTAAGGAAGGGATCCAGATTCAGCTTTCTACATATGGCTAGCCAGTTTTCCCAGCACCATTTATTAAATAGGGAAATTTTCCCCCATTTCTTGCTTTCATCAGGTTTGTCAAAGATCAGATGGTTGTAGATGTGTGGTGTTATTTCTGAGGGCACTGTTCTGTTCCATTGGTCTCTCTCTGTGTTTTGATAGCAGTACCATGCTATTTTGGTTACTGTAGCCTTGTAGTATAGTTTGAAGTCAGGTAGCATGATGCCTCAAGCTTTGTTCTTTTTGCTTAGGATTGTCTTGGCAATGAGGGTTCTTTTGTGGTTCCATGTGAACGTTAGTATTTTTCCCATTCTGTGAAGAAAGTCATTGGTAGCTTGATGGGGATGGCATTGAATCTATAAATTACCTTGGGCAGTATGGCCATTTTCATGATATTGATTCTTCCAATCCATAAGCATGGAATGTTCTTCTATTTGTTTGTGTCCTCTTTTATTTCATTGAGCAGTGGTTTGTAGTTCTCCTTGAAGAGGTCCTTCACATCCCTTGTAAGTTAGATTCCTAGCTATTTTATTCTCTTTGAAGCAATTGTGAATGGGAGTTCACTCATGATTTGGCTCTCTGTTAGTCTGTTATTGGTGTATAGGAATGCTTGTGACTTTCACGCATTCATTTTGTATCCTGAGACTTTGCTGAAGTTGCTTATCAACTTAAGGAGATTTTGTGCTGAGACGATGGGGTTTTCTAAATATATAATCATGCCATCTGCAAACAGTGACAATTTGACTTCCTCTTTTCCTAATTGAATACCCTTTATTTCTTTCTCCTGCCTGATTGCCCTAGCCAGAACTTCCAACACTATGTTGAATAGGAGTGGTGAGAGAGGGCCTCCCTGTCTTGTGCCAGTTTTCAAAGGGAATGCTTCCAATTTTTGCCCATTCAGTATAATATTGGTTGTGGGTTTGTCATAAATAGCTTACTATTTTGAGATACATCCCATCAATACCTAGTATGTTGAGAGTTTTTAGCATCAAAGGATCTTGAATTTTGTCAAATGCCTTTTCTGCATCTATTGAGATAATCATGTTTTTGTCATTGGTTCTGTTTATGTGATGGATTACGTTTATTGATTTGCATATGTTGAACCAGCCTTGTATCCC
This sequence comes from Macaca fascicularis, assembly GCF_037993035.2. Classification (NCBI taxonomy): domain Eukaryota; kingdom Metazoa; phylum Chordata; class Mammalia; order Primates; family Cercopithecidae; genus Macaca; species Macaca fascicularis. Next base: position 88,700,122 of record NC_088378.1, read on the forward strand.
AGGGATGCAGCCAACTTGATCATGGTGGATACGCTTTTTGATGTGCTGCTGGATTTGGTTTGCCAGTATTTTACTGAGGATTTTTGCATCGATTTTCATCAGGGATATTTGTCTAAGATTCTTTTTTTGTTGTGTCTCTACCAGGCTTTCATATCAGGATAACGCTGGCCTCATAAATGAGTTAGGGAAGTTTCCCTCTTTTTCTATTGATTGGAATAGTTTCAGAAGGAATGGTACCAGCTCCTCTTTGTACCTTTGGTAGAATTTGGCTGTGATTCCGTCTGGTCCTAGATTTTTTTTGGTTGGTAGGCTATTAGTTACCGCCTCATTTTCAGAGCCTGTTATTGGTCTATTCAGAGATTCAACTTCTTCCTGGTTTAGTCTTGGGAGGATGTATGTGTCTGGAAATTTGTCCATTTCTTCTAGATTTTCTTGTTTATTTGCATAGAGGTATTTATAGTATGCTCTGATGGTTGTTGGTACTTCTGTGGGATTGGTGGTCACATCCCTTTTTTTATTGCTTCTATTTTATTCTTCTCATTTTCTTCTTTAGTAGTCTTTCTAGCAGTCTATCAATTTAGTTGATCTTTTCAAAAAACCAACTACTGGATTCATTGATTTTTTGAAGGTTTTTTTTTTTTGTGTCTCTATCTCCTTCAGTTCTTCTCTGATCTTAGTTGTTTCTTGTCTTCTGCTTTTGAATTTGTTTTCTCTTGCTTCTCTAGTTATTTTAGTTGTGCTGTTAGGGTGTTGATTTTAGATCTTTCCTGCTTCCTCTTGTGGGCATTTAGTTCTATAAATTTCCCTCTTCACATGCTTTAAATGTTTCCCAGAGATTCTGGTACATTGTGTCTTTGTTCTCATTGGTTTCAAAGAACATCTTTATTTCTGCCTTAATTTAATTATTTACCCAGTAGTCACTCAGGAGCAGGTTGTTCGGTTTCCATGTGGTTGAGAGGTTCTGAGTGAGTTTCTTAATCCTGTGTTCTAATTTGATTGCACTGCGATCTGAGAGACAGTTTGTTTTGATTTCTGTTTTTTTACTGAGGAGTGCTTTACTTCCAACTATGTGGTCAATTTTGGAATAACTGCATTGTGGTGCTGAGAAGAATGTATATTCTGTTGATTTGGGGTGGAGAGTTCTGTAATTTCTGTAGATGACTATTAGATCCCCTTAGTGCAGATGGGGGAAACTTCTGTCTCATTGATCTGTCTAATACTGAGAGTGGGGTGTTAAAAAGTCTCCCATTATTATTGTGTGGGAGTCTAAGTCTCTTTGTAGGTCTCTAAGGACTTGCTTTATGAATCTGTGTACTCCTTTATTGGGTGCATATATATTTAGGATAGTTAGTTCTTCTTGTTGAATTGATCACTTTACTATTATGTAATGGCCTTCTTTGTCTCTTTTGATATTTGTTGGTTTAAAGTCTGTTTTATCAGAGACTAGAATTGCAACCCCTGCTTTTTTTTTTTTTTTTTTTTTTTTTTGCTTTCCATTTGCTTGGTAGATCTTCCTCCATCCCTTTATTTTGAGCCTATGTGTGTCTCTGCACATGAGATGGGTCTCCTGAATACAGCACACTGATGGGTCCTGACTCTTTATCCAATTTGCCAGTCTGTGTCTTTTAATCGGGGCAGTTATACCATTTACATTAAGGTTAATATTGTTATGTGTGAATTTGATCCTGTCATTATGATGTTAGTTGGTTACTTAGCCCATTATTTGATGCAGTTTCTTCCTAGCATTGATGGTCTTTACAATTTGGCACGTTTTTGCAGTGGCTGGTACCGGTTGTTCCTTTCCATGTTTAGTGTTACCTTCAGGAGTTCCTGCAAGGCAGGCCTGGTGGTGACAAAATCTGTAAGCATTTTCTTGTCTGTAAAGGATTTTATTTCTCCTTCACTTATGAAGCTTAGTTTGGCAGGATATGAAATTCTGGGTTGAAAATTCTTTTCTTTAAGAATGTTGAATATTGGCCCCCACTCTCTTCTGGCTTATAGAGTTTCTGCTGAGAGATCTGCTGTTAGTCTGATAGGCTTCCCTTTGTGGGTAACCTGACCTTTCTCTCTGGCTGCTCCTAACATTTTTTTCCTTCATTTCAACCTTGGTGAACCTGACAATTGTGTCTTGGGGTTGCTTTTCTTGAGGAGTACCTTTGTGGTGTTCTCTGTATTTCCTGAATTTGAATGTTGGACTGCCTTGCTAGGTTGGGGAAGTTCTCCTGGATAACATTTTGAGGCATGTTTTCCAACTTGGTTCCATTCTCCCCATCACTTTCTGGTACACCAATCAAACATAGATTTGGTCTTTTCACATAGTCTTATATTTCTTGGAGGCTCTGTTCTTTATTTGATCTTCAATCACTGATACCCTTTCTTCTACTTGATCAAATCAACTATTGAAGCTTATGCATGCATCATGTACTTCTCGTGCCATTGTTTTCAGCTCCATCAGGTCATTTGAGGTCTTCTCTAAACTGTTTATTCTAGTTAGCCATTCATCTAATCTTTTTTCAAGGTTTTTAGCTTCCTTGTGATGGGTTCTAACATCCTCCTTTAGCTCAGAGAAGTTTGTTATTACAGACCTTCTGAAGCCCACTTCTGTCAGCTCGTCAAAGTCATTTTCTGTCCAGCTTTGTTCCATTGCTGGGGAGGAGCTGCAAACATTTGGGGGAGAAGAGGCACTCTGGTTTTTAGAATTTTCAGCTTTTCTGCTCTGGTTTCTCCCTATCTTTGTGGTTTTATCTACCTTTGGCCTTTGATGTTGGTGACTTACAGATTGGGTTTTGGTGTGAATGTTCTTTTTGTTGATGTTGATGCTATTCCTTTGTTAGTTTTCCTTCTAACAGTTAGATCCCTCAGCTGCAGATCTGTTGGAGCTTGCTGGAGGTCCACTCCAGACCCTGTTTGCCTGGGTATCACCAGCAGAGGCTGCAGAACAGTAAATATTGCAGAATAGCAAATATTGGTGCATGATCCTTCTTCTGGAAGCTTTGTCCCAGAGGGGTGCCTGCCTATATGATGTGTCATTTGGCCTCTACTGGGAGGTGTCTCCCAATTAGGCTACATGGGGGTCAGGGACCCACTGGAGGAGGCAGTCTGTCCATTCTCAGAGCTCAAACACCATGCTGGGAGAACCACTGCTCTCTTCAGAGCTGTCAGACAGGGATGTTTAAGTCTGCAGAAGTTTCTGCTGCCTTTTGTTTAGCTATGTCCTGCCCCCAGTGGTGGGGTCTACAGAGGCAGCAGGCCTTGAAGAGTTGCAGTGGGATCCACCCTGTTCGAGCTTCCCTGGCTGCTTTGTTGACCTACTCAAGCTTCAGCAATGGTGGACACCCTTCTCCCTGCCATGGTGTTGCCTCACGTCTCAATCTCAGACTGCTGTGCTAGCAGTAAGCAAGGCTCTGTGGGCATGGTACCCACTGAGCCAGGCATGGGATATAATGTCCCAGTGTGCTGTTTGCTAAGACCATTAGAAAAGTGCAGTATTAGGGTGGGAGTGTCCCGATTTTCCACGTATAATCTGTCATGGCTTCCCTTGGCTAGGAAAGGAAATCCTCTGACCCCTTGCACTTCCCCAGTGAGGTGATGCCCCACCCTGCTTCAGTTCTCCCTCTATGGGCTGCACCCACTGTCCAGCCAGTCCCAATGAGATGAACCAGATGAACCAGTTACCATCTTCTGCGTTGATCACCCTGGGAGCTGCAGACTGGAGCTGCTCCTATTTGGCCTTCTTGGAACAGAATCCACCTGACAGTTTTCAACCTTTGTGCCCTCTCTCCCTTCCTCCACTCTCCAGTAGTCCCAGTGTCTATTATTCCCATCTTTATGTTCATGAGTACCCAATGTTTTGCTTATAAGTGAGAAAATGCGGTATTTGGTTTACTGTTCCTGTGTTAATTCACTTAGAATAATGACTTCCAGCTGCATTCATGTTGCTGCAAAGGACATGATTTTGTTCTTTTTTAGGGCTCATAGTTTTCCACGGTACATATGTGCCACACTTTCTTCATCCAATCCATCATTGGTGGGCACCTAAGTTGATTCCATGTCTTTGTTATTGTGAATACTGCTGTGATGAACATGCAAGTGCAGATGTGTTTTTGGCAGAACTATCTATATTTCTTTGGGCATATATCCTGTCATGGGATTGCTGGGTAAAATAGTAGTTCTGTTTTACCTTCTTTGAGAAATCTCCAAACTGCTTTCCATAGTGGCCAAACTAATTTACATCCTCATCAACAGTGTATAAGCATTCCCCTTTCTCTGCAGTCTCTCCCACATCTGTTGTTTTTCTGCTTTTTTTTTTCTTCCTTCTAACTTCTATTTTAGGTTTGTAGGGGGAGTTGATGTGGAGGTTTGTTACATGGGTAAACTGCACGTCACTGGGGTTTGGTGTACCAATGATTTCATCACCCAGACAGTGACTATAGTAAGCAATTGGTAGTTTTTTGATGCTCATCCAACTTCCACCATCTACCCTCAAGTAGGTCCCAGTGTCTGTTGTTCCCTTCTTTGTGACCACGTGTACTCAGTTTTTAACTCCCACTTATAAACGAGAACATGTAGTATTTGGTTTTCCTCTTCCTATATTAATTCACCTAGAATAATGGCCTCCAACTCTATCCATGTGGCTGCAAAGACATAATTTTATTCCTTTTTATGGTTGTATAGTATTCCATGGTGTATATATACCACATTTTAATTATCCAGTGCACTGTTGATGAGAATCTAGGTTGATTCAATGTCTTTCCTATTGTAAAAAGTGCTGCAATGAACATATGCATGCATGTATCTTTATGGTAGAATAATTTACATTCCTTTAGGTACCCAGTGATAGGATTGCTGGATAAACAGTAGTTCTTTTTCAAGGTCTTTGAGAAATTGCTGAACTGCTTTCCACAGAGGCTGAACTAACTTATATACCCACCAGCAATATATAATCATTCCGTTTTTTTCTACAACATCACCAACATCTGTTATTTTTTTACTTTTTAATAATAGTCATTCTGACTGGTGTGATTTGGTATCTCATTGTAGTTTTGATTTGCATTTCTCTGATGATTAGTGATGCTGAGAATTTCTTCATATGCTTATTGACAAAGACACCAAAAGTAATTGCAACAAAAACAAAAATTGTCAAGTGGGACTTAATTAAACTAAAGAACTCCTGTAAAGCAAAAGAAACTATCAATGGAATAAACATACAACCTATAGAATGGGAGAAAAATTGGAAACTATGTATCTGACAAAGATCTAATCTTTAAGGAACTTAAATCATCAAGCAAAAACAAAAACCCCATTAAAAAATGGTCAAAGGGCCGGACACGGTGGCTCAAGCCTGTAATCCTAGCACTTTGGGAGGCTGAGGTGGGTGGATCACGAGGTCAGGAGATCGAGACTATCCTGGCTAACATGGTGAAACCCCGTCTCTACTAAAAACACAAAAAACTAGCCAGGCATGGTGGCAGGCGCCTGTAGTCCCAGCTACTTGGGAGGCTGAGGCGGGAGAATGGCATGAACCTGGGAGGCGGAGCTTGCAGTGAGCCGAGATCACGCCACTGCACTCCAGCCTGGGAGACACAGCGAGACTCTGTCTCAAAAAAAAAAAAAAGAAAAAAATGGGCAAAGGACATGGACAGACACATCTCAAAAGAAGACATACATGCAGTATCAGATTTTTAACCAAAATAATAAAGTAAATATCTGCGAATTTCCTTCCAGATATAAACAAATGATTGAACAAATAAATAAATGGGAGAATGGGACAGATCATTTTTTATAAAAATAAAAGACTTTTAAATAATATTTGTAAATACCTCTCCCTTCCACAGGTGGAGCTTATCCCTGCCCCCCCCCGCCACCTCCCTCCTTGAGAGTGAGCAGGTCTTAGTCACCTTCCTCCACAATATAATAGAAAAAGGGAAAATTAGTAACTTTGCAATGAAGAAAATGGACAGATATCACTTTAACAAAGTAATCAAAGTTAACATCATCAGTGATAAGCCATATATTTCCTGATAGGCTATGATGAGAAGGGCATCTCATATTTACGGTGCTCTTCCCAGAAAGCTACAATCTCAGTCTAATAACGAGAAAACATCAGACAAAAACACACTGAAGAACACTACAAAATATCTGACCTTACCAGTACTCTTCAAAAGTAATAAGGACACAAAACCCCAAAAAACAAAGAACAACAAAAAAGGAAAAGCTGAGAAACTGTCACAGATCAGAGGAGACTTGAAAGGTCTGACAACTATGAAATGTGAACAGTATCTCTCAGTACTCAGATAAAGTTTGACTAAATCTTCATAAACAGGAAGAACTCCCTGTTTATTATCTTCTAGAACTTTAGGGATGAAATAACATTAAACTCCCCATGATTTCTATGGGAATCATCAGCTATACTATATAAAGATAAGGACAATAAATAAAGGTCTATAGAGGTATTAGAGGTCTTAATAAAACAAAGATCTTACTTAGACAAAAAATAATAGAGGAAGCAAAACATAGGTGCAACTTTTCTCTGTAGAAGCAAAGGAAGTTATAATACAAATATTTTATCAACAATAGGAAGTAACCTTAGTATAACTAATAGATATAATTGATCTGGAATGATTGGGGAATGGGACTTCTGGTTAATTTAGTATTTTATTAACTGAGTTATTCATGTTTACTAATTATGGGCAGCCAGTTTTTTAAAGGGCTAGGAAATGTCAATGCTCTTCAGCTAAAGACCACTGAGATGCCTTGCAGATTATCTTACAAAGAAGAATGCTCACTGTGAGAAAACTGTAAGTAAGTTTTCTTACTAAGAATGTCTAAGAAAGAAGTTATTACAGAATTTGGGCTTTGGATGAGTAACTTGGGGAAGGGCATAGGGAAGTAGGGGCTTTCTCTGATTGGGGGCTACAAGAAGGCAAAGCAATTTTATGATTAAATGTCTGAATGAATCTTATCTATAGGGAGGGCAGATTAAAATGGGGATAATGCTGAAATCGGTATTCAGAAGTAGCAGTCATTCAGCTAAGAAAGGGGAATGTTTGATATTTCATGAGCTGCATGATGATTTTATTTTGACTTATTTTATCAAGGTATTCAAGCAACCTTATTGAGATACTCTGCATTTATGTCCAATGGGAAAAAAGCCGGGCCTGACTGTGAATGTCAGACCAGTTTCCAGCAATCAGGAACTCCTTTTTGCTTTCTCAGAAGCAAGAAAAATACCTCTTCCTTCTCCCTGATTCTTCTCCCATTCTAAATGTGTGGATTCCCTGGGGCTTACTCCTACGCCCTTCCATTTTCCGTTTCCACTCTCTCCATTACTGATCCCACCCATTCACATAGCTTTAAGTGCTGTCTCTATAGGGGAGTTCCAAATTTATATATTTACCTTGGGTTTCTCCTTTGACTTCTAGACTCATTTATCCAACTGTATACTTGATATCTTCACTTAAAATTTCACAAGAGTCACAAATGTAAAGTGTCCGATATAGTTTAGATATTTGTCTCTGCCCAAATCTCATATTGAAATGTAATCCCCAGTGTTGAAAGTGGGGTCTGGTAGGAGGTAACTGGATCATGGTTGCAGATTTCTCATGAATGAAATTCTGTTAGTGCTGGCCTCATGATAGTGGGTGAATTCTAGAAAAATTTGGTTCTTTAAAAGTGTCTGGCACCTCTCCTCCTCTCCCCCTCCCTGCTTTCTCTGCTTTTGACATGTGACATGCCTGCTCCCTCTTCACTTTCCATCATGACTGTACGTTTCCTGAGGACTCCCCAGAAGTGAGCAGATGCCAGCACCATGCTTCCTATAAAGCCTGTAGAACCACTAGCCAATTAAATTTCTTTCCTTTTTCTCTTTCTTCTTTTCTTTCTTTCTTTTCTTTTCTTTTCTTTTCTTTTCTCTTCTTTTCCTTGCTTCCTTCCTTCTTTCCTTCCTGTCTGTCTTTCTTTCTTTCTCTTTCTTTCTTTCTTTCTTTCTTTCTTTCTTTCTTTCTTTCTTTCTTTCTTTCTTTCTTTCTTTCTTTCTTTCTTTTTCTTTCTTTCCTTCCTTCCTTCCTTCCTTCCTTCCTTCCTTCCTTCCTTCCTTCCTTCCTTCCTTCCTTCCTTTATTTTTTTGAGACAGGGTCTTATTTTGTCACCCAGGTTGGAGTGCAGTGGTGCCATCACAGCTCACTGCAGCCTAGACCTACCCTGCTCAGGTGATTCTCCCATCTCAGACTCCTGAGTAGCTGAGACTACAGGCTTGAGTCACCATGCCTGGCAATTTTTTTTGTTTGCATTTTTTTGAAGAGTTGGGGTTTGGCCATTTGCCTAGGCTGATCCTCAAACTCCTGGGCTCGGGCAATCCACCAGCCTTGACCTCCTAAAGTGCTGAGATTACAAGCATGAGCCACTGAGCCCAGAAAAATCTCTTTTCTTTTAAATTACCCAGTCTCAGGTATTTCTTTATAGCAATGCAAGAAAGACCTAATACAGTGTGTAAAAGAGGATTTTATTGATTTTCCGCCCTAAAGTCATTCCTCCTCTGGTCTTTGGTGTCTCAATAAATAGCCCCACAATCTATTCAGATCCTCAAACTTGCAATTTGGGAGTCAAATGTGATTTGACTGTGCCCTCATATATGATCCATCAGCAAATCTTGCTGCTCCTACCCCAAAATATATCTCACATCTCTCTAGTTCTTGACTCCTCCATGGTCCAGGATGAGCCCAAGCCACAATCATCTCTTCCCTTCATGAGAGCAGCTTTTTTATTTAACTCTTGGCTCACACCTTGGGTCTTTTTCCTCTCTTCTCATGAAAGCCAAACTCATCTTTTGAAAGCACAAATACGATTAAATGACTTTTCTCTCACCTTAACATTCTTCTATAACTTCCCACTGTACTTTAAAATAAAATCCAAACTCTTCCCCACATGCCCTACTTGAGCTATACTCATCCTGCATATCAGGCTTTTCTCATCTGAGACCCCCTCTCCCTCGCTCATTATGCTCCAGTTGCATGATTTTTCAAAACAAATAATTATCCAATTTTTCAAGCTCATTCCCACCTCAGGGCCTTGAGCTTGCCCTGCCTGTAAACTCACCCCTATCCCCACACAGACACATCTTTCTTTATCCATACCTTCCTTCCCAAGAAAGGCTTCTGCTCTGCTTCCAGTCTGTGCTTCAGGGTTCCCTCCAGAGACAGCCTGTCCCTGACCTATCTAACTAATTAACTCCCCTAATTACAGTCTGCCATTGGCTTTTTAAATTTCTTCCTTACCATTTAATATAATTCATAATTTTCTGCTTTTTAGATAATATAATATCTATATTTCCTGTAAGACTGAAAGTTCCAACAAGGAAAGAGTGATATGTTTTGCTTCCCACTCTGTAGTTCTGCATTTAGCACATAAGCAGTACTCTGTAAATATCTGTTGAACATATGGACATATTAATGCATTGTCAGTCACTATTCCCTTGGAGTAAACTAGTTTTGTTCTTACTGGCTTCAGAAACACTACATGAGTGAAGCAGGGCAGCTGAAAATGTGGAAATCATCAAAGAATGTAAAAATGGACTCTGTGTCTGCAGGAGGTAGAGGATGACCAGAGGTGACGAGATTCAGCCATGGGAAAGGAGAAAGACCACTCCACTTGGATTCAGAAGACTGAAGGTCTGGACCAGATGCAGGGAGTTGAATAATTTGATTAGGTTCTGTGTTAGACTGAATAAGGCCCTCCAAGTATGTCTACATCCTTATCCCTGGAACCTATCAATATGATACCTTACGTTACAAAAGAGGCTTTGCAGAAGTGATTGAATTAAGGATCCTGAGATAATTCTGGGTTACCCAAATGGACCCAGTGTAGTCACCAGGGTCCTCATTAGGCAGGAGAGTCAGACTTAAAGATGAAGATGTGAGGACAGGGCAGAGCAATGTGGGACCACAAGCTAAGGAATGCACGCAGTGCCTAGAAGCTGGAAAGGGAAAGGGAATTAATTTTCTCCTTAAGCCTCCAGGAGACACAAGCCCTGCCAACCCATTTTAGATTTCTGACCTCGACGTCTGTGAGAGAATAAATTTGTGTTGCTTTTAAACCACTAAATTTGTGATAATTTATTACAGCAGCGATAGGAAACTAACATAAGGTCTGAGACTCATCTCTAAAATCTGTCTTATTTACCTATTTGTTTGCCTTTGTTGCTGCTATTGTCTCTCCAAACTAAAATTAAAGTTATGTAATGGAAGAGGCTATATCTCTGTTGCCCACTGTTTTATTTCCATGATTGAGAACAAGGCCTGACACAGAGTAGGTTTTAAATAAATATTTGTTGAGTCAATGAGCAGATGAACACAGATTTCTATCCAGTGGGGTTATTGTGAAGACCAAACATGCAAATATAAATTACAGACTATTTTCAACAACTGAGCAGAAGTCACTCTTCCCATTCTCCATGTGATTTCCTCTTCTTTTTAAACACATTCATCTCCTCTGTTGAATTTCCACGGGTTCTCTTTCACTCCTCTGCCGAGTTATTCCTCCATCATTTGATGCCCTTTTACCTAATTCTTCCCTTAGGCTCTCTACCCTTAATTATATTATGTAATATCTAATTGTCCTGCTTGGGGGATCCAGATGTGACTGGATTATATAAATACCGAGGTAGCCACTTCAGATTTACGTGTTGGCATACATGCATCCCTATGGCTGTGATTAGATTTCATATGTATCGTTTTAATGGATTTTAATAAATCACTTTAATGAATGTTGTATTCATTTACTTTAATTTGATTAGACCATTGCATGTGAGAAATCTCCTGTTCTGAAATTGCTCATGTTAATCACAAAATTGCATCATAATGTAGTGACTAAGAGCATGTTTTCTTTTCAAAACACAATCACGTCACATGCAATTTTAATCAAATTAGGCAGAGCAATTCCTCTGTAGCAAGATAGTGCTGAAAAGCAAGTTTGTGACCCAGCTTTCTTTCTCTTGCAGCCTGCTAGATGACTCATACTGTCATATGCTCTAGTTTACCAGGCACTGTCTATGAGTCTTTCTGGTTACAGATTCCAATCAATATCCTGTAAAAAAAAAAAAAAAAAAAAAAAAAAGTACGTGTGTATAAAAGAGGGAGAAAGAGAGAGACGGTAAGTGAGGAAACATACTGAGATGTATAATATAAAGGAATCTGATAGCAATACAGGGGGCTCTAACTTTGAAACCTATGATTTGTGATTTCAAATATTCAACATGTGTTAAGTGAGGTCATGCAATCTTCCCGAGGAAAATTGTTGACTGAGAGAGGTGGATGGTGTACCTCTGCAAAGCTTGTCATCATGTTTTTCTTGAAATGCAGATGTAGCGGAGGGGTTGGTGAGGGAGGTTGGGAGGAGAGAAGGTTGATTCTGGTAAAGTCTTCATTAAGCAAGGACTCCAGAAGCCTCCTCAATGTCAAAATATCTCCTACTCACATTCAAACAGACATTCACTTGGGTGAACAGGCTCCTATTTCAATTTTTTGCTACCTACATTTGTGAATATTTTCCTTTCTTGAAGAGAGCAGCCTTACTGATGTATTTGTACAAACAGGCTTGCTTAGCCCTCTCACATATACGTATGTGTATGTGTGCATATATATACAGTATACATGAACAGTATATTATATATGTGCATAGATATATACATATATAACTATATGAATACACACACACACACACACACACATATACCAAAGAGCTCCTATTCCCTATTGAACAGAGAAAATTACAAAAGTCAGGAGAGGTGTTTTTAGAAAAATGCTTCTTGAGTGATTAATTCTAATATTCATTTGTATCTTTATTAACTTCAATTATATAATAAAAGCATCATTTATGTCAATCAATACACAAGGAATTATTTCAAAGTTTTCTGTATTTATCATTGACTTTGCATGCATGTGTTTCTTTGTTCAGCGAACCTTCATTGAGCCTCTATTGTATGCCAAGCTCTATACTGATTTCTGGAATTATAGACATGAAAAAGAAATATTCTTGCCCTTCTAGAGTTCATAGAACAATGGAAGAAGTAATATAAAACATGCATATTAAACAATATTGTGGTAAGAGTTGTAACTGAAAAAAGGAACACAAAATAGTAAAAGCCTGATAATTATCTAAACTTTCACTATTTCATTTTACTTACCTGATCTACAAAAAAATGTAATAAGACATTGAAGTAACTTTTAATTCTTGTATTCTGACACTTTAAATTATAATTGTTAAAGAATAATTTTTCCAGACACTTTAGTCAGCAGTGTCAGACTTCCTAGGGATTTATTCACAAAATTTCTAGGTAGATTAATGATCTGTAGTTAATCTACATTGTAACAGGATTAGATTGAACAGCATTTCCGGGTCTTTCCACATACTTTGTCCTGGAGACTAGCCATGAAATCAAAGAATTTCAGAGTGTATATGTGGTGAGGGAGGTGGTGGGTAGTAGGGAGCCTATGGATACTATTATTGTCCCCATTTGACAGATATCAATAATAAAGTCAAGAGAAGTTTAATAACTTTTCAAGAATACACAACTAATGTGTGGTTAGGCTGAGATGTGAGTGTAAGCAATTCAGATCCAGACACCGCTGCGGTAGATATCTCCCACATTCTTTGAAGCAGAGGAGACTAGAATTAAAAAGCTCAGTTGTTTTAGCTTGCTGCAAATTTAACATGAGTTAACAAGTGGCCAACAAAATAGTTTAAAAAATAGCTTTGCTAGTAAGAATATATCTATTTATATTAATAATCACTGCAAACCAATTACTCCAAAACTTAAACACACTATCAACACACATTTATTATTTCACAGTTTTGTGGTTCAGGATTCTGGGTGCAGCTTTCTGGATCCTCTGGCTCATGGTATCTGACAGGCTGCTGTGATCAAAGTGTCAGCTAGGGCAACAGAAGGCTCAAAGCTTGACTGGGGTGTGTTCACTTCCCAGCTCACTCACATACTCATTGGCAGGATTCCATTCCTCCAGTGCTCTTGGATTAAGGACCTTAGTCCTGATTAACTGTTAACCTGAGATGTCAGTTCTTTGCCACATGGCGCTTTTTTTAGAGCTACTCATAACAGGACAGCTGGTATCCCTCAGAGCAAGCTCTGAAAGAGAGCAAAAAATAATGAGAGAGGTTGAGCAAGACAGAAGCCAGCGTGCTTTATTTTAATGTAAACTATCCTCAGAAGTGATATCTAATCATATTTACCATATTTTATTCATTATGAGATTCACTAGGCCCAAGCAACACACAAGGGGAGGTGACTGCACAATGTCATGAATACCCACAGGAACAGATCATGGGGGCTCATTTTAGAGGCACCTACCACACTGTTACCAATGCCAGGAGAAATTTACCTAACGTCATGACTTTGGGACAGCTGAAGTAATCAATATGCCAAATATATAAAATATATTTATATAAGATATACAGAAATAAAGATAGATATAGATCTACATATACACAGTCAGATACATATACATATAAATGTAAGAAGTTACAAAAAATAATTTGGTTTTCTAGATTGAGGATCTTCATCATTTCAATTTCCACACAAACACTGCCATGTCAAGAAAGTTTGATATTTTTCTAGCAAAAACTCATTCAGATAGAGAAAAAGTTTTCATAAATATTTCACAAGCCCTCCTCTCAATTCAATCCTTCTCTCATGGTCATGAAAGCCTGTAAGCAAATGGATACGAAAAGTTTTTTATCTTGTCGCATGGACGGTTTCCTGCTATTCCAAAAAAGCTTTGACAAATTCTCCTTTATGCCCCATTACATTAATCAAAAATCCTAGATTACCTATGTCTTCTCTGTGCTGGTGACCTGTTCCCTGCTTGAGTCAGTGCCGAATTTTACTTTTCTGCCTCAACATCGTGCAAATGACTTCAGTGTGGTAACCTACACTTGACTTCACTCCTGGGAGTACTGTTTAACATTTTGGACCTGAATAACAACCTCCACCTATCGCAAGGTTGTTTTTATATTTTTTGTTTTTAAATCAGGGGTAAGGGTTCAAGTGCTTGTCATTGATATTCAAAAAGTATCTATGTGGACAAAATTACCATACATTTCATCATGATAGCTGAAGAAGCCTCCTTTTGCTATACTATATAAATCTAAGTTATGCTATGGCCCTCCTATCAGCTTTTAAAAATATGTGAGTAGTTGAATTTATCATCATGTACAGAGAGAGAGCACTTCATTGATTTAGAAATTAAGCTATATAATTACCCTAATGGGCAATTTTTGGTACTAACATATTTCTGCAGAGATCCTCTACCATTTGTTGACATGAGAAGCTCAAATTTTCCTTCCGAGTTATATTTGCCTCACATGTTTGAAATAAAATCAGCTGAGTCCTGATTATAAACATATAATCATAGGGTCACACATAGGGTCACAGGATTATGGCATTTTAGACACACTTTTAAATTAGGCTAGGTTTCCTAAAGAGAAAAACACAAAAGTTTAAATAATTTATTTATTCAAGCAATATTTATTGAGTGCCTGCTATGTTTCATGTACTATGTTAAGCACTAAGAATACAGTGTGAAAAGACAGAAAAGATTGATCTTTTGGAATTTAATGATAAAAAATCTCACAGAAATTGTATTTTTTAAATCAATTATCTCTTAGGAATTGGGTGGCTATTTCAAAATATTCCAAAAATAAGGAATCCAATTCTAACTAGAGGGCACATGGCTTGTTGCCCATGCCTCCGCTCAGCAGAAGAATTAAGATTCATTTAGCATTTTAGTGCCAATAGATGACCATATGGGTGGGTTTTGGAAAGACTATAATAAACCCACATAAGTTTCCCTTCCCTGTGAGGTTTATAAAAACTTTTTCTTGCTATCCTATTGATAGCATAGGCATAATACGTGTTTGACAACATTCATTGTCCAAACAGAAAAAATATGCTATAATAAATTAATATATATTTTTAAATTTATTCAAATATATGTGTGTGTGTGTGTGTGTGTGTGTGTGTGTGTGTATATATCCAGATGGAATTAATATTGTTTTGATTAGGTAGGGATTGAAAAAACTATTCTAAAAAAGTCATAAGGAACTCTGACTAAGGTGATCTACAGAATTATAGCCAGAATTTGTTAAGCTAAAGGATCTATAAATGAGATCCTTGTATACTCTTACTGATGTCACAAATATTGTGTGTGGGATAGATATTGTTAGCCCCATTTTATAAGCCATTTGTTAAACACAGTCATTACTAAAAATTAAGTTGCATGAACTTAAAATAAAAAATAATCAATACTCAATTGAATGTACTACATTTTAATTAGTTCATTAAATTTTGCCATTACCTATGCTCTGGAGGTTATCTATGTTTATTGTGTCTTTATGGTAAAAATGCAATGTAGTGGTGTGCTACACAGCACATCTCTTCCCACTTCTGTGTTTAATGATTTCAAACATGGTAGGAACATTTATACCACCAAAATAAGCTAATGATACAAATCAGAGCCTTCTTTTTTTCTGAGCTAGTTCTTAAACATATCCCAGAACACCACTGGATACTCTCTAAGAGAGTGCATTCCTTGCTCTGAGCCAGCAATTGATTTAAGGTGCTATTGGTTTTTCTATAGACTGAATATAAGGCATCCAGAAACCTTAGAAGTGAGATGACAACACTTATTATTATAACTAATGACCTGCTCAAAGTTTTCACGTCACTTCCCTACAACTGTGTCTTTACTTGATTAGATACTTTAGTATTCAAGGAGAAATGTTTTCATCAGAGGATACATTGAAATGAAAGTTGGTACTGACACTAAGTCACTTTGAGATTTTTAATACCACTGGGAAAATGACCATAAAAACAAGAAATGAAAATTGGTTAGAGACGATAATCTTGATTATCAAGGGGATATCATTTTGCTGCTTGAGCATCAGGGAGAGATCATACAACATAAACTCAGAACATTTTTTGAGTTGCCTCCTGGTACTGCTATGCCTGGTGGTAAAGTTAACAGAGACTACAATAACCCCATACAGGTGAAACTATCAAGGCTCACACCTTTCAACAAGGAAGGCTGGGTCACGCCACCAGATAGAGAACCTGAATCAGCTGAGTTTCTGGCTGAGGGCAAAGGAAACATGAATGAATGAAGTGTGGGGAAAAAGTTATAAATACCATGTGGAACATCATTACCACTTGCAGAAAAGAGGACTGCAGTAGCTAATCATGTTTTTTTTTTTTTAATCTGTTATTCACGTGATATAATTAACCAGTTGTTTTTCTTCTACTCTCCCACTTCCATTTGATAAAGTGATAAAATGTATTAGTCCATAGAGGAATCAAGAAATAACTCCAACCAGCCTAAAGGTAGAATGGATATCATAAATGAGATTTGGGGTCTTCCCTTTTGGGGAAAAGACGGGAGCATATTTATTTGTAAGAGAAATGGTTGCTTTATATTAAGTGAGAGCATGTTGTAATTGCTATGTAATTGTTTAGAAACTCAAATGTGGGACGAAGAGTGTTGAGTAGCCAAAGATGTGGACAGTAGCAGATACTGTGAATTGTTTTACTCAACACTTGCTTTAGTAACTTTCTAGCTTGTCTCCTGAACTAAAAATAACAGAAACAGAAGAAGAAGAGGATGAGGAGGAAGAGAAGGAGGAGGAGAGAGGAAGGAGGAGGCCTGATTCCTTGAAGGTAGGTTTCTTGTATGGCTTTGATTTTGCCATGCAGATACAGCTTTGTAAGACTTAGAAGGAGGAAATGACCAACATGAGAAAGTGGCTGTCCACAGTGCTGTTGGATATTCTTGCAAGCATGTCAGTGAAAGGATCTATTCCTCTAAGGCAGCACTAGAGAAGATTTCAATGTCCAGCCTTTATGTCATAGACTTTAAAGTGTATGAGATGGTAGCAATAGGGCTTCTACCAGAATAGTTCTCTATTATAGTTGGGCATTTCTCCTAGTTACTCTTTTTCCTGGCCATATAGCTATATACTTTCCTGGACCTCAAGGAAATTCTATAAGCTACCTATATCTTTTATAAACCCCTTTCTGTTTAAATTAGCTGTAGGGGATTCAATAATCTGCAGCTAAGAGTTCTGAATGATACATTATTTGGACATGCCATCTCTAATAGTAACCTAAATTACTCACTCACATGTTATTACTGCTATAGAAAAGACCAAGCACAACGAAATTAAGGGTGTGCCTTCTTAGATTTTGGTCAAAAGAAATTCCACTAACATCTATCATAGCAGCACAGTTAGAAGACAAAGTAGTATCACACTATTTAGCACAACTCAGATAATCAACTACTTGAGAAAAGAGATCATGTCTTATTCATCCTTTTAATGTAACCACTCAGCAGTAAATACTGTGTTGTACTGAACCTGAAAGCAGGCTGTTCAATGGAAGAGGGCATGCTGCTCAATGCTCACTCCAAAGCCAGTGAATTCAGGGAGTTCACATTCTGGCTTTAGAGATTGTTTTCACTATAATTAATAATATATCAAATATTCTCTTTCTGGCTCAAGTGTTTCATCTGTAGATGTTGAATAGCAACACCTGACTACTACCTCTTAATAGTACCATGAGTAATAATAATTATCACAAATAGAAATTCCTAGGCATTTACTATGTACTTTTTAAAGTATTTTATATTTATAAATTTATTTAATCTTTATAATCACCTTATAAGCTTCATATACTTATCCCCATTTTACAGATGATGGAACTAAGGCAAGTCAAGGTCTTATACATAAGATTCTAGAATTCAAATCTAGGCAGCCTGGAGCCAGAATCTATACTTTTCACCACTCTGCTTTATTGCAAGCAAAATAAAAAAGTATTATATAGTGCACCAGAGATAGAAGAAGTAGAGTAATGCAATGAGAGCAACATGGGAAATGCAGATTTTAATGGCTAAAAGCTATGAAAGTAGCATTAAATAATTTTGAAAGAATTTATGGTCAAGCATTATTTTTTCTTTTAGGCTCTATGGATAGTTAGGACATCTAATTTTTTTTATTACTGGTGTATACATATGTTCTCATCTCTATGTTAGAAGCTTGGAGTTGGATCTAGAGGCCCTATTAGGATTAAATGTGAGTATAATTTCTTAAAATGTTTACACTTAGATAGGAAGATATATATATAGAGAGATATAGATAAATATAAATCTATATATAGATATATATTTATATATATAATTTATATATATTTACATATAATTATATATAATATAAATATATATCTATATATAGATATATAGAGATCTATATATATAGATATATAGAGATCTATATTTATATATAGATATAGAGATCTATATTTATATATAGATAAATATAAATCTATAAATATAGATATACGGATATCCATCTCTCTCTCTCTCTCTCTCTATATATATATATATATGGTACAACAGTAAGCTCCTGAGGCATAGCATTCATATATTTTCTTGAAATCATTATATTTCCAGTCCATAATGCTTGGAAGTTAATAAACAACAATGTTTAACAGGATAAACACCAGTCACCATGTTATTATATGTTATAGGAATTTATAGATGTAAGAATTTAATAACACCTGGAATAGTCAAGATTTCAGGAAGAAAGTAAAACTTGAGTCTTAAAGGCTGGCTAAGATTTTGATAAAGAGGGAAAAGAAGATAGGGTATATCAGGTGAGGAAACAAAGTAAGTGAAACTATGGTGGTGGAATGAGTAATATAACCTTATGGAGCAACCGCTATGGTGTCCTGTGGGTAGCCCTTCATTCATGAGAAGGCCAGATGGGCAGCTGGATATCTGGCAAACAGTATAGAGAGCTATTATGGTAGATGCATTGATTTTTAAATGTTCTTTGGAGAAAATCAAGCCAATTTGTAGCAGGTAACTTTTAAGCCTCATTAACTGTTAATGGTCAATTTTAGGCATTTGTTTGTAAAAGTGTGAGAACTGCATGAAAAGTTAACTGTTGAGGCACTATCAAGAAAAGTATTATTTACTATATTATTTTTATTTTATGAAGAAAGAGAATTTGTGGAATATGCTAATGGAAAACATAATTGCCCTGTAGTTATTTTCCTCTCAAAGCTACAGTGCTGCCAGGGAAATAAATTACTTCAGGCATCTTGATGATTGAATAGCAAGATAAAATGACCATGGTAGCCGCTGATTTTGATAGCTGACTATTCAAATATGGATCAGTTGCATCAGTTACATCAAAGCAATGAGTTACTTTCAGAGATAATTATAAAATGTCTTCAAAGGACTTTTCCCTGCAAATAATCTGGTTAATGGGCCACACTATTTTATTACTGTGTTAGTTTAACCCACTAACAAATATTTTTTATTAGACTAGAAAGCTACGAGTTTTAAATTAAATTTTTGGGGTGATTGGGGCTGAATTCAGGGTAGAGATTATGGAGTGATTTGGGTCCCACCCCCACCCCTTCCTGATGTGACCACTGGCCCCGCAGAGGATGCTTTCCCCACATTTTCCAGGAGCTACTTGCATTGGTGTCTCTGAGTGTTACCATGCTATCCCTTTTCTCTCTCTTTCCTTCTATTTTCCTTCCTGTCTTAAATAGAGCTATGTTGGGTGAGGTTATACAAAGCTTCTATGATATTGGGGTATAAGGAGAAAGAATAATTCTGAGGCTTTGTTTGTTCTTAAAGATTCTTTCTCATTTCTCAAGCAGTTTTACGTATAGTTATTTCCATTTCTCCAAAGTTTAACCAGTAAATAAGTCAAGCTATCTGGAATCCTCCTATCCCCAATTCACCAGAAACGAGGACATTCCAAATTTTGACCAGTTCTTTTGATGTTGAACAAAGATGTATATTTTCAAAATGAACTGACATGGTGGGATTATTTTCTGCAATCATAAACAGAGTATCATCCAAATTAGAAAAGATAATCCCAATTAGGAAAATAAGAAATTTTTAGAATAGGCAAATATGCTTGTATATATGTGAATGCAGAATCTGTTAGTCTTCAGCAATTGCTTTATTTTGGATCATGAAACTTGGATAGGATTGATTCACGGCTAACTAGGATGCACTAAAAAGTCCTGCTTATTACAAAGATATTCAGTGAAGTTAATAATCCATAAAATTAAAAATTGGTTTATTACACAGGGCATGACGTGAAGAAAGATGATGAGTGGTTTAACATCTCTACTGATGATAAATCAAGTGAGAGTTATGGAAAACCAAAGCAAGTTGATCATATATATATATATATATCATATATATCATATATATATCATATATATCATATATATCATATATATATCATATATATATAGATCATATATATATATATATCAGAAATAATTTTTCAACAATGAGGTTTGTTATCTTTGATGTCACCAGTGGAGTATCTTTAGGAAAGAGACTTACATGTATTTGTGGCATTTAATTATAATCTTCCATAATAACTAACATTTACCTCATCTTATTCCTCACTAACACACATAAAAACTGAGGCAATTTTAAAGTAAAAATATAATAAAACAAGATACAAAAAGTAAAAACTCAGAATTAGAAAAAGAAAATTTGATTATTGCTTGTACACATACCAAAACTATATTTTCTAAATTGCAATTGGGTAGAAAGCAACCTGTTTATACTGAGGATCCCGTGATATGTCACATTTTATATTATAGAAACCTCCACTAGCTTCTGTGAGTTAGGTTGTCTCTGGCAGCAGGATACTGATTGTCCTGAGACTACCAACTGACAAGAACTGATGCTCACAGCATGCTCCCCATCCTGTCAGTCAGGCTGCAACTGAACCTGGCTAGATGAAATTCATTGGAAAGCAGCTGAAGACTACAGAAGGCTGACAAAGTTAATGAGAAGCCGGGGAACCAGGCCCGGATAGTGGGATGGACCAGTGGAGCCTTGGGGATTTGGGCATCTGAAAGGACAGCAGTGACCAGCAGCAGCCAGCAGCCAGTAGCAATCTGGTCTGGCTCTGGCATTGCCACTGTGATGAGTGTGATGTCCCCTTACTCTCTGTTGTCACTTGCTTAAGATTTAGACCCCTGGGAGGGATCATCTGACTTTCCATATTATATTATGCTTACTTCAAACTTGCTCTTTCTACTGAATTCAGAGGCATCACTCTTTGCCTCAGGCCAAAAAACTCAGTCACCTTTGGCACTTCACCCCCACTCACCTCACATCCAATGCATCAGCAGATCCTGTGAGCTCTGTTTCAATATCTGTCCTGAATCCAACTACTTCTCAATAATCAGGATAACCAAGATTCTATCCATGCACTTATTATTGAATCCATTCATTACCCACCCTTCTGTTACCTACCAAGATGTGATTTCTGCCATCTTGGCCAATTGCATCATAAGTTAATTTTAAAACCACTAAAGTGAATGAGGAAAAAGGTCGAGTGACTCATTCAGGGTGGTTTATCTCCTCCACAGCAGAAAACTTTGGGTCAGGATTCCATGGGACACAAAGTATTCTTTTGCTCCAGGATCATTCTGAGAGGTCTATTTATTGCCCTTTTGACCAATAAAAATTTCAATGAAAAATGCTGTCATATCAAAATCACCTATTTTCATTCAACACTCCCTCTCAACACAATCTATGTGTCATCCATCAGCTTTTAAATTTAGGTCTAGTCTAGATTTGTCTTCTCACCGCTAGACTCATATACCCACCTACCTATTTTTATTCCATGTGTAGGTTTCATAATAATCTCAAACTTTACATGTTTGAAATCAAGACTAATGTTTACTCCAAACCTGTGCATACCCCATTCCTCCCTAACAGATAACTCTGCAGTGAAGTTCAAAATTGAAAACCCCACCCATGCTCGGAGGTTTCACTTCTTAGTTCTTCATTTTAATATGAATAGACAAACAAGAATTATGACACATGAAAGACATGCTTCTAACATGGAATAAGGGCAAAAATAACTGGAAAAAGTAATTTAGAGGAAACAGGGATTGTGCAGGAAACTACAGTTAAGTAATAACAGGATGCTAAAATTTCCATAGAGCTACTGGAAATTAAAAGCATACTAAGAATAAAAATTTAAAAACCTAAAAGTATGGAAATAAAGGTATTAATTTCTTCCTGAAAATGAGAAATAAGAGACATAAACACAGAAAGTGGGAACAATAAGAAAACCAAAGGGACAATTTCAGAAGGTCTACAATCTAATAAATTTTAAAAAGAGACAAAAAATGGAGTTGAGGAGCTATGAATAAAATAATTCAAGAAAATATCTAATAAAGTTAGGATATGTGTTTTCAGATTTAAAAAGGCTTAGCTTGTACCCATAATAATGGATAAAAATATACACACACAAATATCATTGTCAACTTTCAGAACGTTGGGACCAAAAGAAAGTGTGCAAGATTAAAAACAACAACAACAGCAACTACAACAAAATAGTCATATACAAATTATCAGGTATTAGAATAGATTTGAATTTCTTAAAGCAACATTAGAAGCAAGAAATAAAGCAATACTTTTGAAAGTCTAAAGAAAATTTAATTCCAAGCTAGAATTCTGTCACTAACCAAATTATCAATTAAATAGTTGTATAAGAGAAAATATTTAGACATACAAAAATCTCAAAAAAGTATAGATTCCTGTCATTGTACCTTTTCTCAAGAAGCCACTAGAACACATGCTCTATAAAAATCAGATATTAAAACACAAAAAGAAGAAAGATATGGAGTATGCCATGACAGGTGAATACCTGATGTGGAGAATGAGAGCAGACAGGAGTAGTGTGACTTGGAAAACAGACGTGTGGAAGGCTGTTATTCTCAGGATTCCAGCTACCACTCTACCATCTTTTTAACCTGAGGATAGAGTGCCTAAGGGAGCTTGGCCCAGTTTCTTGGCTTGTTTTGATGTGTGTTGATGATGTTTTTGTTTTCTCTCCCATGTTCTACTGCTTGGATTAGCTAAGTATACTCCCCCAAGATGAGTTCTCTTTGACCTACATTAGAGAATGAGATACAGTCCTCGGTGAACTTAGAAGCAGATAATACCTAGATGCCTGTGCCCTGTGATGGGTCATATGGTTTCTAGGGTCCATTCATGACTGTGCCCACTGATTTTCCTGGACAATTATTCAGTAACTGTGCTTAGCTTATCTTCTCCTTGGATCCTTCTAAATGTCTATGTAAAAAAAGGTGCAGATGCTGAGGCTGAAGATGGAAGAAGCTTGAGAAGGCTGTATGGGGTGCCTGAATGCTAGGGCTGGTTCCTGGCTCCAGCTGGCTTCTTGGGAAGGGGTGAGTGAAGGGACTGGGGGACTATCTTCTCGTGAACCTCTTGGTCCCTAGCTGCAGGGGACCCCACACTTGCCATGAACATTTGAGCTGGCAGAGATATTTCCCTGAATATTAGACAGAGTGAGATCTACAGTAGATGTATAGCCAGGGACCTTTGTATGCAAGACAGCTTCGATGAATTCTGGCCATAAACACCTATCCTCCAGAGCGCCCCATGTCCCTCTGAGAGGCCCTGGCCCCAGCTAACCACCAGATTGGGATAAAGGAGGGAAAACTTCCCAGCAGAACTGGGTCACCTCTGTCCTGCAGGCCCACCTGCCTGCTAGCTGCTCCTGCCTGGCCACCCTGCAGGAGCATGTACACAATGAAACCTCCATTGCCCAGCCTGGGTGCTTTGTTTTATCTGACTGAGTGCTGATAGCCTGGGAACGCTTTGGGCCCCCTAATGCAACCTAAGTCCAACCCCAAGGGTCTAGAGGAGAAAGCCACAAGCAGGCCCTCATGCTGCAGGGCTGTGGCTTATTGCTCAGGAGTGCTAAGCTAGGATCTGTGCCCAGCACTTGAGCAGGGGAGGAGCCCACACTCTCAGAAAAATGACAGGGATGAGTCACACAGGTTTGCAGACTGGTTTGGGATCTACATGTGCCTCCCTCCACAGAACTGGCCCCTGCCAGACCTCCACCCAAGGGAACCTTGTGGTCTATAAGACCTAACAACAGCAAAAACAACAACAAATTGTGGGCCAGTGATCAAACGTGGCTCCCCAAAGACCCCGACAAGAAACTGGTGAGGGGGTCACTCCTCTTCTCCTTGCCCCAGAGAGCATAGCTGCAAATGTGAGGATATACAAAAGAACTGCACTGCTGAGTAAGAGCCTATCTACCATCCATTGTTCTCAAGTGCAATTTATGAGATTGTAGCCCAAACTACAACATTGATTCTCCCCATGGCAAAACCAAGGGCAAGAATTCAACCACAAAGACTCCGTACAGAGCCTTGGACCTCTTACACTTCCAGAAATAAAGCCAACTGACTGTTCTCAATTTACACCACAGTTAAATGGACATCAACCCTCCTAGATGAAAAAGAATCAGCACAAGAACTAGCAATTCAAAAGCCAGAGTGTCCCCTTTCCTCCAATGAGCCTACCAGTTCCCCAGCAATGGTTCTTAACCAGTCTGAAAAGACAGACATGGAATTCAGGATCTGGATGACAAGGAAGTTCATTAAGATCCATAATAAAGTTGAAACTTAATTCAATGAAACCAAGAAATGAAGTAAAATCATTCAAGAGCTGAAAGATGAAATAGCTATTTTAAGAAAGACCCAAACTGAACTTCTTGAGCTGAAAAATTTACAAGAATCTCAAATACAATCAAAAGTATTAACAGCAGAATAGACCAAGCTGAGGAAAGAATTTTGGAGCTCAAAGACTGGTTCTTCAAATCAACTCAGTAAGACAAAAACAAACAAAAAAGAATTAAGAAAAAGAAGCAAAACCTCTAAGAAATATGAGATTATGTAAGGAGTACAAATCTATGACTCGATGGCATTCTGACAGAGAAGGAAAGAGAATAGCAATGTGTAAAATATATTTCAGGATGTAGTTCATGAAAATCCCTCTAATTTTGCTACAGAGTTTGACATGCAAATCCAATAAATACAGAGAACCCCAGCTAAATACTATAAAAGATAACCATTGCCAAGGCACATAATCATCAGATTCACCAATGTCAATGCAAAAGAAAAAGTCTTAAAGGCAGCTAGAGAGAAGGGACAGGTTACTTACAGAGGGAACCTTATCAGGTTAGCAGCAAACCTCTCACTAGAAACCTTACAAGCCAGAAGAGATTGGAGGCCTATTTTCAGCAGCCTTAAAGAAAAGAAATTCCAAATAAGAATGCACAAAATTAAGTTTCTTAAGTGATGGAGAAATAAAATTCTTCTCAGACAAGCAAATGCTGAGGGAATATGTTTCAATTAGACCAGCCTTACAAGAGGTCCTTAAGTGAATGGTAAATGTGGAATGAAAGAACAACTCCTGCTACTGCAAATACTCACTTAAGCACATAGCCCACAGGCACTATAAAGCAGCTATGCAATTAGGTCTACATTACAGACAGCTAACAACACAATGACAGGATCAAGGTCATACATATCAATATGAACATTTCACTTAAGTAAGCTAACCACCCCACTTGAAAGACACAGACTGTCAGGTCGAATTAAAGGATAAGACCTGACTATCTATTGTATTCAAGAACCCTACCTTACATGTAAGGACACCAACTGGCTCAAAGTAAAAGGATAGAAAACAATCTATCATGTAGACAGAAAACAAAAAGCAAGAGTTCCTACACCTATATCAGATAAAACAGATTTTAAACCATTAAAAATTAAAAGGACAATGAAGAGCATTATGTATTGATAAAGGGTACAACAAAACAAGAAGCCTTAAATATCCTAAGTATTATACACACCCAACACCAGAGCACCCAAATTTATGAAAGAAGTTCTTCTTGGCCTGCAAAAAGACTTAGACAACCACACAAGAATAGTAGGAGATATCAGCATCCCACTGACAGTATTAGATCACCAAGGCAGAAAATTAACACACTGTGGACTTAAACTCAACACCTTACCAGTGGACCTAATAGACATCTACAGAACACCCCACCAAACAACCACTGAATATACCTTCTTCTCATCTGCTCATGAAACATATTCTAAGATCAAACACATGCTTGGTCATAAAACAAGTCACAAAATTTTTTTTAAAAAATGAAAATTATACCAAGCACAGTCTCAGACCACAGCATGATAAAAACATAAATCAATATCAAGAAGATCTCTCAAAACTACAGAAGTACATAGCAATAAAACAATTTGCTCTGGAATAACTTCTGGGACAGCATTAAAATTAAGGCAGAAATTTTAAAAAGTTTTGAAAGTAATGAAAATAGGGAAACAATGTACTAAAATCTTTGGGATACAGCCAAAGCGGTGTTAAGAGGAAATTTTGAAGTTCTAAACACCTTCATCAAGAATTTAGAAAGATCTCAAATTCACAATTTGACTTTGCACATAAAGAAACTAGAAAAATGTGTACAAACCAACCCCAAAGCTCGAAGGAGAAAAAACATAACTAAAATTAGAGAAGAACTTAACGAAATTGAGATACAAAAATCCATACAAAAGATCATTGAAGTTAGATTTCTCGAAAACAAGATTGATAGACTACTAGCTATATTAACAAAGAAAAAGGAGAGGATCCATATATGTACAATCATAAATGATAAAGGAAATATTACAATTGATCCCACAGAAATACAAAGATCATCAGAAACTACTATAAACAGCTCTATGCATGCACATTAGAAAATCTAGAGAAAATGGATAAATTCCTGGAAGCACACAATTTCCCAGGAGTGAATCAGGAAGACAGTGAATCCCTGGATAGACCGATATCGAGTTCTGAAATTGAATCAGTAATAAAGATTCTACCAACCAAAAGAAAAACCCAGGACCAGGTACATTCACAGTCAAATTCTACCAGATGTGCAAATAACTGATACCAATCATACTAAAACTATTCAAAAATATCAAGGAAGAGGACCTCTTCCCTAACTCAATCTATGAAGCCAAAATTAGCCTGATACCTAAATCTGGCAATGAAAAAAGAAAACTTCAGGCCGATGCCCCCGATGAACATAAATGCAAAATTCCTCAACAAAACATTAGCAAACCAAATCCAGCAGCACATCAAAAAAGTTAATACATCACAATCAAGGAGCCTTTATTCCTGGGATGCAAGGTTGGTTCAACATATACAAATCAATAAATGTGATTTGCCATATAAACATAATTAAAAGCAAAAACAATATGATCATCTCAATAGATGCAGAAAAAGCTTTCAATAATATCCAACATCTCTTCAAGATAAAAACCCTTAGGCCGGGTGCAGTGGCTCACGCCTGTAATCCCAGTGCTTTGGGAGGCTGAGGCGGGAGAAGCACAAGGCTAAGAGTTAGAGACCAGCCTGGCCAACACATTGAAACACCGTCTCTACTAAAAATACAAAAATTATCTGGGCATGGTGGTACATGCTTGTAGTCTCATCTACTTGGGAGGCTGAGGCTGGAGAATCACTTGAACCTGGGAGGTGGAGGTTGCAGTGAGCAGAGACCATGCCATTGCACTCCAGCCTGAGTGACAGAATAAGACTCCATCTCAAACAAAAACAAAACACTTAACAGGCTATTCATTAAAGGAACATACTTCAAAATAACAAGAGCTATCTATGACAAACCCATAGCTGACATTATACTGAATGGGCAAAAGCTCAAACCATTTCCCTTGAGAACTTGAATAAGACAAGGATGCCCACTCTCACCATTCCCATTCAATATAATACTGGAAGTCCTAGTCAGAAGAATCAGGCAAGAGACATAAATAAAAGGCATTCAAATAGGAAAAGGAACTCAAACTATCTCTCTTCACTGATCTTAAGGTTATATACCTATAAAATCCTAAAGACTCTGCCAAAAGGCTCCTAGAACTGACAAAATGACTTTAGTAGAATTTTGGAATATAAAATTACTATTCAAAAGTCAGTAACATTTCTATACACCAACAATGTCCAGGCTGAAAGTGAAATCGAGAACACAATCCCACTCATAATACCCACAAAGAAAATGAAATATCTAGGAATACAGCTAACCAAGGATGCAAAAGATCTCTACAAGGAGGACTACAAAACACTGCCAAAAGAAATTAGAGCAACACAAATAAACGAAAAAATATTCCATGCTCATGGATTAAAAGAATCAATACTGTAAAACAGGCCAGACTGCTCAAAGTGATTTACAGATTCATTGATATTCCTATCAAACTACAAATGCCATTCTTCACAAAATTATAAAAAACTATTATAAAATCCATATGGAAACAAAGAAGAGCCCAAATAACCAAAGCAATCCTAAGCAAAAAGAACAAAGCTGGAGGCATCATGCCACCTGGCTTCAAATTATATTATAAAGCTATAGTAATCAAAACAGCATAGTACTGGTACAAAAACAGACATATAGACCAAAAAAAACAAAACAGAATAGACAACTCAGAAATAAAGCCACACGTGTAAAACCATCTGATTTTTTTTACCAGGTCAACAAAAACAAGCAATGGGGAGAGTACTCTCTATTAAGTAAATGGTGTTGAGTTAACTGGCTAGCCAGATGCAGAAGATTGAAGCTGGGCCCCTACCTTTCAACATATACAAAAATTAATTCAAAATGGATCAAAGATGCAAACTTAAGACCTCAAACTATAAAAATCCCAGAAGACAACCTAGAAAATATTCTTCTTGTTAAAGAATTTTTGGCTAAGTCCCCCAAAGGAACTACCATTAAAAAAATACCAATGGGACCTAATTAAGTTACAGAGCTTCTGGAACAGTAAAATAAACTATCAACAGAGAAAACACACCCTATAGAATGGAGAAGATATTCAAAACCTATACATCTAACAAAGGACTAATCTCTAGAATCTATAGAGAAAAATCAACTAGCAAAATACCTCATTAAAAAGTGGTCAAAAGACAGGAATAGGCACTTCTCAAAAGAATACATATAAGTGGCCAGAAAACATATGAAGAAAAGCCCAGTATCACTAATCATCACAGAAATGCAAATAAAAACCGCAATGGGATACCATCTCACACTGGTCAGATTGGCTATTATTAAAACATCAAAAAACAATAGATGCTGGTGAGGCTGCAGGGAAAAGGGAAAACTTATACACTGTTGGTGGGAATGTAAATGAGCCCAGCCACTGTGGGAAGCAGTCTGCAGATTTCTCAAAGAACTTAAAACAGAGCTACCGTTCAACGTAATAATCCCGTTATTGGGTACATACTCAAAGGAAAATAAATCATTCTACCAAAAAGGTACATGCATGTGTATGTTCATCATTGCACTATTCACAATAGTAAAGACAGGGAATCAACCCAGGTACCCATCAATGGTAAACTGGATAAAGAAAATGTGGTGCATATAAACCAAGAAATACTATGCAGCCATAAAATTGAATAAAATTATGTCCTTTACAACAACATGATGCATCTGGAGGCCATAATCCTAAGCAAATTAATGCAGGAACAGAAAATCAAATACCACCCATTCTCACTTATAAGTGGGAGCTAAACATTGAGCACACGTGGACATAAATATAAGAGCAATAAACACCGCAGATAACTGAGGTGGCATGGGTTGAAAAACCACCTATCTGGTACTATGCTCACTACCTAGGTGATAGGATTTGTACCCCAAACCTCAGAATTATGCAATATTTCCATATAATGAACCTGCACACATACCTCCTATATCTAAAATAAAAGTTGGGGAAACAAAACAAGGAAATTATTAACTCAAAAGTAAGAATAGTGGTTACTGCTGGAGTAGAAGGAGGAAGAAAGGTGCAAAGAGAAAGGAACACATGTGGGCTTCTAAGAAACTGATAATATTCTATTTCTCAGTTTCAATCAATGATGAGTATAAGAATTTTATTTTTCATATTTCTTAAATTGTAGAGATATATTTCATATGTTTATCAGTTAGGGTTCAAATGGAGAAGCAAAACCAGTAGGATATACATACACACACATATATATACACACACATATATATATAGATACACACACACACACACACACACACACACATGAATTTATTCCAAGAAATTGGCTAATGCAATAGCAGGGGCTAATATAAGTCTGTGGGGCAAGTAAACAGAAAGAGAAAATCATGAGCAAACCAGAATCCCAGGGAACAAGAGAAAGGTTCTTATCCCTAGGATTCAGTCAGGAAGAAAGATGAGAAGGGAGAGGGCTTTGGAAGGGGAAAAGTTGCAAGTCCAGCTGCCATTTGAAATCTCCAAGTTCAGGAGGCCTAATCCCTGTTTTTGAAAACTCCCAACTGATTAAGTCATGCCTACCCAAGATCATCTCTCTTTTGATTAATTTAAAACCAAATGACTCAGGACTATGCTCACATCTACAGAGTCCTTTCACAGAAGAACCTAGATTAGTGTTTGGTTGACTAACGGACAGTATGGGTGTTTATGCCACAAACCGCCAGTGCCTCACTTCAGTCCTCCAACTCTCCTGGGAGATGATCCCTTGTAGCCCACTGTAACAGGAAAGAGACTAGAAATGTAATTCTAGGGATTGTAATTCATCCTAGCCAACTTGACACACCAAAATGCTATCACAATAAACTATTACCTACATAGGTGACATATTTCACAATTTAAAAAAATTAAAACTAAATTCAGTTATTTCCTTCCAGATAACAAAATAAAATGAGTAGGTTAACTCCTGCAAAGAAGTCCTCGGAAATATCCATAGAAGCTGGCTTTTCATCCTAGCACATTTCTTGCTAGGGTAATTCAAAATAATAGTGGTAGCATAATTTTACAAAAGTGTTCTTAAGGAGGCTTGAATGGGTCACCTTAAATTATTTTAATCCTAAAAACAAACATTAAATATGAAATGAGAAAATCTATTACATTTTATCATGTTTGAAAGTAGGATTAGTGCATTATGACATAATTATTTTCTTTTTCCTTCTTGGGACACAGTTTCACTTTGTTGCCCAGGCTGGAGTACAGTGGCACAATCTCAGCTCACTGCAGCCTCCACCTCCCAGGTTCAAGCGATTCTTGGGTCTCAGCCTCCCAAATAGCTGGGATTACAGGTGCCTGCCACCACACTGGCTAACTTTGTTTTGTACTATTAGGAGAGACGAGGTTTCACCATGTTGGCTAGGCTAGTTTTGAACTCCTGGCCTCAAGTGATCCACCTGCCTTGGCCTCCCAAAATGCTGGGATTACAGGCCTGAGCCACCGTGCCCAGCTTGACATAATTATTTTACTAAAGTGATTTGAGAAACATAAGCTGTCTTCTACCACAAAATATTGCTACCCTTCAATGCCACTTAAGCTTTTAGAAGCCCTCCGAAAAATGTAATCATTGTTAGTATATTATTATTTTAATTTGGGGGCTTAAGCTTGTTATAGCACCTGACAACAGCATATTCATTAGTTGAATAGAGACAATCAACAGATTAACAGTAACCAACTCATGAGTAAAGGAGTTGTTTTTGAAGAGGTGATAAATGATTATAAGTAAAGCCAAAATTTTCCATGTCGCTCCAAGAGTGGAAATTTATGGGAAGAGAAACATTAGCTCAGGAAAAGGATAATTTTATTGACAAAGTCACCTGGCAACAGAATGAGCATCTTCCATGATTCTCCACACTTTGAAGTGTTCAAATCTAGGATGGCAGGCTTGCTGGGAGAATTGTGTCACCATTCAAGCCTTGGACTAGACATCCAATCCAATGGATATACCATATATTGTCACAATTTTTCATGCCTTATTCCTGGACTAATCACCTACCTCTACCATTTAATTTTTCAAATAACCAAATTGTTCTAAGGGAATGGCACTTCTGGGAGAGTTCTGCCCAAGGACCTTCTTGACCCACCATTTTCTGCATCACTCCTTTTCTTTCTGCTTAAACTGATTTTACCTGTGCTGGATGCTCCCATGTTCTTGTTTTTTAGTTCTTAATTCATTAAATCCCACTTTCTCAGCTATACAAACTTTAATGCTTTCTTTAGCTTTTCGCCTTTCTCTTCCAACTTATTCTAAAGGAAGATTTTTCTCCCTTTCCTCATGTTGCCTGTGAGTAAAGCAAAAAATTTATTTGTGAGTGTTACAACACCAAAATCAAGGACAAGGAAAGCCCTGAGTTTTGAAGTAAAATTAGATACAATGATGAATTCAGGCTAGTCTTTGAAAAATTAAAACAGTCATAAATGAGCAATCATAATACTGAAATTATGGTATTGGAAAAAAGTCTAATACAGATTTCTTTCATTCAAAAAGCATTTATTGAATTCTTACCATGTCTGGTTGCTAGGTGCTTGGGTTAGAAAATTGAATGTCAGTGTTTTTCAAAGGATGGTTTGTGCAGTTCTGAGTGAAAATACCCTAGAGATTTTGAACTTGGATGGGCCAGGAACCGTGTCTTTCTCTGTATGTATTACTGTTTATCACTAAAAAAACTTTTGAAGGAAAATGATTTCCCCTTTTCAATTAATCAAAAATACAAACGATTATTAAATGCAAACATTTGACTATCTCATAAAGTTCTTTATGGACAAATCTGTGAGTATTATTTTGCATTTTTCAATTCTCTTTTATAGAAGAGATAAAACATTTGAAAAGATAACTGAAATGGAAATTAGGCAGCACCACTGTCCTGCTGTTTTGGGGAGTAACATAAACCAGGAAGACATGGATTCAAATCCAAGCTCTTTACATTTATACACTATGTGGCCTTGCTCTCCCAAATCAGTTTGTTACCTAAAAGGGGTTATAATAATAATGAAGGTGTTATAAATATTACAAAGAATAAGTATATAAGAGAATATACATTACTAATATTCAGTTTTACAATTTTCCTACCTCCCCTGCTCTCTGAGGATAAAAAGACAAAAGTACAAAATGAAGAGTCATGGAAGGAAAGCAGTCAGGCTCTATGAAAAAAAAAAAAAAATCCCAGGATGTTCCACGTGGAGGGGAGAGATATAACCTGGAAGGGGATGCATTGTGAGGAAGGGATGGTCCAGAGTGGTGTGTAAACAAATAGCATGCTGGAAAGACACGTGTGGATGAGAAAGAAATCTCTCTTGGGATAATGCATTAAGAGTAAATTGGGAGCTTCGGGGTATACTTTACTATTTTAAGCCACTATGTTGGTTTAAATTTGTTATGCAGCAATAAATAACTGATAACATAACAAAACACCTCTTATTGCAAGTTAGAATAGTTAGATTTATTGACCTACAATATTCTGTTCCATAGAGCACAGAGGATTTTAATAAGCAGAGATTTTAATAAGTAGAGCAGAGAGGATTTTAATAAGAATTTCTGTGTACACTTTAAATGTTTGAGAGAGTAGTGAGAGTGAGGAGTCCTCTTTGGACTGTGCCTCTTTAAAATCAGGACCATACAGGAAAGGGACAATGGTTGTTAAGGAGATTGCTATTCTGAATAATTTCAAAGCTAAGGTGGGACCCTACCTGTACTTGACATAAAAATAATTGCCCTAAATATGAGTCAGCATGCTTTTTCACCATGAATGTCAAAATACTGAGCATTCATATAAAAGGGATAATGAGGACCTAACACAAGCAGCGCTGAGACAAAAGCAAGATATTGGAAAAATGTTTTATGACATTAAATTAAAGAAGTCTAAGAAAAAAATTCCTTGCTAAATTACTATGTGGGAATTTCCATTTTAATGCTACCTTTAATAGATTCCCAATTGCTCATGAATTTGGAGTCCTGTCTGCATGGGACTAGAGAGTTACCGGTGGAAATGGAGACTAGCTCCATTCTGTATTTTTTCTCTGCTTGGGTACTTGATCCTGGCCCCTAACTGACGTTTTGGGAGTAGCAGTGCTCAGGTATGGAAACCAACTATCTGACCAATTTCTGCCAGAAACTGGAGACAGACCTAAGCATGTTTTGCTAATGGACTAACGGGGACTTTGAGTAATGGTTAGGACATACCTCAGTCACTGCAGGAATGACCAGATTCAAAGATGGAGATGGCAACCACTTAAGGCCCTTCAGAGACTCAGCTCATTTGCATTCCTGCCCCAGAGTCTGTTATGGGGAAGGAACTGGAAGGCATGTGCCACTTTAAAACCATGCATCAGTAAGCAATGTGCTTCTGACTTCATGTCCTCAGTAGAAAAACACTTACTATATAGCATCTACCAGGAGCTCTAAAATGGAGCTTGCAAGCTTAGCAGTATGTGTAAGCCCTATTTCCCAAGAAAGACAAAGAATCAGGAGTTAATAAAAACAGATGTCATTTCCTCTCTGAGAAGGCTTCTAAATATTCTCCTTTGGCCATTTCGTCAAAGCATGGAGAGGAAAGGAAACAAACCTTGCAGCCACAAAGATTAAAGACTTCTAAAGACCTTCGAGCCTGACCTGGTGGGTAGAGGTGAGTAGGGAGAGCTTCACACCTTGAAGACCCAGACCCAGTCTCAGAGGGCTCCCTATTCAGACTGGGGAAGCTTGGAAATTAGGCTGGGGCCTAAATGGGAGACCACAGTCCCTAATAAGTTTCCAGTGTGCCAGAGTGGGAAACAGGCATGACCACTGGACTCATTTAGCCACTTTCTACATTTCTTAGATCCTACCGATCTGTCAGTGGCATGGATTCCAAAAGGTAGAGGCTAGAACTGGTCCCATCTTCGTTTTAGCTGATTCAGAAGAGGCAACTGGTGGCTGTTTGCCCAGGATGGATCTTTTCTTCTCTATTTGGAATATGGAGTCCTGTGCTTTGGATAATTTCCTAGCTCTCCATTTGCACATTTTCTAGAAGAAGCTGTGATAAATTCCATCAGGCTTCATCGGGTTGCACATCCAGAGGCACCTGAGATTTAGGTATATAATGGCCTTAACAGCAGGAATTTCTAGCTTTTTGTTTTTCTAAGAATGATTAATCTAATTCCCAATCAGGTACAGATGCTCGATACTGTATATATGAATAAATATTTCTCATAAGAAAAAAGGAGATTGGGGAAGAATTATTAAAGGTGGTAGTACGTGAACTAGCCCAAAATATAAAACACTTTGAATGTGTCTCAAATACATACTAGAACTAAATGTGCTCGGCTTCGGCTATATGTGTATTCAGGCGCTATGAAAATTCATTTCAAAGTGATGGGATCAAATTCAGAGATGAACTCAAGGCGCTTGCCAAACAATATTTTTAAAAAGAATATACACTCATGAAATGTTATTTACCGCATAACATTTCTGTCAATGAGAGACCACATATATGACAGTGGACCCATAAGATTACAATGGAGTTGAAAAATTCCTGTTACCTAGTGACATGGTAGCCATCATAACATCATAACACAGTGAAATACCTTTTCTAAATTTAGATATGTCTAGATAACACAAATATTTACCTTTGTGTTACAATTGCCTATAGTATTCAGTCCAGTAACATGTTACATGGGTTTTTAGACTAGAAGCAATAGGCCATACCATATAGCCTAGTTGTGTAGTAGGGATACCATTTAGATTTGTGTAAGTACACTCTGTGATATTTGCAGAATGATGAAATTGCCTAATGACATATTTATCAGAATGTATCATTAAGTGATGCATGACTATATATTGTGTCTATATTTCCACTGTCGAGAAACTTAAATTTTTGACTCTGATTCAGACAACAGAAAATAATGAGCTTCATGCCTATCATTTCTTGTTTGTCTGTCATCCTTTGAAAAAGAGACAAACATATCTGTGACTTTGAAAACATATCGTGTGCCAGAAGTTGTTCTAATACATGTAAAGAAATTGGTTTATATGTATTAACTCAGAATTTCATTTATATCTCCAGAGAGCAATAAATAACTGATCTGGCACTCACAGAACAACTCATTGGACCTTTGGATAGAGTTAATTACATTTTATATAGCAATTTCCCATAGGAGAAGCAACATGTAAAAAAGAAACGGATAATTATCTGTTACCTGAATAAAAATGGCCATTAATAACTTAATGAAATTCTGTTAACAAGGTAAATCTATTGGCAACATTATTCATTCATCAGGAAGCAGCCAGAAATGACCCAGTAACGATAAGAGATTACCAAGAACATATCGAAGGAAGATTCTCCTTTCAGAGCACAGTTATAAATTACCCCATTTCAGGACATAGTGAAGGATTCTACAGCAGGAATCAAGAGCTTGAGAAAATTATCATCGATAAAAAAAGTATGTTGTTTGCACATCTTGATTCAATTTGTGATAATAATACTCATAATCAACTGTAATGTGTTTTCAAATGCTTCTTGGAAAGGGTTAAGTCCAATATTGTTTACTTCTCCTAGGATATAATTTAAGCAGCTGCAGAAGAACGTAATACTATTCATTGTCTTAAAGTATATAATTTCTACTAATTGTTAGATTACCATATGCATAGATTACAGCATCATAATGCCAGTGGACTTTAGGCAAAATTTCAATGCAAATTACAGTACAAAGCCATGATTATTGCATTTTGACAAACACTGAAGAGAAAAAACAGATTTTGTTTGATCAAGCAAAAGCTTCAGCTTGATCAACAGGTTTTTGTTTTTGTTGTTGTTGTTGTTGTTTTATGACGGAGTCTCACTCTGTCGCCCAGGCTGGAGTGCAGTGCTCAGCTCACTGCAAACTCTGCCTCCTGGGTTCAAGTGATTCTTGTACCTCAGCCTCCCAAGTAGCTGGGACTTCAGGAACGTGCCACCATGTCTGGTTAATTTTTGTATTTTTAGTAGAAACGGGATTTTGCCATGTTGGCTAGGCTGGTCCCAAACTCCTGACCTCAGGTGATCTACCTGCCTCAGCCTCCCAAATTGCTGGGATTACAGACATGAGCCACCACTCCCAGCCCTTGATCAACAGTTTAAAGTAAATTTTGTTTTGTCTTATTACAAAGTTACATAGTTTTTTTTAACAGAAAATTTAGAAAATATAGTTCATTAACAAGAAGAAAATCATCTGTAAGAACACTTTCAAAAAAGTCGTTGTTGCAGATTTTTAAATTTTCTTCCATGCTTTTGAAAATGTATAAACATAAGCACATACATAATTTACTTTTACAAAGAAGGGATCATAATATATGTTCTATTTTTAATCACCTATATATATTTTGTAACTGTAATCTCCTATCTTATTATCATATTTTATAATGCATAATTATTCATGTTTATCATAAATTATGTAATCAATCCCATATTATTGAACATTAATTTTGCTCCCATTTTTTTCTTTGTAATTGTGATGATTAATCTTATATGTTAACTTAACTAGGTTAAGGGATACCCAGATAGCAGGTAAAATACTATTTCTGAGTGTGTATGTGAAAGTGTTCTCAGACCAAACTGAGGGTCAGGCTTCTATTTGTCATGGCCCAATAACGAGATGCAGATGAACTGGAGAGGAAAAGAGTTTTTATTTCCACAACTGCTTACTGGGAGAAGGCCTGGGAATTATTACCAGACCAACTCAAAATTACAAAGTTTTTCAGAGCTTATATACCTTCTAAGTTATATGTCTATGTGTAAGTACGCATTCATCTAAAGACATAAGTGATTAACTTATTTTAACCTATAACTAAGGTCTTAGACCTGAAGACTTTCCTCTGGAGCCTCAGTAAATTTACTTAATCTAAATGGGTCCAGGTGCTGGGGTGATTACCCTTATCTTGCCTCCTGCCAAACCATGGAGGTTTGAGGAGTTCCTTCAGAACTCCAATAAATTTGTTTGTGGAGGCCTGGGGAGTTTCTTCAGACCCATAATAAAAGTTCTGTTAAAAATTCTTTCATTATTTTGTCATGCTTTAAGGCCCAGGAAAGGCCTAGGCAAAATTCTTGGTGGGATTTGTTACATCCCAGACTTTGTAGAAGGGCACTGGCTTTTACTATTTAACTTAACCGCTCAGTCAGTAGTGACGCTGTTTTTATGCAGGCCTGTGTTGGTGAGAACTGGCCTGGCACAAAGGTGTTTCCAGAAATAATTAGCATTTGAATAGGAAGACTGAGAAAAGAAGACCATTTTCCCCAATGTGGTCGGGCATCCTTCAAACCATTGAGGGACAAAATAGAACAAAAAGGCAGATGAGGAGTGAATTATATTTCTCTCTCTCTCTCAACCCTGTGCAGGAACACCTGTCTTTTGCTGCCCTTGGACACCGGTGCTTCTGGTTCTCCAGTCTTTGTACTCAGACTGAACTGCACTATAAGATTTGTGGTTCTCCAGCTTGCAAATGGCCTATCATGGGACTTCTTGGTGTCCAAAATTGTGTAAGCGAATTTTTATAATAAATGCCTTCTATATCTCTCCATATACTACCATTTCTGTTTCTCTGAAGCACCCTAATACAGCAACTGTAAGCAGTGCTATGATAAAGGTTCTTGACACAGTGTCTAATAATGTGTATAGTTTCTTAGAATACATTTTTGTAATTTATTGTTACCTAATGAAATAAGCAAGACTTCAAAATCAAATTGCTGGAGGGAGGTAGGGCAAGACTTCTGAATAAACCCTCCAGTGACTGTCCCTGTCATAGGAACACCAAATTGAACAATTATCCACACTAAAAAAAAAAGCATAAGAATCAGAAATCAGGTGAGTGATCACAGTACCTGGTTTCAACATCATATTAAGGAAAGAGGCACTGAAGGTAGTAGGAAAGACAGCCTTGAATCACCTGTAGCACCCCCTGAGTCCCCAGGCAGCAGCCCTACGGTATGGAATGGAGAAAGAATCTGTGTGCTTTGGGAGTATGAGAGCAGTAATTGTGGGACTTTGCTTTGGGACTCAGTGCTGCCTTGTCAGGGGAAAGTAGCACAGGTCAGAACTCAGCCAGTGCCCATGGAGGGAGCATTTAGACCAGTCCTAGCCAGAAGGAAATTGTTGGTCGAAGTCAAGGTTCTGGTAAGTATTGCCACAGTGGGTTAAAGTGCTCTGGAGTTTATTGGATGCTAAATTTTATACTAGTTCAGCCACAGTAGAATAGGGCACCAGGCAAGTCCTGAGGCCCCCATTTCAAGCCCTATCTTCCAGGTGACATTTCTAGACACACCCTGGGCAAGAAGAGAACCTGCTGTCTTAAAGGGAAGGACCCAATCCTGGATTAATCACCTAATAACTTAAGAGCCCTTGGGCCCTGAATACTCAGCACTGGTAGCCAGGCAGTACTTGCCGCAACCTTGGGTGAGACTCAGAACCATGCTGCCTTTAGGAGTAACCCAGCATATTCCTAGCTATGGTGGCTCTGGAGAGATAACCCTATCGGCTTGAGGAAAGGAGAGGGAAGATTAAAGGAACTTTGTCTTGCAGCTTGGGTACCAGCTTAGTCACAAGTTTGTCACCAAGCAGGCTCCAGGGGTTCCCAATTCCAGGCCTTGGACAGCATTTCTGGACCTGCCCTGGGCCAGAGGGGGCCCATTGTTCTGAAAGGAGAGACTCAGGACTGGCAGCATTCACCATGAATTGACTGAAGGGACATTGGGCGTTGCATGAACATTGGTGGCAGCCAGGCAGTACTTGCCACAGGCCTGAGGTGATGGTGGAAATCTAGAAAGACACCTCTGTTTGAGGAAAGGGGAGGGTAGAGTGGGAAGGTCTTTGTCTTGTAGCATGAGTGCCAGCTCAGCCACAGTAGAATAGAGCGACAGGTAGATCCCTAAGTTTCCTGACTAGGCCGTGGCTCCCAGATGGTACTTCTGAAC
The DNA here is from genome assembly GCF_037993035.2 of Macaca fascicularis. Taxonomy (NCBI): domain Eukaryota; kingdom Metazoa; phylum Chordata; class Mammalia; order Primates; family Cercopithecidae; genus Macaca; species Macaca fascicularis. The sequence continues at coordinate 88,739,806 of NC_088378.1, forward strand.
GTGCCTGGGCCAGCAGGAACCCAATAGCTGAAGGGAAGAATAAAAGCATGGCTAGATTTGCTACTTGTTGACTGTAGATCCCTTGGGTCTTCATGAGTGAACATAGGCAGTAGAGGCAGTAGTCACTGCAGGTCTTGGGTGAAATCCAGTGCTATGCTGGCTTTGGGTCTGGGTCTGACCCAGTACAGTCTCAGTGGTGGTGACTACAGGGGTGCTTATGTCACCCTTTTCTCAGCTCCAGGCAGTTCAGCACAGACAATCTCTATTTGGGAGAAAGCAAAGGAAAAGAACAAAAGTCTCTGCCTGGTAATCCAGGGAATTCTTGTGGAACTTACCTAAGACCACTAAGACAGTACCTCTATAAGTCTGCAAATGTCACAGTGTTTCCGGGCTTAGTGTGCCCCCTAAGGCAGATATGGCTGCAGCGACAAAAGACACTATAGATCCTTTGAATAATTGGAAAACCTTTCCAAGAAGGACAGAAACACAAAGGCAAGACTGTGAAGATTAAATAAATACCTAAGTCTTAGATACTCAGGCAAGGATGAACATCTACAAACATCAAGATAATCCAGAAAAACATGACCATATCAAATGAATTAAATAAGGCACTAGTGACTAATCCCAGAGAGACAGAGATATATGACCTTTCAGATAGAGAATTCAAAATAGCTGTTTGAGGGAGCTCAAGAAAATCCAAGATACCATAGAGAAAGAATTCAGAATCCTATCAGATTAATTTAACAAAGAGATAGAAATTATCAAAAACAATCAAGTAGGAATTCTGGGGCTGAAAAAGGCAATTAAAATACTGGAGAATGCATCAGAGTCTCTTAACAGCAGAATTAATCAAGCAGAAGAAAGAATTAGTTAGCTTCAAGGCAGGCTATTTAAAAATACAGAGTCAGAGATGACTAAATACTGAAAATAAAAAAGAACAATGCACACATAGAAAATAGCCTCAAAAAGACAAATCTGTTATTGGCCTTAGAGAGAAAGTAGAGAGAGAGAAAATGGAGTATAAAGTTTACTAAAAGAGATAATAACAGAGAATGTTCTAAACCCAGAGAAAGATGTCAATATTCAAGTACAAGAAAGTTATATAACAAAGTAGATTTAACTTGAAGAAGACTACCTCAAGACATTTTATAACCAAACTCCCAAAGGTCAAAGATAAAGAAGGATTCCAAAAGCAGCAAGAAAAAAAGAAACAAATAACATACAATACATCTGAGAGTAGACTTCTTCATGTAAATTTTACAGGCCAGCAGAGAATGGCATGACATATTTAAAGTGCTGAAGGAAAATGTTTTTATCCTGGAATAGTATATTCCATAAGAAAATTCTTCAAAGTTGAAGGAAAATAAAGACTTTTCCAGAAAAACAAAAGCTGAGGGATTTCACTAACACCAGACTTGTCCTACAAGAGATGGTAAAGAAAGCTCTTCAACATGAAATAAAAGAATGTTAATAAGCCATAAGAAATTATCTGAAGGTACAAAACTCACTGGCAATAGTAAGTATGGAGAAAAACAGAGAATAATGTAACACTGTAATTGTAGTGTGTAAACTTCTCAAATCTTGAGTAGAAAGCCTAAAAGGTGAACTTATCAAAAACAATAACTACAACTTTTCAAGACATAGACAATATATTAAGATATAAGTATATACAACAAAAAGTTAAAAAGCAGAGGATGAAGTTAAAGTGTAAATTTGTATTAATTTTCTCTTTGCATGTTTGGTTGCTTATGCAATCAGTGTTAAGTTGTCATCAGTTTAAAATAAAGGATTATAAGATACTATTTGCAAGCATCATGGTTACTATAAATCAAAAAGCATAACATGGATACACAAAAAAGCAAGAAACTAAAACATATTACCTGAGAAAATTACCTCCACTAAAAGGAAGACAGGAAAGAAAGAAGGAAGAAAAGACTGAAAAAACAACCAACAAACAAATTAAAAATTACAGGAGTAAGTCCTGACTCATCAATGTATTGAGTGTAAATGAACTAAACCCTTGAATCAAAAGACATACAATGGTTGAATGAAGAAAAAACATGACCCAATGATCTGTTGCCTACAAGAAACCCTTTACCTGTAAAGACACACATAGACTGAAAATAAAGGGATGGAAAAAGATACTCCATGCAAATGGAAAGAAAAAAAGAAAAGGCAGGAGGAGCTATGCTTATATCAAACAAAATAGATTTTAAGACAAGAACTATTAAAAAGACACAAAGAAGGTCATTATATAAACAAAGATAAAGGAAGCAATTCAGCAAGAAGATGTAACTATTGTAAATATGTATGCACCCAACACTGGAGCACCCAGATATGTAAAGCAAATATTATTAGACCAAAAAAGAGAGAGTGAGAGACTCCTATTCAGTCTTTTTTTTTTTTTTTTTTTTTTTGAGACGGAGTCTCGCTGTGTCACCCAGGCTGGAGTGCAGTGGCCCGATCTCGGCTCACTGCAAGCTCCGCCTCCCGGGTTTACGCCATTCTCCTGCCTCAGCCTCCGAGTAGCTGGGACTACAGGCGCCCGCCACCACGCCCGGCTAGTTTTTTGTATTTTTAGTAGAGACGGGGTTTCACCATGTTAGCCAGGATGGTCTCGATCTCCTGACTTCGTGATCCACCCGCCTCGGCCTCCCAAAGTACTGGGATTACAGGCTTGAGCCACCGCGCCCGGCCTCCAATTCAGTCTTAACTGGAGACTTCAACACTCCACTTTCAGTATTGTACGTATCATCCAGACAGAAATTCAATAAAGAAACAATGGACTTAATATGCACTATAGTCTTAATGAACCTAACAGATACTTACAGAACATTTCAATCAATGGTTGGAGAATACATATCCTTCTTCTCAGCACATGGATTATTCATAAGGGTAGAACATGTGCCATGTCAAGGTCACAAAACAAGTCTTAAAACATTTAAAAAAATAAAAATTATATCAAGTATCTTCTCTGACCACAAAGGAGAAAAACTAGAAATCAATAAAAAGAGGAATTTTGGAAACTATACAAACACATGGAAATAAACAATATGCTTCTGAATTACCAGTGGATCAATAAATAAAGTAAGAAGGAAATTAAATTTTTTTCAAACAAATGAAAATGGAAACACAACATTCCAAAACCTATGAGATACAGCAAAAGCAGTAATAAAAGGTATTATTATAGTAATAAGTGCTTACATCAAACAGAAAAACTTCAGATTAACAACCTAATGATGCCTCTTAAAAAACTAGACAAGCAAGAACAAATCAAACTCATAGTTAGAAGAAAAAAATAATAAATATCAGAGCAGAAATAAATGAAATTGAAATGAATAAAGAAAACCAAAGATCAACAAAGTGCTGGTTTTTTTTTAAAAAAGCATAAACAAATCCACAAACCTTTAGCCAGACTAAGAAAAGGAGAGAAGAAACAAATAAAACAATCAGAGATGAAAAAGGAGACATTACAATTAATGTCACAGAAATTCAAAGAATCATTAGAGGCTACTATGATAAACTACATATCAATAAATTTGATAATTGAGAGAAATCAATAAAGTCCTAGACACATACAACCTACCAAGAGTTAACCACAAAGAAATCCAAAATATGAACAGACCAATAACAACAAATAACAGACCTGACAGGTAATGAGATCAAAACCGTAATAAAATATCTCTCAGCAAAGAAAAGCCCAGCACCCAATTTTGCTTCACTGCTACATTTTACCTATCACTTAAAGAAGAACTAATATCAATCCTACACAAACTGTTCTGAAAAATAGAGGAAGGAATACTTCCAAATTCATTCTATAATACAAGGCCATTACTGCCCTGATACTAAAATCAAGCAGATAAAGATATGCCGAACAAAAGAAAACCACAGGACAATACCTCTGATGAACATTGATGCAAAAGTCCTCAAGAAAATATTAGCAAACTGAATTCAACAACACATTAAAAGATAATTCAATGTGACCAAGAGGGATTTATCCCAGAGATATAAGAAGGGTTCAACATATGCAAATCAATCAATGTGATACATCCTATCAATAGAATAAAAGGACAAAACCATATAATCATTTCAATTGATGCCATAAAAGCGTTAGACAAAATTCAACATCCCTCTATGATAAAAACCCTAAAAAAATCCGGGTATAGAATAAATATACCTCGATATAATAAAAGCCATATATGACAGACTCAAAGGTAATATACCAAATGGGGAAAAAGTGAAAGGCTTTCTTGTGACATTTGGAACAAGACAAGGATGCCCATTTTCACCACTGTTATTTGACATAGTACTTGAAGTCCTAGGTGGAGCACTCAGACAAGAAAAAGAAATAAATGGTATCCAAATCAAAAAGGAAAAGTCAAATTATCCATGATGCAGATGATATAATCTTGTATTTGGGAAAATCTAAATACTCCACCAAAAAACTATTAGAACTGATAAACAAATTAAGTAAAGTTGTAGGATACAAAATAATATACAATACTCAGTAGCATTTCTATTGCCAAAAGTTAACAATTTGAAAAAGAAATAATAAAGTAATCCCATTTACAATAGGTGCAAATAAAATAAAACACCTAGGGGTAAACTTAACCAAAGAAGTGAAAGATCTCTACAATGAAAACTAAAAAACATTGATGCAAAAACATCGAAAAGAACACAAAAAGGAAAGATATTCCATGTTCATGGATAGGAAGAATCAATATTGTTAAAATGTCTATACTACCCAATGAAATTTACAAGTCCAGTATAATCCCTATCAAAATACAAAGGACATTCTTCACAGAAATAGGAAAAAATCCTAAAATGTATGTGGCATTACAAGAGAACCAGAATAACAAGAGTGAAGGTATCACATTATCTGACTTCAAATTGTACTACAGAGGTAGAATAACCAAAGAGCATGGTACTGGCATAAAAAAAAAAAAAAAAAAAAAAGACACACAAGTCAGTGAAACAGAACAGAGAGCCCAGAAACAAATCCATACATCTATAGTCAACTCATTTCCAACAAAGGTGCCAAACACACATTGGGAAAAGGACCGTCTCTTCAATAAATAGTGCTGGGGAAACTTGATATTAATATGCAGAAGAATAAAACTAGACTGCTATTGCTCACTCTATACAAAAATCAAGTTAAAATGGATTAAAGACTTAAATCTAAGACACAAAACTATGAAACCACTAAAAGAAAACTTTGGAGAAACTCTCTAGAACATTGGTGAGTCCTGAAGCATGGGCAATCAATGCGTAAACAGACAGGTGGGATCACATCAAGTTAAAAAACTTCTGCCCAATGGTAACAATCAACATAGTGAAGACACAATCCACAGAATGGGAGAAAATATTTGCAAACTATCCATCTAACAAAGGATTAATAACCAGAATATGTAAGCTGCTCAATCAAGTCTATGAGACAAAAATCCAATAATCTGATAATGAATGGGTAAAAGATCTGAACAGACATTTCTCAAAAGAAGACATACAAATGACAAACAGTTATATGAAAAGATGCTCAACATCATTCATTATCAAACAAATACAAAGAAAAAGTACAATGAGATATCATCCCATCCTAGTTAAAATGGCATTTACCCAAAAGGCAGGCAATGATGAATGCTGGTGAGGATGTGGAGAAAAGGGAACTTTCATACATAACTGGTGGGAATGTAAATTAGTAGAAACACTATGGAGAAGCACAGTTTGGAGGTTTTTCAGAAAACTAAAAGTAGAACTGCCATATGATTCAGCAATTCAACTGCTGAGTATATACCCCAAATAAAGTAAATCAGTATATTGAAGAGATATCTGCACCCTCATGTTTATTGCAGCACTATTCACAATAGCCAAGATTTGAAAGCAACTTAAGTGTCCACCAACAGATGAATGAATAAAGAAAATGTGGTACCTATACACAACAGAGTACTATTCAGCCATAAAAAAGAATGAGATCTTGTCATTTGCAGCAACGTGGATGGGACTATAAGCCAGTCACAGAAAGATAAATATTAAATGTTTGCACTTATTTGTGGCAACAAAGACAATTGAAATAATGAAACTCATGGAGATAGAGAGTAAAATGATGTTTACCAGAGGCTGAGAAGGGTATTGTGATGTGGAAGTGGGGATGTAATGAGTACAAAATATAGTTGGACAGAATGAATAACACCTAGTATTTATATATCACTCTGTCACCACTGTAAATGTTCTTATTTGGTCTTAAGTCTCATTTGGAAATAGCAGAATGGTGGGTTTTGTGAAGTGGAAACAAGGACTTCAGATTATTATTTTTTAAAAGAGTTAGAATAGAGGGGATCCCCCCCATATTATAATTTCCTTTTTACCCAAGAAAAACATTTGTCTGTTTTAGGATCTGTTTCCTTAAAGTTTCAGTTCAATACTGTTGTATTTGGCATGCTTTGGTTTGTTCTCATATGTAGAAGCCTCGTGCATGAGCTCAGGGCAAAACAATGACCTCCCATAATTTTGTTTTAAAATCCCCACTTTTAGCCAGGTTCTCACATAGGTGCGAATATGACAATAACTTAGGGCCTTAGTGCTACTTTCAGTTACCATCATTTTGGGTTTCTGGTTTCAGCACATCATTCATAGGTTATGGTGTTCTCATGGTAACATATTTCTTTGAGTTTTTGTCATTTCAAGTTGACAAGAGACCATCTGAAATTCTAGAGATGACTGCATGCAAACATTGAAAACTTTTGAGGGGATACAGCACTCCAAGGAGACTAGTTTTATCTCTCAGATGGATAATACTAGAAGTTTGGAGTATGCTCCTGCCATGGTCCCTATAAACAAAAACCAACTAAAATCAAATAAATCAAAGAATGAGCCAGATAAAGAGTCTACTCATTTTAAACAAGCAGCCTGTTCATTAATTCCTTACAATTGAATTTCTGTAATACCCAATGTATTCTTGCATGTGCATTAAGAAGTATCAGCAACTGCACAGAAACTTTTGTTTAGTCAAAGTAATCTAAAGCAATTATATTATATTGTTTAGCATGACTGTAGAGAGAATTTAAAGTCTATTGTATAACCACAACATTTACAGTAGAATTTGCTATAGAACCTATTATGAGAGAGACATTTCTAATTATTGCCTCATTTACTCCAAACCGTGAAGAAACAGACCTAATAAATGACACTCATCCAGAAGAGTGAAGCCTTCCTGGCAATTTTCTCTTTAACCTATGAGGTGAGTTAACAGGAGTGGACCAATGTTCTGTTTCTGACTGATTATAAAGCAACAAAGGTACCATTAATATTTCTTAACCACATTACCCTTCATCTTTCATCTATCAAGGCATAAGGTTGTCCATGAGTGAGATTGGCTGCAAAATCCTTCACAAATAAAAGTATACCCATGAGTGCACATAAGAAACCCCCTTCTCAGTTGTTCATAGAGGCATAAGCAAGGGAAATAATTGAGAGATAAGAGTCTCATATTGCAGAAATGTCCTGATCTATGATCTTCGGAAAAAAGCTGTCTACATCTAGGATGCTGCCTGCTTCTCTGAGAAACTTCCTTGGTTAGTTTTACATTAAGGTCTCCCATGGGTAATTTGGAGGAGCCGTCCTGAATTATGAACCCAAGGTTCAAGGTCCCAAAGTTTAGCTGCAGTCTTGGTGGCAAGGGCAGTTTTTCTGTAGTGTCATTCTCAGAATGTCCAGTCTCTATGTCCTAGGTAGTGAAGGGCTTGATTGTCCTCACTCAATGGACAGTGAAAATCTTTCTTTACCTAGTGAAACTACACTTTAGAATAATGTATTAAAGCCTTGTAGCATTTGCTTGTATCAGAGTTTAGAAATGGAAGATACATGAAGTTTTATTTTTAGGTGTATAGACCTTCCAGTGACTTTTATAAAAGGTCAACTTATGTTTTTCACTCTAAGTTCATCTGATTGTAATCTGTCTATAACACCTTTGATCAGGAAAATCCAGTCAATTCAGTTAACTTTGCCTAATGCTATTGTATCTGTAATACTTTGTTTAACTGTTTTACAATTCGTCCAGTGAAACAAGTACCTCTATCACTAGAGATTTCTCCAGGAATGCCCCATGAGGAAAAACACATTTTCCAGTAATCTTTTAGATATTGTTGTAACATCAACCCTCTTGCAAGGGAAAGCTGTTATACAATCAGAAAACATGCATTGAAAATGACAATTGAATGCAATTTCTCTATGAATGTTTAAATGGTCTGTCAGATAGCAGAAATGTACCTAAAGTTTTATTGTCTTTCCAGGATTATGGGTTTGAAAAACAAAATTTTGGTCATAACAGTCACCACACCCACTACCTCCCCCCCATATATATATATATATATATATATATATATATATATATATATATATATATATATTTGATTTGAGTTATTTTATCTCTTCTATTATAAGTCATAGAATGCAGAGCTTTTAATAATGAAAGGGCTAGGCAGCTACCCAGGCTCTCCATGAGCCCATACTTAACACTGGACTTAAAGCCTCTTAAATACTAATTTCATTTCTCCAGTTTAGGTGCATAGGACTGTATATTGCATGGGTTGTCATGAGTAATTTGACTTGAACCATGTAGTTAATTCCAATTGCTTATCTAAACAATTTCAGTACTGGCTGATTTAGCACAAAAATCTGGCAAATAATTTTCATAATATTCAATTAATTTTTGTGCTGTCTGGGTTAGTAGTTTCATAAATCAATCAGTCTCTTCATCAGAGTTCTGAGAATTCTTACCCAGTTGAAATGATATGATCTTAAAGTTATCAGAAACTTATATTCAAGAGTGCTTGTCAGGTGGGGCAGTGGCTCATGTCTGTAATCCCAGCAATTTGGGAGGACAAAGTGGGTGGATCACTTGAGGACAAGAGTTTGAGACCAGTCTGGCCAACCTAGCAAAACCCCATTTCCACTAAAATAAAAAAAAAATAATAAAAATAAAAATAAAAATAATAATAATAAAATAACCGGATGTGGTGGCACATGCCTGTAATCCCAGCTGAAGCTGAGGCACGAAAATTGCTTGAATCTGGGAGGCAGAGGTAGCAGTGAGCAGAGATCATGCCACTCCAGCCTGGGTGCCAAAGAGAGACTCTATCTCAAAAAAAGAAAAAGAAAAAAAAAATGCTTGTTAGAGTTCTTTGTATCCTTTCATGAACCTCCTTGAAGACACCATACTCTAGGATTTTGCATGGTTGTAACACTTTCAGAAACTGCATCAGAATTAAGCAATTAACTATGGAAAATGACTTAAAATGAGCCTAAAGACAACTGACAAAGAAGTTGATTATCTCTGTGGCCTACAATAATTTAACACAATTAACAATAATTATAAGTGATACCATATACCCATATAATCAGAATTTTAGGACTCCCATACAATATTGGAACATATATTAATAACATATTCATAAAAATATAACTCAAAGTTTAAACATCATCTTTTATTTGACAATGCTTCCCATGTAATTTAACATATCAAATAATCCTGTTTATGTCTTTTTTTTTTTTGCCTCAGGGGCCCTCTGTAGCATCCCCAAGTAAAAGCCTGAAAAATAAGACTTAATTTTGAAGCTGAAATTTGATTTGGGGAAGGCTGTCAAATATGTCAAAGATTTAAAACACTTGACCAAAATAAAATCACAGGTCACTGTAAAATGACAGTCATTAATTTTGCCAAAGTGATTATTAACACATTTTAAAAAGCAAAAACCTTTATTCTTTGATACAAAGAATACTCAGTTTTCTAAACAATCTAAAAAACTGAGAAAAAAATATCATGAGACAAAATCTGTTTCTTCTTCTCTCCTGTCTTTTGCTTTTTTCTTTTTTTTTGCAGTTTACTCAAAAAGTGAACAAAAATATTTTAGAATGCCTTACTAATACCACATGATATTTTTATTCAAAAGAGAAAACCAAATTTTACTCTTTAAAAATTTTACTTTATTTATTTACTTAACAGGGTCTCACTATGTTGCCCAGGCTGGTCTCAAACTCCTGGGTTCAAGTGATCCTTTGCCTTGGTCTCCCAAAGTGCTGGGATTACAGGTATGAGCCACCATGCTTGGTCCCAAGTTTTACTTTTGTGTTACTGTACTATCAATACTAAAGCTAATTTTAATAAAACTTTCTAAATAAATATATCATCTTTTGACCACACAAGATTTCCATACATCCTTTATAGTTGTTTAGGTTTTTTTTTTTCTCTTCTCAACTTTCTATATTCGGTTAGTTTTAGCTATATATTTTTATTCCTTCAATTTGAAACAACCTTTAAGTAACTCTTAAACTAGACAAAAGTAGTTTTTCCTCAACATGCACTTTCATGCCTTTACAACTTTCTTCACTGAAAGCATATCTTGCTTGTGTTTATACACTCTATATAAATAATTATCTCATTTCTAGTCATTTTGATTGTATCTAATGTCAATGATAACTCTTAGGAACCCTAATTTATAGTGAAAACCCTACGAAGATACTTTGAACTGTTTTATATCAGTACTTGTAGATGAAAACTATATTGTAATTATTTAGAAATTATTTGCTTAAACTATTAACAGATATAAATATATATAAAAATATATTTAGCTTTTCTATATCATATAAAAAGATGTCAAAATACATAAACATATAAGCATATAAACTTGATGTTTTAGTATTTTAACTTACTTGCAAATGACTGAGATATTTCATGATTATCTATTATTTAATTTAAAATAAAAGAATTTTGAAACTATAATGCAAGTACCCTCCCTAAAGTCTTCCCCAGTCATCCTGGGTCTCAATGTAGCACCAAAGATGGCTATGAAGGGCAAGGCCTCTCTGAGTCCTGAATTTACATAACAGATGCAAAACTCAGGACAGATAGCAGAGCTGTGAAGATGAAGCCTGGAAGATCAGACCCCTCCCAGAAGACCCAGGAGGCAAAGCTGGGGCAGAGAAGGGACCATATGGGGTTTGAGTCTGGCTTGTAGGTGTTCTCACCATGGCCACCTATTCATGTTACCAGTGGAAGGTATCTGAGTTACTAGTGGTGAATCTTTACAGGTCTGCAGCAAGCAAGAAAGAATGAATGACTGAGGGGCATAAGGCAGAAAAAGAGACTGAGGCAAGTTTCAGAACAGGAGCGGAAGTTTATTTTTAAAAGCTTTAGAACAGGAAAGTATGCTTGGAAGAAACCCAAGCAGGTATGTGAAGGTCAAGTGCAGTGTTTAACCTTGATCCTAGGACTTTATAGACTGACCCTTCTGCTATGATTCTTCTCTTAGGGTGGGCGGCCTGCATGTGTATATCCTTCTTATGCTTGGGAAATGAGCATGTGCGGTTGGTTTAGGAGGTTGTATGCATGCCCATCTGAGGCTTTCTTCCCTTTTCCTATGGTGTGTCCCCAGAAGGTCATACTCTGCCATTTTGTCTCTTAATGCACATGCCTGGGAAGTTGCTTCTCCCTGGCATCTGTGTTCAATTAACACTTTAGTACGATAAATGTGAACCATCAGGAAATGATCTCTCCCTGGCACCCCTGCCAATTTATCACTTTCAGAGAGGGAATGTGATAATTGCTGAATCATCACTCAACATTCCTAGTGGGTGGGAGAGAGCTCTGTCCTGCCCCACTCATGCGTGTCTAACTACCTGTAACATCCAGATTCATGAATTCGGAGGCTCAAAACAAAAAACTTAAGCTCACAGTCAAATCAAGAAGTATTGAATTACGGTTAACTGAATATGTGGAAGTGGTTCCTATTTTACCAACAATTTAAAAATCAGCTTCATTTACCAAACATTATCATATACACATAACACATAGACATAGAGACACAAAGACAGAAGCAGATCTTACAGTTTTCATAAAAGATTCTCATTTGCTGGCTTTTAAATAGTTTTTTTTTTCTCCATTCAGACTATCATTCTTCCAATTACATGTTTTATTGCCCTGAACAATTGTCAGGGAGGCAGCTCTAAATTTACATCTCCAAAGATGGGACTCACATGAAACAAAGTAGAACACTGACACTTCAAAGGCACAGAACTTACATGTAAACAAAGGCAAGGTCTGTTATGTAAACTTTAAATCATTGTCTTCCCCATAGTTGAAGTTCCTAGTGGGTTAGATGCAGAAACAGATGCCCTTACAAATGGAGATTTCCTTTAAAGATATAAATTTCTTTTACTAAAGGACTTTAAGACATCTAGGTAAATTCCAGAAAGGTGTATTTCAGTTAATTGGGTCTTTTTAATATAGCTGTATCTTAACTAAAATTACTGAGTTCAGGGCAGAGTTCTCTAAGGAATAGGGCAGAGAAAGCATTTCTCCATGACTGGTTGAGCATGGATAGATCTAAAAAAGAAGTAAGCATACTTTACCTGAGGGTCTCCCTTTTATAAACACTCTATCTACAAGAGCTTTCTTTTTGCCTTTAAGGCAGGATAGTAACTAAGCCAAAAGATTAGCAGATTTAATTTTTCTTATCAATTAGTCACTTAAGCTTTTTGGATACCTTTCATAGTCTTTTTAAAAAAACAATAACACCATTGAAATACTTTTAGAAGCTTCTGTACATCAATAGGTATCCCTGGTTGAGACTAATTCCAGAGCCCTTATTTTTAAATGAGCTTCTGAAAGTTTAGTGCTGTTCATTTGAAACATTCCACTATAACTTTAAATTACCTTTAATAAGATTTCACCATTTCTGTGTTTGCTGCTTATAGGGCCTAATACGTATGCATCTACAAACTGGTACTCAGTTCTTCAGAAATTAAGGAACTCATTTTTACCTTGAATCTAGACTTTGGCTCTCAGATCCCCTTGATCAAATTAGGCAATGATTTTTCCCTACCTAAGTATGCAAGACAAATAAGCAAAGGAGGTAGAACATAAAAATTCCTGTGAATTTCCAAAACCTGGATTTTACACGCTCTGCAATATTGCTGTTGACAAGCAGTTTTTGTCTGACCCACTCAGACATAAGAGGCCTCTAATGGATCCAAGCCAGTTAATTATTGGATCCAATCTGATTTGGGACCCAGTCCAGCTTCTATTATGACTTCCAAACCCAGTTTGGATCTGAAATGTACTCAAACTCAGATAGCTGAAAATGCAAATCTGTGAAGCTTTGGAATCTGAGAGAGAACTTACTGATGATCTCCAGTTGCTATGAGAAAACAGTGGACACAATGGTACATTGCTTGGTCACTTGATGCTCCTGGGGGCCACTAGAAGCTTTACTTCAGATCCCATTTCTGATGCCATCTACTAAGAAAAACCTTAGATGAATAACATTTAACAGAGTTGAATTGAGCAAAGAGCAATTCAAGAGTCAGGCAGCCCCTGAACCAGAATAGGTTCAGAGCAGCTACTCATCTATTCTTCTGAAAGCAACTTTGAGAGATTACCTAGGAGGCTTTAACTGTATAATAATACAATCTTCATTCCAAGTAAAGTTTTACTCCTTACTTTTATGCAACCTCCCTGCCAAGCTCAGAAATTTGTCCCAGACCATTGTTCTTTGGGTTTATTCATTTTACCTAAAAATTTTTTACTAACACTCTTAAATTACAAACAGCCCCCAGTTTCCTCTTCCCTATGTATAGGGTATTTCGGCTTCAACCATCTAGCTCTTTTTGGAGTAACATATTTGTGGGATTCCCACATTCATATGCACATTAAAAAATCTGTACGCCTTGGCTGGGTGTGGTGGCTCATGCCTGTAATCCCAGCACTTTGGGAGGCCAAGGTGGGTGGATCACCAGGTCAGGAGTTCAAGATCAGCCTGACCAATATAGTGAAACCCTGTATCTACTAAAAATACAGAAAAATTAGCCAGGCGTGGTGGCACGTGCCTGTAGTCCCAGCTACTCTGGAGGCTGAAGCAGGAGAATAGCTTGACCCCAGGAGGCTGAGGTTGCAGTGAGCCAAGATTGCATACCACTACACTCCAGCCTGGGAGAAAGAGAGAGATTCCATCTCAAAAAAAAAAAAAAAAAAAAGGAAAAGTTTGGGATAAGAGTTTTAAAAAGGCTGGGCATGGTGGCTCACATCTGTAATCCCAGCATTTTTGGAGGCCGGGGTGGTTGGATCACAAGGTCAAGAGATCGAAACCAGCCTGGCGAATATGGTGAAACCCCGTCTCTACTAAAAATACAAAAATCAGCCAGGCATGGTTGTGTGCACCTGTAATCCTAGCTACTCGGGAGGCTGAGGCAGGAGAATCACTTGAACCTGGGAGGCGAAGGTTGCAGTGAGCCGAGATTGTGCCATTTCACTCTAGCCTGGGCGATGGAGTGAGACTCCATTTAAAAAAAAAAAAAAATTGTATGCCTTTTTCTCTTTTTAGTCTATGTATTGTCAGTCTTTCAGTGGGTAGAGAGGAAGTTTTTACTCTGCACACTATGTAATGGTGGTAATTTCTAACTGACATTTTGATCTAATAAAGGGAAGAGTATATTGTAGGGTGACCTACATACGGAGGTCACCATGATTATAATGAGCCCAGAAAACCTAGGGTTACTATTGATTCTTAATTCTCTTGGCCCTTTGGACCCAAGCCCAGCTGAGTAGGAAACTCCTTAAGGTTGCTTTTCTGATCTTATTTTTTATTTTTACACATGAGTCACTGAAAGGAATCTTTGTTAGGAGCCTTTCTTTATTATAGGACATGGAAGGAAATGCTATCTGGTACCTCATGTGCTGTAAACTTCTGACTGAAACATGGCTCTTGAAAGACAGAAGCTGAAACCCACCCTTAATCTGAATTAAGAAAAGACAAAGAGAGAAAGGAAATTGGCAACAATTTTCTGCCTAGGATAAAAAGGAAGAAAAAAGTCTTTAAAATGGGCAGTGGTACTCTGGGAATAAAAGCATAAAAGAAGACAATACCTGGGCGCTCAGACAGGGAATAGAATTTTACAGCAGCTATTAGCCCATACCAAAGAGCTGAAGCAGGATTTTGACAAAAACCCAAAGGCAATATTTTTCCCTTGATATATCCTCGTTATTATTCCATGTGTAGAATATGTGATTTGGTTTGCGATGCTGCATGCTGTGCTTCACTGGGAGGTGTGACTCCTTAAGGTAAGGCCAGTTTTGTTACTGGGTGATTAGGCCTGCCAAGTGTTGCCAGAGGAATAAGCTAATACCATTCGTTTACTAAATATTCACATAATCAATAATTTCAAGTTATTGTCTTAAGGATTAAGAACAGATGCACAATTTACATGCTTTTGAGATGATATTAATTTACTGTTGACATTGTCATCTGTTTGGGAATCATTTATTACTTCATAGACTCTGAGTGGTCTTGCAGGATGAAAGACATGGAAAAGTGAATGAGCGTCTATGCAAAGGGCATCGCTTCATTCAGTTCTTTGTTCAAATATCACCTCCTCAGGGATGGCTAATTGCTCTTTATTCTCTTACTCTGTTTAGTTTTGTGGGGACCCAGGACACACCACCCCAAAATACAACTGTAGGAGACCAGAAACCCCAACATATACTTCTTTGGCATATTTCAAGTAGGTTGTTTTGAGAAACTGCAAATACAGGGGTAGCTCTGAAAAGCTATCCTTTTGTAAGTTAAATTTATTATCTATAGAGGAAATGTACATTAGTAAAAGTATCTGTATCAGGAAGAGGACTGCTTAGAGCTATTTTTTCTCACCCAAGAGACTTTTTATCTGAATAACAAGACAACATTTATCCATCACACATTTCCACCCCTCACCCTCCTATTACTTGTGTTCCTAGCATCCCCAGAATCCCCAAACCCCTATTCCTTTCTGTAGCTCAGGCTGCTATATAAGCTTCATTTATGTGACCCTTCTTCCAGTATCATATTTTCTGGGACTCCAGTGCATATGCACATAAATACTGTTTTTCTCTTGTTAGTCTGTCTTATTTCAATTTAATTTGTATCCCAGACAAAGAATCTAGAAGGGTGGAGGGAAGTCATTTTTCACTCCCCTGCAATTACATTCGTAGTGTTTGTCACTATACCAATATATAGGATTTATTAATTTGTGAGTTGTTGACCAGAATGTAAACTACATGAGGAAAGGGGCCTTTCTTGCCTTCTCTTGTGTGTCCACTACCTAAAATTAGTTTTCATTGAATGGATTGTCAAAGGAGTGAACATCCCCATAGTTTAGGATATTTGTCTTTTCTCATGTTGTTAATAAAGACATGCCTGAGACTGGGTAACTTATAAAGGAAAGAGGTTTAATGGACTCAGAGTGCCACATGGCTGGGGAGACCTCACAATCATGAAGGAAGAGCAAAGGAATGTCTTATATGGCAGCAGCAAGAGAGGGCTTGGGCAGCGGAACTCCCATTAATAAAACTATTAGATCTCATGAGACTTATTTACTACCATGAGAACAATATAGGGGAAACTACCCCAATGATTCAGTTATCTCCACCTGGCTCCACCCTTGACATGTGCGGATTATTACAATTAAAGGTGAGATTTTGGTGGGGACACAGCCAAACCATATCATTCCACCCCTGGCCCCTCTCAAATTTCATGTCCTGACATTTCAAAACCAATCATGCCTTCCCAACAGTCTCCCAAAGTCTTAGTTCATTTTAGCATTAACTCAAAAATCCACAGTCCAAAGTCTCATCAGAGACAAGGCAAGCCCCTTCAGCCTATGAGACTGTAAAATCAAAGCAAGTTAGTTACTTCCTAGATTAATGGGGTACAGGCATTGGGCAAATACAGCCATTCCAAATGGGGGAAGTTGGCCAAAATGAACAGGCTACAGGCCCAATGCCAGTCCAAAATCCAATGAGGCAGTCAAGCCTTAAAGCTCCAAAATGACCTCCTTTGACTCTATGTCTTACCTCCAGGTCATGCTGATAGAAGAGGTGGGCTCCCTCAGCCTTGGGCAACTCCACCCCTGAGGCTTTGCAGGGTACAGCCTTCATCCCAACTGTTTTTTTGGACAGGCATTGAGTGTCTGTGGCTTTTCCAGGTGCATAGCGGAAGCTGTCAGTGGATCTACCATTCTGGGAGGTGACCCTCTTCACACAGCTCCACTAGGCAGTGCTCTAGTGGGGTCTCTGCGTGGCTGCTCCCATATCACATTTCCATTTTGCATTTCTCTAGCAGAAGTTCTTCAGGAGGGCTCTACCCCTGCAGCACACCTCTGCCTGGACATCCAGGCATTTCCATACCTCCTCTGAAATCTAGGCAGAGGTTTCCAAACCTCAGTTCTTGACTTCTGTGCCCTGCAGGCTCAACACCACATGGAAGCTTCCAAGGTTTAGGACCTGCACCCTCTGAAGCCAAAGCCTGAATGTATCTTGGCCCCTTATAGCCACAGCTGGAGCAGCTGGGACACAGGGCACCAAGTCCCTAGGCTACACACAGTAGGGAGGGCCTGGGCCTGGCCCACTAAATTATTTTTTCCTCCTAGGGTCTCTGGGCCTATGATGAGAAGAGCTGCCAGGAAGGTCTCTGACATGCCCTGGACACATTTTCCCCATTGTCTTGGTAATTAACATTGGGCTCCTTTTTACTTACACAAATTTCTGAAACAAGCTTGAATTTCTCCCCCCAATAATGGGTTTTTCTTTCCTTTTGTGCATTGTCAGGCTGCACATTTTCCAAAAGTTTATGCTCTGCTTCCTCTTAAACACTTTGCTGCTTAGAAATTTCTTCCACCAGATACCCTAAATCATCTCTCTCAAGTTCAAAGTTCCACAGATCTCTAGAGTGGGGGCAAAATGCCACCAGTCTCTTTGTTTTGTTTTTAATTTTACTTTAAGTTCTGGGATACATGTGCAGAACGTGCAGGTTTGTTAGGTAGGTATACTTGTGCCATGGTGGTTTGCTGCACCTATCAACCGATCATCTAGGTTTTAAGCCCCACATGCATTAGGTATTTGTCCTAATGCTCTCCTTCCCATTTCTCCCCACCCCCTGACAGGCCCTGGTGTGTGATATTCCCCTTCTATGTCCATGTGTTCTCACTGTTCAACTCCCACTTATGAGTGAGAACATGTGGTGTTTGGTTTTCTGTTCTTGTGTTAGTTTGTTGAGGACCATGATTTCCAGCTTCATCCATGTCCCTGCAAAGAACATGATCTCATTCTTTTTTATGGCTGCATAGTAGTCCATGGTATGTATCTGCCACATTTTCTTTATCCAGTCTATCATTGATGCTGGGCATTTGGGATGGTTCCAAGTCTTTGCTATTGTATACAGGGCTGCAATAAACATACATGTGTGTGTGTCTTTATAGTAGAATAATTTATAATCCTTTGAGTATATACCCAGTAATGGGATTGTTGGGTCAAATGGCATTTCTGGTTCTAGATCCTTGCAGAATCACCACACTGTCTTCTACAATGGCTGAACTAATTTACACTCCAGTGTAAAAGCATTCCTATTTCTCCACATCCTCTCCAACATCTGTTTTTTCCTGACTTCTTAGTGATCGCCATTCTAACTGGCATGAGATGGTATCTTATTGTGGTTTTGATTTGCACTTCTCTATAGCAAAAGTGACCTTTAAGTTCCCAACAAGTTTCTTATCTCCATCTGAGACCACCTCAGCCTGGACCTTATTGTCCATTTCACTATCAACATTTCGGTCAAAGCCATTTAATTTGTCTCTTGGAAGTTCCAAACTTTCCTTTTTGAGCCCTCCAAATCTCTAGGAAGGTCCAAACATTTCCACATTTTCCTATCTTCTTCTGAGCACTCCAAACTGTTTCAACCTCTGCATGTTATCTAGTTCCAAAGTCACTTTCACCCCACATTAATGGGGTAGCAGTACCCCACTACCCAGTACCAATTTACTGTATTAGTCTGTTCTCATGCTGCTAATAAAGACTTACTCCATACTGGGCAATTTATAAAGGAAAGATATTTAACGGACTCACAGTTCCACATGGCTAGGGAGGCCTCACAATCATAAAGGAAGGGCAAAGCAAAGCCTTACATAGTGGCAGGCGAGAGAGGACTTGTGCAGGGGAACTCCCATTGATAAAACCATCAGATTCATGGGACTTATTTACTAACACAAGAACAGTATGGGGAAACATGCCCCCATGATTCAATTATCTCCACGTGGCCATGCTCTCGACACATGGGGATTATTACAATTAAAGGTAAGATTTGGGTGGGGAGAGCCAAACCATATTACCTAGGAAAGCAAAACAGGCTTGTAACATAAAGCAAAAGGTTTGAGACTGTTAGTGTTAGAATAAAAAGGAAGGACCTGGAAACGAAGGAGAGAATAGAAACAATGCTTCTGCTCAACTCTCCTGGAGAGATAAAGAGTAAAGAAATTGCCTTGGGCTTAGATTTGGGAGGCCTGAATGAAAGATCAAGGGCCTAGATTTTAACACTCCACCAGATTTCACAATACCTGGTATGGATATGGTATGCATCTACTTTGGGTAAAGTTAATTCTCAATCACCCAAGGCATTGGAATGGTGATCATGCCAGGAAATGTACTTAGTAAACTGAATAAAGTAGGTCAATAAAATATCATTCAAACTTTTTCCTTTTACATCAGTTTTAGAGAGGCCACAATTCTTTGGTTCACGGGTTGGGGAAAGACTGCTGTGTTAAAAAAAATAACCATGGAAATAATATAAATGCCAGTGACTCCTATTGTAGGGAAGGGAGTAGAACATAGTGGTTAGGAGTTAGACAGCCTGGTTTTGAATGCTGGCTTCACAAATTACAAATTTCTGCCCTTTGATTTCTTCACTTGTAAAATCAGGAAAAATAATAAGGCCATTAGAAAGACTAAATGAAATAAAATATGAAAAGTGACTGACACTTAGAAGGATGGAAATAATATTAGCTGTTTCAGGACCTAAGGTCTGAGATAGCATGAGTTTGAATCCTTACTCAATCTTTCCTCATTTTGTGATCTCAAACAAGTTGACAAATCTTTTTGTCCTTTAGTTTTAACTAAGGCAAGTAGTAAAATTTACCTTATAGGTTTTTTGGGTTATTAAATGAATCAATATGTGAAGTGCTTGAAAAACACCTGTCCCATATTAAGGACTCAAGGAACGGGAAGTATTATTAGTGCTATTACAATTTGTTGAGTATTTGTTTTAGGAAAAGTATTGTATTAGATGCCTGTCACAGCCTGTGACAACAAAGTAGGTTGTCGCATTTCCTTCCTGTATGTGGATTCTAATAGCAGGAACCCCAACCAGCTTATCTATTAAAAATTAGCTCCCAAAGTGTTGCCCAGTTATTTGCAGCATCTGCCCAGGGATATCTAGCAACATCTGATATGTGCTTATAACCAGATGAGTCTTTATGAAGTAACTGCATTTTTCTTTTCCTTGAACTCTGATGCCTACTTCTTATGAATTCCCTCAAGGTATTTGGGAACTGCCTCTGCCCACCCCTGGAATATCAATGGCCATGACACATTTATTATCTCCATAGGCTCCCAAATCCACTCAACTCAGAACATCAGATGCCATGCAGAGTTAGGGAAAATGACCTCTTCCTGAACTCTGGGCCACACTGGTAACCTGGAACCTAGAGTCACAAAACTTCTGCCGTGTAGTCACATCAGTTTCTCCTTTTTTTTTTTTTTTTTTTTGAGATGGAGTCTCGCTCTCTGGCCCAGGCTAGAGTACAGTGGTGCGATCTCAGCTCACAGCAGCCTCTGCCTCCTGGGTTAAAGTGATTCTCCTGCCTCAGCCTCCCGAGTAGCTGAGACTACAGGCGTGTACCACGATGCCCAGCTAATTTTTGTATTTTTAGTAGAGACAGCATTTCACCATGTTGGCCAGGATTGTCTCAATCTCTCGACTTTGTGATCGGCCTGCCTTGGCCTCCCAAAGTGCTGGAATTACAGGCATGAGTCACGTGCCTGGCCCAATTTCTGCTTTTAACTCCACATTCCACAAGGTCTCAAGCCAATGCAAATGACCAGATGGATCAGATACCATTCTATATCCTGTATTGTTCCAGTTCCTTCTCCCAGATGTCCAGGCCAAACCAAAGCTCTCACAATTGCAAACAAAAGTTCCTAGGCCTAGCAACAGATATAATCTGTGAGAGATTTTTTTCCTCCCAGAACAGTGAGTCCTCTCTCAGTAAGACATGTCACCTTGCTGTGCATTTAATTTAATGTAAATTGCTAAAGGCCTGTAGCAGACACTGCAAGTTATCTATCTAATAGCTGTTCTTATTTAGTAACAGATTTTGTTCAAATACCTGACTCTTATATTTTGGAGAAAGCCAGTTCCCTCCCCAGGTGAGAGGCAGGGAATCTATTTTTTAGTCTGTCAGTCAAGAGGAAACTACATTCCTGTTGCCAGATGTGAGTTTAGGAATGGATAAGTGACACAATTCAACCAGTAAGATGGGAAGGGAAGTCAGGTGAAGATCAAGGAAAAAAATGCCTCTGGAAAGTAAAGTTTGCAAAGTTGTTAAACTGCTAAAGCCATCCTGCAACCAAAAGGAGTCGTTGTCATGCTAAGGATGGCAAGAATCCTCATGGTATCTCAGAGTTGTTGAATTAGCCAAACCTGAAACTGCCTGCTTGTTTACTTCTTACTGTTGACTTAATAAACATACTTAATATTTAAGCCCTTACTAGTCAGTGTGTGGTCTGTGCAACAGCACCATCAATACGACTTGGGATCTTGTTGGAAATACAGAATTTTAAGCCCCATCCCAGTCCTACTGTATCAGAATCTTCATTTTAACATGTGCCCAGGTGGTCCATATATGCATTAATGTTTGAGATGCAATGGATTAACCTCCTCCTCTCCTTCTCCTCCTCCTCCTCCTTCTCTTCTTTTTCTTCTTCCTCTTCTTCCTCCTCCTCCTCCTTCTCCTCCTCCTCATCTTCCTCCT
Source organism: Macaca fascicularis (assembly GCF_037993035.2). Taxonomy (NCBI): domain Eukaryota; kingdom Metazoa; phylum Chordata; class Mammalia; order Primates; family Cercopithecidae; genus Macaca; species Macaca fascicularis. Next base: position 88,761,688 of record NC_088378.1, read on the forward strand.
CCTCCTTCTCTTTCTCCTTCTCCTCCTCCTTCTTCTTCTTTCTTCTTCTCTTATTCCTCTCTTTTTTTTTTTTTTTGAGACAGACTTTCACTCTGCCACCCAGGTTGGAGTGCAGTGGTATGATCTAGGGTCACTGCAACCTCCATCTCCCAGGTACGAGCAATTCTCCTGCTTCAGTCTCCCAAGCAGCTGGAATTACAGGCATGCGCCACCATGCCCGGCTAATTATTGTATTTTTAGTAGAGAGAGGGTTTTACCATGTTGGCCAGGCTGGTCTCAAACTCCTGACCTCAGGTGATTCATCTGCCTTGGCCTTCCGAGGTGCTGGGATTATAGGCATGAAGCACCGCTCCTGGTCTCTTACTATTTTTTAATCATATGCAATTGAAAGCATTCTGGGACAGTTGCACAAGCTAGCCCAGTGTCCAAGTTGAAACTTTAAAGTGTATTTTTTCCTTAAAGCCCACTATCTTATGATTTATGTCATCAATTACCATAGACGAAATAGATAGATGACATTTCTAGATTTTGTAAAGGATGCTTTCTTACTCAGAATGGTGAATTTACCTTGATTGGCCCCCAGTCCTCTATTCCACTTTGTTTCTGTAGACAGTACAGTTGGTGAAGGTTACATGCTTGCCATCAATCTGTGCCATGTCTGAAATAACAAAGTGTTTATAATTTTTCCATTCTATATTTTTCCCAGTTACAGAACTAGAGAACAGAAACCAAGCCTTTCTACTTGTTTGTGTTTTCACAAACTTTATTTTCTCACTGGACTGCAGAGATTATTATTATTTTTTACAAACACTCAGTATTTGTCTAATGTTTGCCCGGGTTATTCAGCATATTGGGTGACTTTAGCAAAAGATTGCTGTTGCTCACTGAGGGTGTCACTTTAAAATCATGAGATTTATAAATATGGAAAGGAAAGGTTTATGTCTTATGAAGGGCTGCAACCTGCAGCTGGGGAGCAAAATATTCAGCTGAGACTGAAAGCAGGTGCTTTACCAGAAGAGCAATGGGACAGGAGTTTTATGCTAAATGAGTTGGCTAAACATACATATTTAACACAGGATATATGAATATTCATGAAGGGAGTTTGCATGCATGCATGGTAAGCGAACATATATGCTACATATATCCTATATTTACACTGGGGTGGAGACAACATTAAAATGCAGTAAAATTGGGCTCTGTATATCAAAAAGATGAAATGTAGGACAAAAGGTGCTTTGTACGCAGTCTCTGTAAATTGGCCAGAGCTAGTGTATAGTTGGTGGTCATTTATCAGGAAGGAATGCTTTGTGAAACTGGTCAGCTGCCACGTCCAAACTGCAAAAAGGAGGGAAGTCTTCCCATGGCAGCAGACAATTGCTAAAAGTTGAAGTCAGTGGAGGAGTCTCTCAGTTTTTGTTTCTCAGGGCTGGTTTCTGTTTAACTCTTAGGAAAAAAATCTGGTATCAGTTAGAGAGGAAAAGAATGTACTGAGGCATGACCAAACTCTCTTTGGCCAAGAGTGGTACGTTCAGTCAATCAGGGGACTTAAAATTTTATTTTTACTCCACAAGGGCATGTTTTTGGCAAGCCAACTCTTCAGATCCCAGGTTCACAAAGACCTATTTGAATTCTGTAGTGTTTGGCTATCTGCACAGCTCCTACTTTGCTCTACTCTCTTTTTCATGTCTGCTAATTACATCTGTATTAGTCTGTTTTCCCACTACTATACAGAACTACTGGAGACTGGGTAATTTATAAAGAGGCTAAATTGACTCAGTTCCACAGACTTAACAGGAAGTATGTCTGGGAGCCCTCAGGAAACTTACAATCATGGCAGAAGCCAAAGAGGAAGCAAGTACTTTCTTCACATAGTGGGAGGAGAGAGAGAGAGTGAAGGGGAAGTGCTACACACTTTTAAACCTCAGCTCTCATGAGAACTCATTATCATGAGAACAGCAAGGGGAAAGTCAGCCTCCCATGAGCCAATCACCTCCCACCAGGAACCTCCTCAAATTCAACATGAGATTTGGGTGGGGACACAAATACAAACCATATCAGCATGCAACACTTTACAAACAGCTGAATGGAGTGGGGAATGCTATGTGCCATATGTGAGTCCTTCTCTTTTGCATCTCCTACATTTGAGGGCAGATGTCAAAGGTCCTCTTGTTACCTTCTCAGACAGTTTATAACATGATATATCCATTAGGCCACATGGAACCACAGAAGAGATCAGATAAGAATCTTTTCAGGATACTAAAATATTTTTTTCTGTTGACTTAGACAGTCTAGCAAAAGTCATATGTCTTAATAATAGCACCCAATCCCTCTCTCCTCAATGTGACTGTCAGGCCTCTGAGCCCAAGCCAAGCCATCGCATCCCCTGTGACTTGCACGTATTCACCGAGATGGCCTGAAGTAACTGAAGAATCACAAAAAAAGTGAAAATGCCCTGCCCCACCTTAACTGATGACATTCCACCACAAAAGAAGTGAAAATGGCTGGTCCTTGCCTTTAGTGATGGCATTACCTCGTGAAAGTCCTTTTCCTGGCTCATCCTGGCTCAAAGAGCTCCCCCACTGAACAACTTGTGACCACCACTCCCGCCCACCAGAGAACAAACCCCTTTGACTGTAATTTTCCTTTACCTACCCAAATCCTATAAAACGACCCCACCCCATCTCCCTTTGCTGATTCTCTTTTCGGACTCAGCCCGCCTGCACCCGGCTGATTAAAAAGCTTTATTGTTCACACAAAGCCTGCTTGGTGGTCTCTTCACATGGGCACGCATGACATTTTGCTGCCGTGACTCAGATCAGGGGACCTCCTTTGGGAGATCAATTCCCTGTCCTCCTGCTCTTTGCTCCATGAGAAAGATCCACCTATGACCTCTGGTCCTCAGACCAACCAGCCCAAGGAAAATCTCACCAATTTTAAATCAGGTAAGTGGCCCCTCTTTGTACTCTCTTCTCCAACCTCTCTCACTATCCCTTAACCTCTTTCTCCTTTCAATCTTGACGCCACACTTCAATCTTTCCCTTCTCTTAATTTCAGTTCCTTTCCTTTTCTGGTAGAGATGATGGAGATGCGTTTTATCTGTGGACCCAAAACTCTGGTGCTGGTCACGGACTCAAGAAGGCAGCCTTCCCTTGGTGTTTAATCATTGCAGGGATGCCTCTCTGATTATTCACCCATGTTTCAGAGGTATCTGACCACACAGGGACGCCTGCCTTCGTCCTTCACCCTTAGCGGCAAGTCCTGCTTTTCTAGGGGAGGGGCTAGGACCTTGACCCCTCCTCTCCCTGTCTCTACCCTTTCTCCGCTTTTCTGGGGGAGGGGCAAGAACCCCGACCCCTTCTCTTCCTGTCTCTATCCCTTCTCTGCTTTTCTGGGAGCAAGAATCTCCCAACCCCTTATTTCTGCACCCCAGCCTCTTATCTCTGTGCCCCAACCCCTTATTTCTGCACCCCAACCTCTTATCTCTGCACCCCAACCCCTTATTTCCATGCTCCGACCTCTTATCTCTGTGCCCCAACCCCTTTTCTCCGCACCCCAACCCCTTTCCTGCTTTTCTGGAGGGTATGAACCCCCGAGCTCCTTCTCTCCATGTCTCCGCTCTGTCTTTTCTCTGGGCTTGCCTCCCTCACTACGGGCAACATTCCACCCTCCATTCCTCCTTCTTCTCCCTTAGCCTGTGTTCTCAAGAACTTAAATCCTCTTCAACTCACATCTGACCTAAAACCTAAATGCCTTATTTTCTTCTACAATGGTGCTTGACCCGAAAACAAACTCGACAGTAGTCCCAAATAGCCAGAAAATGGCACTTTCGATTTTTCCATCCTACAAGATCTAAATAATTCTTGTTGTAAAATAAGCAAACAGTCTGAGGTACCTGACGTCCAGGCATTCTTTTACACATCGGTCCCTCCCTAGTCTCTGTTCCCATGCAACATGTCCCAAATCTTCCTTTTTTCCCTCCCACCTGTCCCCTCAGTCCCAACCCCAAGTGTCGCTGAGTCCTTCTAATCTTCCTTTTCTACAGACCCATCTGACCTCTCCCCTCCTTGCCAGGCCAAGCTAGGTCCCAATTTTTCTGAGCCTCTGCTCACTCACCCTATAATCCTTTTATCACCTCCCCTCCTCACACCCAGTCTGGCTTACAGTTTCATTCCACAACTAGCCCTCCCACACCTGCCCAGCAATTTCCTTCTTTAAAAGGTGGCTGGAGCTAAAGGCATAGTCAAGGTTAATGCTCCTTCTTCTTTATCCAACCTCTCCCAAATCAGTTAGCGTTTAGGCTCTTTTTCATCAAATATGAAAAACCCAGTGCAGTTCATGGCCCGTTTAGCAGCAACCCTGAGATGCTTTACAGCCCTAGACCCTAAAAGGTCAGAAGGCCATCTTATTCTCAATATACATTTTATTATGCAATCCACTCCCAACATTAAATAAAGCTCCAAAAATTAAATTCCAGCCCTCAAACACCACAATAGGACTTAATGAACCTTGCCTTCAAGGTGTACAATAATAGAGTAAAGGCAGTCAAGTAGCAACTTATTTCTGAGTTGTAATTCCTTGCCTCTACTGTGAGACAAACCCCAGTCACATCTCCAGCACACAACTCCATATGCCTGAACCACAGCTGCCAGAGGTTCTTCCAGAACCTCCTCTGCCAGGAGCTTGCTACAAGTGCTGGAAATCTGGCCACTGGGCCAAGGAATGCCCATAGCCTGGGATTCCTCCTAAGCCATGTCCCATCTGTGTGGGACCTCACTGGAAATTGGACTGTCCAACTCACCTGGCAGCCACTCCTAGAGCCCCTGGAGCTCTGGCCCAAGGCTCTCTGATGACTCCTTTCCAGACCTTCTTGGCTTAGTGGCTGAAGGTTGACACTGCCCAATCACCTCAGAAGCCTCCTGGACCATCACAGATGCTTTGGGTAACTCTTACAGTGGAGGGTAAGTCCGTCCCCTTCTTAATCAATACAGAGGCTACCCACTCCACATTACCTTCTTTTCAAGGGCCTGTTTCCCTTGCCTCCATAACTGTTGTGGGTATTGACGGCCAGGCTTCTAAACCTCTTAAAACTCCCCAACTGTGGTGCCAACTTGGACAACATTCTTTTATGCACTCCTTTTTAGTTATCCCCACCTTCCCACACCTCATTGCCACCTTTTCTCCCAGTTCAAAACCTCCTTCACATCTTCCTCTCACATCCCCCCACCTTAACCCACAAGTATGGGACATCTCCACTCCCTACCATCCCATTAAAACCTAATCACCCTACTCATCACCAATATCCCATCCCACAGCATGTTTTAAAATGATTAAAGCCTATTATCACTTGCCTGCTATAGCATGTGCTTCTAAAACCTATAAACTCTCCTTACAATTCCCCCATTTTACCTGTCCAAAAAACTGGACAAGTCTTACAGATTAGTTCATGATCTGTGCTTTATCAACCAAATCGTTTTGCCTATCCACCCTGTGGTGTCCAATCCGTACACTCTTTTGTCCTTAATATCTTCCTCCACAACTCACTATTCCATTCTTGATCTTAAAGATGCTTTTTTCACTATTCTCCTGCACCCCTCACCCCAGCCTCTCTCTGCTTTCACCTGGACTGACCCTAACACCCATCAGTCCCAGCAGCTTACCTAGGCTATACTGCTGCAAGGCTTCACAGACAGCCCCCGTTTCTTCAGTCAAGCCCAAATTTCTTCCTCATCTGTTACCTATCTCAGCATAATTGTCATAAAAACACACTTGCTCTCCCTGCTGATCATGTCTGGCTAATCTCCCAAACCCCTATCCCTTTTACAAAACAACAACTCCTTTCTTTCCTAGGCATGGTTAGTGTGGTCAGAATTATTATACAAGCCTTTCTGTCCAAACAATTTGACCTTAATGTTTTAGCCTAGCTCTCATGTCTGCGTGCAGTAGCTACCACTGCTTTAATACTTTTAGAGGCCCTAAAAATCACAAACTGTGCTCAACTCACTCTCTATAGTTCTCATAACTTTCAAAATCTGTTTTCTTTCTCTCAGCTGCTGCATATATGTTCTGCTCCCCAGCTCCTTCAGCTATACTCACTCTTTGTTGAGTCTCCCATAATTACCATTGTTCCTGGCCTGGACTTCAGTCCGGCATCCCACATTATTCTGGATACCACACCTGACCCCCGTGACTGTATGTCTCTGATCCACCTGACATTCACTCCATTTCCCATATTTCCTTCTTCCCTGTTCCTCACCCTGATCACATTTAGTTTATTGATGGCAGTTCCACCAGGCCTAATCGCCACTCACCAGCAAAGGCAGGCTATGCAATAGTATCTTCTACATCTATCATTGAGGCTACTGCTCTGCCACCCTCCACTACCTCTCAGCAAGCCAAACTAGTTGGCTTCACTCAGGCCCTCACTCTTTCAAAAGGACTATGTGTCAATATTTATACTGACTCTAAATATGCCTTCCATATTAGGCACCACCATGCTGTTATATAGGCTGATAGAGATTTACACACTGTGCAAAAGTCCTCCATCATTAATGCCTCCTTAATAAAAACGCTTCTCAAAGCCACTTTACTTCCAAAGGAAGCTGGAGCCATTCACTGCAAGGAGCATCAAAAGGTGTCAGATCCCATTGCTCTAGGCAACGCTTATGCTGATAAGGTAGCTAAAAAAGCAGCTAGTGTTCCAACTTCTATCCCTCAGGGTAGTTTTCCTCCTTCACATCGGCCACTCCCACCTACTCCACACTGAAACTTCTACCTATCAATCTCTTCACACACAATGCAAATGGTTCTTAGACCAAGGAAAATATCTCCTTCCAGCCTTACAGGACTATACTATTCTGTCGTCATTTCATAACCTCTTGCATGTAGGTTACAAGCCACTAGCCCGTCTCTTAGAACCTCTCATTTCCTTTCCATCATGGAAATCTATCCTCGAGGAGATAACTTCTCAATGTTTCATCTGCTATTCTACTACCCCTCAGGGATTGTTCAGGCCCCCTCCTTTTCCTACACATCAAGCTCAGGGATTTACCCCTGTCCAGGACTGGCAAATTGACTTTACTCACATGCCCCAAGTCAGTAAACTAAAATATCTCTTAGTCTGAGTAGACACTTTCACTGGATGAGTAGAGGCCTTTCCCACAGGGTCTGAAAAGGCCACCGTGGTCATTTCTTTCCTTCTGTCAGACATAATTCCTTGGTTTGGCCTTCACACCTGTATACAGTCTGATAACGGACCAGCCTTTAATAGTCAAATCACCCAAGCAGTTTCTCAGGCTCTTGGTATTTAGTGAAACCTTTACATCCTTTACCATCCTCAATCTTCAGGAAAGGTAGAATGGACTAATGGTCTTTTAAAAACACAGCTCACCAAGCTCAGTCACCAACTTAAAAAGGACTAGACAATACTTTTACTGAAAGGAATGAGGCACATCCCCCATATATCTCCCAACTTCCTGAGCCCAGCACAAACACATTCCTCCATATTTCTTTCAAACTTCAGAAAAACATCACCTGGGAGATCTCCGATAAGGAATGCTAAATGTAGAATGTTAACCAATTGTAATGCTGTAACCGAGAGAATTACCTTGTTCCCTATAACTTTACATATCCTGTTTACATTGGGCTATAAAAAGCAAGCACTCGCATTGTTCGAGGCCCTCTTGTATGCTGTGGAATGGAGGGACCAAGTTCGAACTTGCAGTAAAGATCCTGGCCGCTTGGCTTTGACTCTGGACTCTGGTGGTCTTCTTTGGGAAACAAACAGTCTGGGCATAACATCTGGGGGCTCGTCTGGGATTCCCCAAGCCCACCAGACCCCTGGTCAACGGATCTACTAAGATCGATCTACTGATAGGTGAGCCGGCTCGTCTCCGTTTGTCTGTCTGTGTCTGTTCTGAATCTGAATCTGTGACTCGCAAGGTCTGAAACTGGAGCTGGCACAGTCCTGGCGGACGCGCTATAGGACAGCCAGCGGAGACCGGTGGGAGACGTCCCCTGGCTCTCGTCTGATCTAGATTGCGATCCGAGCTGCCGGAGCGCGATCGCGATCCGAGCGGCTAACTCTGACCCGGGCTTCCGGTGTGCGCTTGCGATCTGTGCTGCCGGAGCGCGATCGCAGTCCGAGCAGCTAACTCTGACCCGGGCTACCGGTGCGCGCTCGTGATCTGTGCTGCCGGAGCCGCTTGCGGTCTGTGCTGCTGGAGCCGCTTGCGGTCTGTGCTTCCGGAGCGTGCTTGCGGTCTGTGCTGCCGGAGCGCGCTTGCGGTCTGTGCTGCCGGAGCGCAATCGCGGTCTGAGCAGCTAACTCTGACCCGGGCTACCGGTGCGTGCTTGCGGTCTGTGCTGCCAGAGCACGCTTGTGGTCTGTGCTGCCGGAGCGCGCTTGCAATCTGTGCTGCCGGAGCGCAATCGCGGTCCGAGCAGCTAACTCTGACCCAGACTGCCGGAGCGCGCTTGTGACTAAATATTATTAATAAGCCAGATTTCCTTTACAGGGATTCTAACCCATATTCCTTTACAGGAAGAGACTACAAACTAGTACAGGATGGGTAATACCCAGAGCACTCCCCTATCTCTCCTTACAAGTAATTTCAAAGATGTAAGAGCAAGGGGCCATGATCTTAGTTTGGAAATCAGGAGGGGAAAGCTCATTACCCTATGCTGCTCCGAATGGCCTGCTTTTGATGTGGGGTGGCCACCCAAAGGGACATTCCGACTTGCTGTCATCACTAGAGTAAAGTCCAAGATTTTCCTACCTGGGCCTGCGGGCCACCTAGATCAAATCCCATATATCCTCATATGGCAGGACCTTGTTGAGAACCCGCCTCCTTGGCTGTCCCCTTTCCAATTAGCCCCTGAACCCTGTAAGGCACTGGTTGCTCGACCACTAAAATCCAAGCAACCAACTGCCCCCCCAATCCTGTTCTGCCCGATAGCGGGGACCCACTGTTCACAGAACCCCCTCCGTACCCCTCCGGGCCCCAGGCCCCAGCCCCCCGGGCTAAGCCGGGGGAAAAAGCAGGCGGATGGGAGGCGGCCGGCACACAGGGACCCGCTGAGAGTGAAAGTAACTTTGAAGGGCCGGCGGGGCGGATGTGAGGGCACACTTCGCGGGCTAGCCCCCCCAGCTGCCTGACTCCACAGTGGCTCTACCCCTTCGGGAAATAGGACCCCCAGATGACACGGGAATCCCCAGGCTCCAGTACTGGCCATTCTCTACCAGTGATCTGTATAACTGGAAGACCCAGAGTGCTCGGTTTTCAGACAACCCCAAAGATTTAATGGCTTTACTGGATAGTGTCATGTTCACCCACCAGCCCATTTGGGATGATTGTCAGCAGCTCCTCCGAATCTTGTTCACAACGGAAGAGCGAGAAAGAATACAGGTAGAAGCTAAAAAGCTGGTCCCGGGGGACGACGGTCAACCGACTGCCAACCCCGACCTCATAAATGCAACTTTTCCTCTGACCAGGCTGGTGTGGGACTACAACACGGCAGAAGGTAGGGGACGGCTACGCCTTTATCGCCAGACTCTAATGGCGGGTCTCTGGGCAGCTGCTCACAAGCCCACTAATTTGGCTAAAGTATACTCTGTTCTGCAGGGAAAGACAGAGAGCCCAGCTACCTACTTAGAAAGGTTAATGGAAGCTTTTAGACAGTACACCCCCATAGACCCAGAGGCTCCAGGAAATCAGGCAGCTGTTGTAATGTCTTTCGGAAATCAGGCAGCCCCAGACATTAAAAGGAAACTCCAGAAATTAGAAGACTTAGAGGATTGTGGACATACACCCAACTGTGCCAAACCCGTATACCCTCCTGTGTACCCCAAACCCTAAACATCAATGGTACTCTGTTTTAGATTTGAAAGATGCTTTCTTCAGTTTGCCTTTAGCCCCTCAGAGCCAAAAGCTCTTCGCCTTCTAGTGGAATGACCCTGGAAAGGGCATAAGTGGCCAACTGACATGGACCAGGCTGCTGCAGGGATTCAAAAACTCTCCTACCCTGTTCGATGAGGCCCTCCATGAAGACCTGGGTGAGTACCGACGTAAACACCCTGAGGTAACTTTACTACAAAAAGTTGATGACCTTCTGATTGCTGCTGAGACCCAAGAAGCTTGTATTCAAGGGACCAAGAGTCTCTTACAAGCTCTGGGAAATCTAGGCTACCGAGCCTCGGCAAAGAAAGCTCAAATCTGTAAGCCAGAAGTAACATATCTGGGGTACCTGCTAAAAGGAGGGCAGCGCTGGTTAACAGGCGCTCGGAAGCAGACTGTTCTGCAGATCCCCAGGCCACAATCCACCCGACAAGTGAGGGAATTCCTGGGGTCGGCGGGATTTTGTAGACTATGGATACCTGGGTTCGCAGAACTGGCTAAACCCTTGTATCAGGCAACATGGGGGCAGCAACAATTTAATTGGACAGACGAAGCCGAGTCGGCTTTCCAACAGATCAAAACCGCCCTACTCTCTGCACCTGCACTGGGACTACCTGATGTCACCAAGCCCTTCCACTTATACGTGGATGAGAGTAAGGGTGTCACCAAGGCGGTAATAACTCAGAATTTAGGCCCCTGGCGGAGGCCAGTTGCCTACCTGTCAAAGAAGTTAGACCCGGTGGCTGCCGGGTGGCCCCCTTGTCTCTGAATGATTGCGGCCACGGCTCTGATGGTACAAGATGCTGATAAACTTGTCATGGGTCAAGAATTGTGGGTCGTTACCCCACATGCCATCGAAGGTGTACTCAAACAGCCACCTAATCGATGGATAAGTAACGCCCGGCTCACCCACTACCAAGGACTACTACTAAATCCTATCAGGATAACCTTCCTGCCCCCAACGACCTTAAACCCTGCCTCGCTGCTGCCCAACCTGGACCTGGACATGCCGTTCCATGATTGCACCGAGATACTAGCTCAGGTGCACGGAGTTGGAGAGGACCTGCAGGACCGCCCACTCCTGACGCTAACCTCGTCTGGTTCACTGATGGGAGCAGCTTCATGCATCAAGGCCAGAGGTACGCTGGAGCGGCAGTGACTTCAGAGACTGAGGTAATCTGGGTGGGACCCCTGCCCCCGGGGACATCGGCCCAGAAGGCCGAACTGATAGCGCTCACCCAAGCTCTTACCTTAGGGGCAGGGAAGAAGCTGACAGTATGTACAGACAGCCGATATGCTTTTGCTACGGCGCACATACACGGGGCCATCTACAGGGAGCAAGGGTTACTAACGGCTGAAGGAAAAGAGATAAAAAAACAAGCAAGAGATCCTAGCCCTGTTAACAGTGCTATGGAAGCCAGAAAAGTTAGCCATTGTGCATTGCCCAGGGCATCAGAAATCAATCACTCCAACTGCTCAAGGCAACTTTCTGGCAGACCAAACTGCAAGAAATGTGGTAAAGGCTCCCAGCCAACTCCTTGCACTCCAGCTCCCTGACCCGGGCCCCCGGGACTTGCCACATTTCCCTGATTATTCAGAACAAGATCTCCAGTGGATTGACAAGCTTCCCCTGAAACAGATCCAGAATAGGTGGTGGACTGATACTAATGACCAAACCATCCTACCAGAAAAATTAGGACAACAAGTGTTAGAACACATCCACCGAACCACCCACCTGGGTGCTCGGCGGATGATAGACCTGATCAGACGCTCTAAGCTCAAATTCAGACATACAGCCGAGATGGCCAGCAGCATCGTGGCAAGTTGCAAAGTCTGCCAGCTTAACAATGCCTACCCCCAGTCCCAGGCTGCAGCGGGAACAAGGCTTAGAGGAACCAGGCCCGGTATCTACTGGGAAGTAGATTTTACTGAAATAAAGCCAGGAAAGTACGGGTATCGGTACTTACTTGTCTTTGTAGATACTTTTTCAGGGTGGACTGAAGCATTTCCAACCAAAAGAGAAACCGCTCAGGTTGTAGCAAAGAAAATTCTGGAAGATATCCTCCCCAGGTATGGCTTCCCTGTCCAGATAGGGTCAGATAATGGGCCGGCCTTCGTCGCTAAGGTAAGTCAGGATTTGGCTTCCATCCTTGGGGCAAATTGGAAACTACATTGCGCTTACAGGCCCCAGAGTTCAGGACAGGTAGAGAGGATGAATCGGACCTTAAAAGAGACCTTAACTAAATTGACTATGGAGACTGGCGCTAATTGGGTGGTCCTTCTCCCCTACGCTCTGTTCCGGGCCCGTAATACCCCTTACAGACTGGGCCTTACCTCTTACGAAATCATGTATGGCAGACCCCTACCCCTGGTTCCCAGTCTAAAAGATGATCTACTCAAATCTGAAACAGAAAATGTCTCTGAACTCTTATTTTCCCTACAAGCCTTGCAGAAAATTCATCAAGAAATCTGGCCCAAGCTGAAGGAACTATATGAGACCGGTCCCCCACCGACACCCCATCCGTACCAGCTGGAAGACTAGGTCCTGGTTAAGCGACACCGACAAGAGACCCTAGAACCCAGGTGAAAGGGACCACTCCAGGTACTCCTGACCATCCCCACCACCCTGAAGGTAAAAGGCATCACGTCGTGGATCCGCTACACCCACGTCAAGCCAGTGGACCCAACCTCCGACCTTCTAGGACCAATCACAGCAGTGGCTGAAGCACCGGCCACGTGGACTGTGGACAGAGCTAAGAACAACCCCTTAAAACTCACCCTGTGCCGGCAATATAGCTCACTGCAAACATGCAATTAGGTAGTCTAGCCCTAACGTTAGCCGCCCTAGTGGCCGCTGGGGAAAACACCAAACCAGCACCTAAACCCCAGTCAGGAGAAGTTTCCCTACTGCTTCTCAGGAACCAATTCCAGCCTCTGCAGCATCACTGCAGTGCCCCCTAATATCACCCTAAGGGCTCCGCCGGGCATATTCTTCTGGTGTAATGGGACATTATCTAAGGACCTATCTAGTCCCTCTGTTACCAACCTACTGTGTCTTCCTGTCACATTAGTTCCCCGGTTGACTCTACTAACTGCTGGCGAGTTCCTAGGGTACACCGGTAACTGGACTAGTACTACTATTCACCCAGTCCCTAGACCGAGACCTGCACGAGCCATATTTCTCCCCCTCATTGCAGGAATCTCCCTCACCACATCCCTCATTGCGGCCGGGATGGCGGGGGGAGCCCTAAGTCACACCCTCATAGAAAGCAACAAGTTGTACCAACAATTTGCCATTGCTATGGAGGAGTCAGCTGAGTCCCTTGCATCCCTTCAGCGGCAGCTCACGTCCCTAGCTCAAGTAACCTTGCAGAACCGGAGGGCCCTAGACCTACTCACTGCAGAAAAAGGTGGTACATGTATGTTTCTAAAAGAAGACTGTTATTTCTACATAAATGAATCAGGGCTTGTAGAAGACCGGGTCCAACAGTTACGCAAGTTAAGCACTGAAGTAAAAACACGGCAGTTTGCTTCAGCTGCAGACCAATGGTGGAATTCCTCTATGTTTTCTCTGTTAGCCCCCTTCCTTGGACCCCTGCTAAGTCTACTATTTCTGCTAACTGTAGGACTTTGTGTTGTTAACAGAATTTTGCAGTTTGTCAGAGAAAGGTTTGACACCATTCAGCTCATGGTCCTCAGAGCCCAACACCAACCTGTAGATGCTGAAACAGAGTCAGACTTATAAGACCCAAGATTGGCTCTAGAGTTACCTGAAAAGAAGGGGGGAATGAAAGGAATGAGGCACATCCCCCATATATCTCCCAACTTCCTGAGCCCAGCACAAACACATTCCTCCATATTTCTTTCAAACTTCAGAAAAACATCACCTGGGAGATCTCCGATAAGGAATGCTAAATGTAGAATGGTAACCAATTGTAATGCTGTAACCGAGAGAATTACCTTGTTCCCTATAACTTTACATATCCTGTTTACATTGGGCTATAAAAAGCAAGCACTCGCATTGTTCGAGGCCCTCTTGTATGCTGTGGAATGGAGGGACCAAGTTCGAACTTGCAGTAAAGATCCTTGCCGCTTGGCTTTGACTCTGGACTCTGGTGGTCTTCTTTGGGAAACAAATGGTCTGGGCATAACATTACCACTTACCCGTCTCAGAATTCAGACCTGTCCTCAGAATGCTACAGGTTCCAGTCCATTTGAGTTCCTGTGTGGACACTCCTTTTTATTAAGTCACAGTCTCATTCCAGACACCAAAACAACTTGGACTACACCCCAAAAAACTTGTCATCCCTACTATCTTCTGTCTAGTCATACTCCTATTCACTGTTCTCAACTACTCAAAAATGCCATGTGTAAACACTTGTGTTTACACTGCCGGTTTATACTGTTTCTCCAAGCCATCACAGCTGATATCTCCTGGTGCTATCCCAAACTGCCACTCTAAATTCTCTCTTAAAGTAAATAATCTTTGCTGGCAAGGCTATGCTGAACATCCTTGGGCATTCTCTAATTAGATATCCTAGGTCCTTCCAATTCTTAGTCCTTCAATACCTGTTTTTTCTCCTTCTGTTACTCAGACCTTGTGTCTTCCATTTAGCTTTTCAATTCATACAAAACCACATCCAGGCCATCACCAATCATTCTATACAACAAACGTTTCTTCTAACAATCCCACAATATCACCCCTTACCACAAAATCCTTCAGCTTTATCTCTCCCACTCTAGGTTCCCACGCTGCCCCTAATCCCGCTTGAAGCAGCCCTAAGAAATATCACCCAGTCTCTCTCCATACCACCCCCCAAAAATTTTTGCTGCCCCAACACTTCAACACTATTTTGTTTTATTTTTCTTATTAATATAAGAAGGCAGGAATGTCAGTCCTCTGAGCCCAAACCAAGCCATCGCATCCCCTGTGACTTACATGTATATATACCCAGATGGCCTGAAGTAACTGAAGAATCACAAAAAAAGTGAAAATGCCCTGCCCCACTTTAACTGATGACATTCCACCACAAAATAAGTGAAAATGGCTGGTCCTTGCCTTAAGTGATGACATTACCTCATGAAAGTCCTTTTCCTGGCTCAAAGAGCTCCCCCACTGAGCATCTTGTGACCCCCACTCCTGCCCACCAGAGAACAAACCCCTTTGACTGTAATTTTCCTTTACCTACCCAAATCCTATAAAACAGCCCCACCCTTATCTCCCTTCACTGATTCTCTTTTCAGACTCAGCCCGCCTGCACCCGGGTGATTAAAAAGCTTTATTGCTCACACAAACCTGTTTGGTGGTTTTTTTCACTTCTTTTGTGATTCTGCAGTTACTTCAGGCCATCTGGATGTATTCATGCAGGTCACAGGGGATATGATGGCTTAGCTTGGGCTCAGAGGCCTGAAAGACACATTAAAAGGAGAAAAGGCATACAAATTTATTACACACATACACACAGGGGCCTCAAAAAGTATGGCTTGAAGAAGTATCGGATGATCAAAGTTTAAGGAGTTTTGAGCCTCAGAAAGAAATGGTAGCTTGGGGGTCTCTGAGGAGGGGTGGTGACAGGTGATGTGATATTGAGGGGAGAAAATACATGAGAAAAGGCTGTCTTGTTATGCAGAAATGTCTCAGGTAGCAGTACTCAGAAGAATAGGTGGTATTCACCTCTTTAAAATTTTTCCAGTGAGTTAATCTTTCTCATTTTATGATATTATAAGGAAGAGGCCAAGAACATTGCATTCCTTCTGAAGAACTTCCCTCAGTCAGATGAGGGAGCTTCAGAGAAAGCCCTTCCTGGATTTGCTGTTCCCCAGGTGCTATCAGTTTGAAGTCCAAAGTTGCATATTTTGGAGTATCATTTACTAAGCCCCAAAAAGATCATGAGGGTGGAGCCCTCATAAATGGAATTAGTGCCTTATAAGAAGAGACGTGAGAGAGATGGCTTATCTCTGTCTACCATGTGGGAATACAGTAAAAAGGCAGTTGTCTGAAAACCAGGAAGAGGGCCCCACCAGACACTGAATCTGCTGGCCCCTTGATCTTGGACTTCCCAATCTCCAGAACTGTGAAAAATAATTTTTTTTTAATCCAACAATGTTTAAGCCACTCTGTCAATGATATTTAAACATATATACATACATACATACATACATATTTTTTAAGAATAAAAATAAAATAAAGTGCCCGTGTACACCATCCATCTTAAAAATGTAGAATATAATTAGTATCTTTGAAGCCCCATGAGTGTACTCTTCACTGATGTCTCCCTGCCTCCATCACACCCTACAAACCCAGGGGTAACCAAACTCTTGTAATTTTAGTTAGTCATTCTCTTTCTTTCCTGTATAGCTTTACCACATATGCATGTATCCCAACACAGTATGTCTGATTTTTCTCTATATAATTTTGTACTTTATGTAAATGAATCACACAGTATGTTTCTGTGACTTGCTCTTTCACTAAACATTTTGAAATTCAAACACTAATGTATGAGGCTGTAGATCATGCTTTCTCATCCCTAGTTCATATTTTGCTGTGAGTATAACATAATTTGTTTATCTGTTTTGCTGTTAATGGATATTTTGTGCTTCAATAGCCAGTGCTGCTTTGGAATCTGTATGTGGTTCCTGGTAATCATGCATAAAAGTTTGTCTAGGGAATATATTGTAAGAGCCATTAAGGCTATTCCCATATATTCTGCTGCTGTTTCCTGTCAAAGTTCCTGTTAGGATTGCATTTCACTGCCCACTTAATTTAGGTGTGGCCATATTGGATTAATGAAATGTGAGCTAAGTGATGTGTGGCCTTTCTGGGAAGAAGTTTTGTAAGGCAATACGTGCAATGTTCTTTTCTCCCTTCTACAGTAACTGGAAGTGTTCTGCCTAGCAACTGCTTCATCAGCATGGGTCCACAAGTAAGGCTGACAAAGACATGGAGCTGACACTCCAGTCAAGCCACAATGACAATGAAGCAAGAGTGAAACAGAAATCTTTGTTGCTTTAAGCCACTTTGGGTATGTTGTCTAAAGCATTGTCTAGCTTATCCTTATACAAAAATTAGTATTGAGTGGATTTCTTTGGAAGACATCTATTCAATTTTAATAAATAATGTCAAGCTCTATTCAAAAGAGGTGGAGCCAATTTTAATACTACTTACCAAGAGTGGATGACAGTTACTGTTATTTCACAGCCTTGCCAATACTTAGTATTCTTAGACTATACTTTGCTCTGATAAAACCTTACAAAATGATGTCTATTGTTTTGATTTTTGTTTTCCTGAAGATTAGTGATACATTTTTATGTTTATTAGGTATTCAGGTTTCTTCTTCTGTGAAATGTCCATTTAGTTTATGCCTGTATTTCTATTGAGTTGCTTTCTGAATTTCTGTGCTGTTAATCATTTCTTTTGATTAAAATAAGTTCTTTAAATCTGCTCTCCGTGCCTCCTTATTCATTCTTCCTGTCTTATTTTTCTTGACAATATTTATTAGCATCTTATACATTATTTATTTACTTGTTCATTTATTGTATCTCTCTTAAGCTATGATGGCACCTCCATGAGGGTAGGGACTGTTTTTCCACTGGTAACTCCTCAGTGCCTAGAGATACATCTAGCACACAATAGGCATCAGGTTGAATGAATGAAAACGTACATGACCATTGAGTTTGTTGACCTTGGCCAGTTTCACCATATAGGTAAGTTTTGTCCTGAAATATACAGTTCCTTGAGCTTGATGTCTTACTGGCCTAATAGGGACCAGACTGAAGGTGGAGCTTTTCACTTCCACTGTCTGTTATGTCACAGCAATTGTTTCTTCCTCCCTTCTTTTATTAATTGAAATGTGGCAAATTTAATCTGATATTTTTAAAAGAGGGGGATAACCTTAGGTATGAAGTCCATTTGTGCAGATATATCAAAATCATTTAAAAAACAGATATTCACCTTGATATAATTTTTAACAAGTTCACACAGAGATTTTTCACATAAAATATCACTTTGGATTTCTTCACTTAAAGAACAAAATGAACATAAAATCTCCTGTGGCATCTTTTAGCAAACTACCTGCATGACAGACAAGTTCACAAAAGTTTTTCTTTAGCTACTCAGACTCTGTTCTGCTAACTTAGCCAGCACAATAAGAACACACATTTGGTGAAGTTCCCCTAAAGAAGTGTTGTTAAACACTACAAGGTGTTAAGTACAGAGTGCCAGGAAATGTGTTGATATCTTTATTACAGTCTGTGTTTTTGGAACAGAGCACTTATTCTGGTAACTATGGCTGAGCATGTTGTAAACCAAGAGCTGTAGCCTTGAAATATTGAACATGGTAGAAATTTTAGCGTACTGGAGTCTATGATGAGATCCATACTAGCAAGGGCATCTGAATGCCACCTGGAGATATTTTTTTCTACTCTCCTGCCCTGCCACAGCCTTCAGTAACTGTTACCACACATGTGGTGAAGACCTCATGTGTCTCATTTAGATGTCTCTTCTCTCTCCCATCCCATCCCCAACCTGAGTATCTTGTACTTGATGAAGGTCCATAGGAAAGAGTTGATGAATGGTTGTAGATTCTTCTGTGGCTACAACTTCTAATCCATCATGGCAGCCTATATGTAGACATTGAATTTCTTCTAAGTTTGACTGGTTTCTTCTTTACCTATATATGGGAGATTCCTCCACCATCTGCTCTTGTGCTAGGGAGGAAAAGGGCCATGGATCTCTTCTCTCCTAGGAAGGTGTAATATAGGAACCAACCAACATTTTTTCCCACTACTGTACTCTCAGCAATCTTAATACCTCATTTTTGACACCAGATGTATGGGAGTTTCTTCCACATTAACCAATTCTCTGACAGCAGATGGATGTCCTACCATTCAACTTAATTCTCCTGGAGATAGCACAGACTCCACAGGTGAATGGCTCAGTCCCACAATACTTCAACCCATCTCAGATGCCAATTGCAAGTAGTAAGCTCCCAGTTACCCACAACTTCTGTCTGACTTGGCTACAAATCAAAGATTCCCACAATCCTCTCTTTGGGGTTGATCACTTGCTAGAGTGGCTCATGGAACCCAGGAAAACAGTTTATTTATTGTTGGTGATTTATTGTTACAAAGGATATATTAAAGAATGCAAATAAATAGCCAGATAAGGAGATATACAGGGTAAGTCTGTGAGAAGAGGTGCAGAAGTTTTATGCCCTCTTTGGCTGTGCTACCCTTACCTCCATATGCTCAATAACTCAGAAGCTCTTTAAACTTTGTCCCTTTAGGTTGATACAGAGGTCTTATTACATAGGCATAATTGATTAAAGCAATGGCCATTGGTGATTGACTCAATCTTCAACGTCTCCACCCTGGTGAGGTGGGACAAGAAAAGCTGAAAGTCCCAGCCCTCTAATCTCAGGATTGGATCCTCTGGAAAGCTGCTCCCATCCTAGGATATGCAGGGAACCCCCAGTTATACTAGCCATCTCACTAGACTACAGAAAGACACATCATTTTAGAGATCTCAAGGGTTTTGGGAGCTGTATACCAGGAAACTGGATGAAGACCAAATATATATTTCACAATATCACTGTGAAAGACTCACCGCTTTTCAGGAATTAGTTCATTTGGGTTTCTTTAAGTCCTCAGATCTCTGAATTGATTTTTGTTTTGTTTTATTTTGTTTTTTTAAATTATAGTTCTTTGGCTGACATGCTTATTCTTATTGTTAGGGTGTGTATTAGTCCATTTTCATGCTGCTGATAAAGGTATACCCAAGACTGGGAAGAAAAGAGGTTTCACTGGACTTATAGTTCCATGTGTCTGGGGAAATCTCAGAATCATGGTGAAAAGTAAAATGTACTTCTTACATGGAGGTGGCAAGAGAAAATGAGGAAGAAGCAAAAGTGGAAACTCCTGATAAACCCCTCAGATCTCATGAGACATATTCACTATCACGAGAATAGCACGGGAAAGACCAGTTTCCATAATTCAATTACCTCCCCCTATGTCCCTCCCAAAATAAATGAGAAATCTGGGAGATACAATTCAAATTAAGATTTGGGTGAGGACACAGCCAAACCATATCATTCTACCCCCTGGCCCCTCTAAATCTCATGTCCTCACATTTAAAAACCAATCATACCTTCCCAACAGTCCCCCAAAGTCTTAACTCATTTCAACATTAACCCAAAAGTCCACAGTCCAAAGTCTTATCTGAGACAAGGCAAGTCCCTTCTGCCTATGAGCCAGTAAAATCAAAAGCAAGTGAGTTACTTCCTATATACAATGGGGGTACAAGTATTGGATAAATACAGCCATTCCAAATGGGATAAATTGGCCAAAACAAAGGGCACTAAGTCACTAGGCTGCACACAGCATGGGGACCCTGGGCCCAGCCCACAAAACCACTTTTTCCTCATGGGCCTCCAGGCCTGTGATGTAAGGGGCTGCTGTGAAGGTCTCTGACATAGGCTGGAGATATCTTCCCCATGGTCTTGGGGATTGACCTTAGGCTCTTTGTTATCTATGCAAATTTCTGCAGCCAGCTGGAATTTCTCCCTAGAAAATGAGTTTTTTCTCTCACATACCCAAGCTGCAAAGTTTTTCAAACTTTTATGCTCTGCCTCCCTTATAAAACTGAATGCCTTCAACAGCACCCAAATCACATCTTGAATCCTTTGCTGCTTAGAAGTTTCTTCTGCCAGATACCCTAAGTCATCTCTCTCAACTTCAAAGTTCCACAAATCTCTAGGGCAGCGGCAAAACACCACCAGTCGCTTTGCTAAAACATAACAAGAATCACCTTTGCTCCAGTTCCCAACAAGTTCCTCATCTCCATCTAAGATCACTTCAGCCTGGAACTTATTTTTCATATTGCTATCAGTCTTTTGGGCAAAGCCATTCAACAAGTCTTTAGGAAGTTCCAAACTTTCCCACATTTTCCTATCTTGTTCTGAGCCCTCCAAACTCTTCCATCCTCTGCCTGTTACCCAGTTCCAAAGTCGCTTCCACATTTTTGGGTATCTTTTCAGCAACATCCCAGTCTACTGGTACCAATTTACTGTATTAGTCTATTTTCCCACTGCTGAAAAAGACATACCTGAGAATGGGAAGAAAAAGAGGTTTAATTGGACTTACAGTTCCATATGGCTGGGGAGGCCTCAGAATCATGGTGGGAGGTAAGATGCATTTCTTCACTTGATCTTAGCCAAAAGGCTGAGAAGCAATAATAAGATGCATTTCTTAAATGGCAACAGCAAGAGGAAATGAGGAAGAAGCAAAAGTTGAAACCCCTGACAAACCCATTAGCTCTCTTGAGACTTATTCACTATCATGAGAATAGCATTGGAAAGACTGGCCCCCATGATTCAATTACTTCCCCCTGGGCCCATCCCACAATACATGGGAATTCTGGGAGACACAATTCAAGTTGAGATTTGGGTGGGGACACAGCCAAACCATATGAGGGTAGGAGCACTCATCTCCAGTGACTTTCTAAATGGAAGTAGAAACTCTGCCATAGATATATGGACAAACATAAGCTTATAAATATTCCAAGTATATATTATTTTTCTGTGAATATTCTTAGGATGAGAAAAAGTGAGTCCTGAAACATTTCCAGGCACATGAAATATCAAAGGATAATATACGAGAATTAACAACCTTTAACTTCTCAGCTATCACATCTACTCTCTGAAATTAAAAAGTTCTAATTACCTGCCAAATGAGATAATACATTGATTAAATTTTATTTCTAATAGAAAAGCTAAAAATATTTAAAAACATGGAGCAATATTAATTCTTTAGAAACCATTGTGATACAAATATCGGGAATAATTTTTATTCAATTTATGAAGCCAGAAATGTTCTATATTCTGCTATATATAAAACAGTAACTTCAATTTTGTTTTGGTTACAAAAGAAGGAGTAATACCTTTTAATGGCATTTCTAGAATTTCCCTAGTTTATTTTTTTCTAACAGAGTCTAGATTATTGTGAGTTTTTGGGCTCTTGCTTTTTTCTTTCAATCATTTTGATATACATAATAAAAATAACAAAACCATTAGTTTATAATAAGTAAAAATGTTGAAGAAATCCTGAAATTCATTGCCTAATTTTTGTGTACAATATTCCAATTATTCGAACAAAAATCAAATGGAAACATGTATAATATTACATAACAAATGTGTAATATAAATACGTGTGTAATATATAATAATAGTAATATACATGGAGGAAGAATCATAGAAATAGAAGAGATCTTGGAAAACATCTGATGCAAAAATACTAATTTACAGAAGAAATTGAGACCCAAAAAGGAAAAGAGCTGTGTCTAAACTCATATAACTGATTGGTAGCAAAGCTAGGACTAGAAATCAAGTATTGTAGGTTCTTATACAAATTCTCTTTTCCTCTGCAATAAACTTGCCTCTCATGGTGTAATACACAGCTTCTTTAACTATTAGCAGAAGCTAGTTTGAGACTTCATAACTTTAAGCAGGAGAAGCCTAAAATCTCAGTGACCACCTATGGCTGCTTTCCTCTGAGAAACCTTCTCCACCCACAACAATGACTCTGCTTCAAGCAGCCATCGCACCAAGAATACTGACTCATATGTGAATGGATGTCTGACCCAAGCTTGGGCAAGTGCTAAGTTATCTGTGTTGGTAGAGCCCTGAGATAAAACAGATAGCACACTTGAATAAGATAATTGAGGAGAGTTCACTGAAAGGACTACTGACATATCAGTGGACAAACTATGTGCCTCTTTATTTTGCTCACAATGGTAGGGTAGTGAGTGCCCTTGGAAATGAAGGGGAAAGGCAAGGGAGCAGTTACCAGAACTCAGAATATATGTATACAATGTTTATATAATAGAATATACAATGTGTATATATACACAATTTATATATGTATACAATGTATATATAAACACAATGGAATATTATTCAGTCATAAAAAGAACAGAAATCCTGTCATTTGCAGCAATGTGGATGGAGCTGGAAGTTATTATATTAAGTGAAATAAGCCAGGCATGGAAAGACAAATATCCCATGTTCTTACTCATATGTGAGAGCTAAACAAAAAGTGAATCTCATGGAGGTAGAAAGTTCTTATTGGCTCTGATGACTGGTTGCTGGTCCTACTGGTTCTTTAGATGACATATTCTGTCCATCAACTTCAGCTGGGGTGGTTACCAGAGGCAAAGAAGGGTAAGCAGGAGAGGGTATAAAAAGAGTTTCATTAATGAGTACAATAATACAGTTAGATAGAAGGATAAGGTCTGGTGTTTGTTAGTACATAGGGAAACTATAATTGACAGCAATTTATCATATATTTCAAAATAGCTAGAATAATTAGAATGTTCACAACATAAAGAAAAAGTAAATATTCAGGATTTAATTATTACACATTACATGCATATATCAAAATATCACATATGCCTCCCCAAATATGTACAATTACTCTGAATCAATTTTAAAAAAGAAAAATGTAAAACAAAAGTCCAGGATAAACCGAATTTAAAAGTTTTCAGATTGACAGAATTGTGGATTAAATCTTACATTCAGAAAATTGGTAATTGCCCTTAGGTCTTTTCTGAACATTTCTTCAATCCAACAGGTCTCTCTTCCTCATGAAGATACTTGAGTTAGAGAAAGCAGCAAGGATGACAGTTGCTTCTGAACAGTGCCAGTGAAGGATGAAGGAAGTTCCACATCAGGGTTGGGACCCTGACTGTGACAAGAGAAAGAACACAAGTTGTACCAACTGTGAGGACTCCAGCTGAAGCTGATGCGAAGACAGAATATGCCACCTAAAGACCCAGTAGGACCAGGCCCCTGTCATCAGAGCCAATGAGAGGTGGGGGATCACACCAGAATGTTTCATCAGCTGCCTCCTGAAACCGAACACTGCCACAAAGTGGAGTAGGAGGCAAAGCCAGACCCTTCTGAGGAAAACAGCCCTGAGGCAGTTTAACCTCTGTACTGACCGCCCTCTAATGACTGTTTCTAATCTGAAGTGACTAAATTATGCTGAAATGCAAGATTAAGAGTTGTCTACTCTTAAATGAATAAAATAAATTCAGAGCTATGTTGAATTCAGTTATGGAAAAATAAAGTTACATTTCTGACTAGCTAGCTCTAAGTCTGAAATTATAAATCTATGAAATGTATCAACTTTGTCATACAACTGTTGTTATCCTTAGTACCATGATCATAACTACTTTTAATATAACTTTTATTGCTAAGTAAATCTGTATTCTGTTTGAAACATAAAAATAAAAATATTCACTGTGTTTAGTCATTTAGGGCTAATGATGACCTCAGAAAGACACAATGTGGGAATGGGTGTTTGTGCTTATGAAAGCCAGAAGGGAGTGAAGAATGAATGTGTGGAAAAGAAATTATTGGAGTTGGTGGAGACAACTTTCTTGAAAAAATTGTGCTTAATTAGAGTTTTCGTTATAGCTATTTTAGTTAATACACTAGTAGCTTGATATCATGAAGATGTCAATTCTACCTAAAATGATACTCTATAAAATTTTGTAAATCTTTTAAATAAGGTTTGATTTATGTACGATGAATTCATAATTATTAAGTACACAGTTAGATGCATTTTTAGATATGTTTGAGCTATGTAACTACCACCCAGATCAAGATATAAAATAGTTTCATCATTCCAGAGTTACCTTCATGTTCCTTCCTAGTCATTAGCCTTCTGCAGAGATAACTACTATTTTTATTTCTGTCACCATAGATGAGTTTTCTGTTCTGCTTTGAACTTTGTGTAAATGGAATTATGTAGTATATACTCTTTTGTGTCTGATTTATTTTTCTGATTATAATTTTCTTGTTATTCGTATATGCTGTTGTATGTATTAATAGTTCTATTTTTCCCTGTTTTTCTTTCTTTTGCTTTGAAGCATCCCACTGTATGAATATGTTTTGATCCATTCTCCTCTTGATGGACATTTGGGCCATTTCCATTATTTGACTGTTATAAACAAAAGCTGCTATGAATATGTTTGTACATATCTTTCAGTGGAAAAGCCACAAACTTCTCTTGGTTATATACTTAAGAGTGGATTTGTTGGGTTATTAGGTCATTTGACTCTACAAAATGCTGCCTAATTGTTTTCCCAAGTGGTTGAACCAAATGACTTTCTCTTCAGCAATATAAGAAAATTCCAGTTTCTCCATACTCTCATCAACACTATATATGTGTGTGTGTGTGTGTGTATATAGCCAGTTTTTAAAAATTTTAACTGTCTCAGTAGGTGTGATGTGGTATATTGGTGTGGTTCTACTTTGCCCTTCTCTGATGTCTAATCATTTTGAGCCATTTTATATGCTTAATGGCTGTGTCTTTTGTGAAGTGCCTGTTCAGGTCCTTGCCAATTTTTAAAATTAGCACTTTGTCTTTATCTTATTAGTTTTAAAAGTTTCTTCAATAGTCTGTATACAAGATCTTCGTATTATAAATCACTTCTTTTTTTTTTTTTTTTTTGAGACGGAGTCTCGCTCTGTCACCCGGGCTGGAGTGCAGTGGTCGGATCTCAGCTCACTGCAAGCTCCGCCTCCCAGGTTTACGCCATTCTCCTGCCTCAGCCTCCCGAGTAGCTGGGACTACAGGCGCCCACCACCTCGCCCGGCTAGTTTTTTGTGTTTTTTTAGTAGAGACGGGGTTTCACCATGTTAGCCAGGTTGGTCTCGATCTCCTGACCTAGTGATCCGCCCGCCTTGGCCTCCCAAAGTGCTGGGATTACAGGCTTGAGCCACCGCGCCCAGCCAGTATAAATCACTTCTTATCTGTGGATTTCCTACTCACATATTTAATAATTTTTCTGAGGTCACAGAAATGGTCTAATAGAATTTTTTTTTTTTTTTTTTTTTTTTTTTTTTTTTACCTTTATGCTTCATATGTTTTGTGTCTTGTTTAAGAATCATGTTTTACTCCAAGGTCATGAAAATATTTTTCTATCTTTTACTAGAGCTTAATTTATTTTTAGTTTTCACTAGGTCTATATTCTACTTTTGTGTATGGTTTGAATATAAGAGTCAAAGATTCTGTTTTTTTTTCCCATGTGGGTTTCCAATTTTATTAGAACTATTCACTGAAAAGACCATCTTTTCTCCTCACTGAGTTAAAGTGGCATCGTCACATAAACCACATGACCGGGTGTGTGTGTGTGTGTGTGTGCAAATTTCTAGCCTCTCTGTTTTCTATTGTTCTATTTGTATATCTTTATTTCAAGACCAAAGTGTCCTAATTACTGTGGTAATACTAATATGGGCAGGAGGCAGAGAAATACTGGGTAGTAAAGGGCAATCTCCAGCGAGGGCCACGCCCTCAAGCCTGGACCTGCAGCCCAAAGTAAGAACATGCATTCCTGTTCTCTTCTCCAAATGTTGCCTTTTCCAAAACCACTCTGTCCTGCCCCACCCCACATCCTGTACCCATTAAAACTCCAGGCCCCACCAATGGACTGACAGAACAGTAGAGAAGGAGAGAAGAGAAGAAGCAGCTAGACATTGGACAGAAGCTGCTTGACTTCAGAGAGATGGCTTGATGGTGGGACCTCAGAGAAGAGCTCAGCCAGTGATAGTCAAACTCCCGGAGAAGACCACCTTCCCACACCATCCCCTTTCCAGCTCCTCATCCCACTGAGAGCTACTTCCACTGCTCAATAAAATCCTCTACATTCACCACCCTTCAATTTGTTCGTGTGACCTGATTCTTCCTGGATGCCGGACAAGGACCTGGATGTGGTGCAAGAGGCTTTCACACTGACCCTCCACTGAGCTGTTTAACACTTAGGTCATCCTTGGCTGGCAAAGCTAAAACAGCACACTGTGACACATGCCCTCGGGGGCTCCAGGGGTCACAGGCAACCCCTAGACACTGCTGTGGGCTGGCACAGAGTTTTGCTCCTGCTGGTTGCCCAGAAGCGCACGTCCCGGCCTCTGCACCTGCTCACTTAGGCGCTCTCCGTCCCACAAGGGATAGAGAGCTGCAAGCTCAGTAAACAAGCCAAACCCTTCATAAGTCCCATGAAGGGGTCAAAGGAAGTATCCCATGTCATTACAACTTTACAGTAAGTCAGAATCTGGTAGAGGAAAATCTCCAGCTTTGTTTTTACAACTGCCTTGTCTATCTATGTTCTTTGTATTCTCACATATATTTTAGAACCATGCCTGCCAATTTTCACCTAAAACAACCTAATAATTTTAATTAGGCTTACATTGAGCCCACAGAACAATCTGGGGAGGATAGACAACTTAGCCATATTGCATCTTCCAATCCACGAATACATAATATCTCTCCATTTATAATTCTTCAGTTAGGTCTTTGATTTCTTCTTTGTTATTTTAATAATTAAGGGTTTTACAAGCATTTTTAAAGATTTATTCCTAGGTGTTTGATGTTTATTATGCAGTATAAGTGTTATTTTTAAAAATGTATTTTCTAATTGTTGTTGCTATTATATAGGAACACAATTGATTTTTAAATTTTGACCTTTGTGTGGAAAAAACAAACTGTTGTTTTTCTCTGCTCAACACAGAAGACTTCTGTTACCAAATGTGTGGGGGTTTCTTCCCACCAAGCAAGCAATCAGTTCTGCTGTGGACATCATTTGGTGTTCTCCAATCCAGTTCAGTTCTGACATTATCTATCTAGAGATAGTGTTAGATCCCACAGGGTGAGGGTTTCGTCGCACAAGACTGCTACCACTGTCAATGCCAATCACAGCCTTCAGATTGTTTACCTGTGCTTCTGAATAACTGGCTGTAAATTGGGGTTCTCACACTTCCTCTCCTTGGGTTTAATCCCCTCCTTAGTTTTAATTTGCCAGAGTAGCTCACAGAACTGAGGGAAACACATTTATCAGTTTATTATAAAAGATATTAAAAGATACAGATGAAGAGATGCACAGGATGAGGTGTAGAAGAAGGGTGCAGAGTTTCCATGCCTTTGTCAGGCTCCCTTTAGGAGCCTCAGAGTGTTCCGCTACCCATCCTCATGGGCCTGTGATGAAGACTTCATTGCATGGGCATAATTGAGGCAGGGACAATAGTATAGAAATATTACTGGACAAAAAGGTTACTGTTACAGGTAGTTAGGCATAAGTATGGCAAGAGGGATCTCTCCCTACCCACTAGAATGTCGGGTGATAGTTTGGCAATTATCACATTGCCTCTGTAAAGATAATTCACCTGTTAACATTAAACGTGTTAATTGAATGCAGACCCCAAGGAGGAAAAGCTCCCTGGGCATGAGTGTTAAGAACAAAAGGGTGAAATAAATGTGATCTTCCAGGTACACTCTACCGGAAAAAGGAAGAAAGCCTCAGATGGTCATGCATATAACTCCCTAAATACTCTGCATGTGCTCCCTTCCCAGGTTAAAGAGGGCTCTGCACCTGGGAAAAGCCCACCCTAAGGGAAGAATTATGGAAAAGAGGCAAACTTATAAAAGTCCTAGGATCATGGTTAAATGGGGCACTTGACCTCTCTTTAACCTTCATGTGCCCACTTGGTTCTCTTCCAAGTGCACCTTCCTTTCTTTCCTGTTTTAAAGTCTTTTTTTTCTTTAATTTTTATTTATTTACTTTTTGAGACAGAGTCTTGCTCTGTTGCCCAGACTGGAGTGTGGTAGCACGATCTCAGCTCACTGCAACCTCTGCTTCCCAAGTTCAAGCAATTCTCCTGCCTCAGCCTCCTGAGTAGCTGGGATTACAGGCACCCGCCACCACGCCCAGCTAATTTTTGTATTTTTAGTAGAAACGGAGTTTCACCATGTTGGCCAGGTTGGTCTCAAACTCTTGCCCTCATGATCTGGCCGCCTTGGCCTCCCAAAGTGCTGGGATTACAGGTGTGAGCCACCGTGCCCGGCCTAAAGTCTTTTTAATAAACTTCCACTCCTGCTCTGAAACTTGCCTCAGTCTCTTTTTCTGCTTTATGCCCCTCAGTCGAATTCTTTCTTTTGAGGAGGCAAGAACTAAAGTTGCTCTGGACCCGTATATATTCACCACCAGTAACTTAGGGTAACTCGGGTCTCTTCCACCGGTAACATTATGACCTAATACTGACAGATTAAGTACGGAAATCCGGGGGCAAGACCCGTCCAGGTTTTTCTTGGCCTATCTGTGTGACTTTCCTTCCTCCTGGAGGTGGGGCAGGACTGCTTCTGAAATTGAGTTCTTATGACCTACAATCAGACAAAAAAATGTCTTTATGACCAGTTCTAACACAGAAATGTGGGAGAAGATTACAGTATATTTTTAGCTTCTATGGTCTGCCTTGGGGAAAAAAGTAGCAGGTGCAAGAAGGGCAGAAGAAGGTCAGAGAGAGAGATTCTGATTTTTGAGGCCTACTCCTGAGGCCTAAAGCATTCCAATATTATAACAAGTATAACAAAAGACTGTCTTTCACCTTTATTACTCTGAAGCTATTCTGAAGCCACTTCAGGAAACAAAGACAAAAGGCCAAATGCTTTAACAAAAGATATGCTTGTTGTTTTAGTCACTTAGGATATAACAAGTGTTATCATAGTTAGAAGACAGAAATTGTGGACAAAAAACAATTTTTTATATATATATATATCATATATATGTATCATAATATAGATATCATATATATCATAATATCACAACCTTGTGTTTCTAAATTCACTAGTGATTTATAGCAGTCTATAAATTCTATTGGATTCCCTGTGAAACAATCACATTTGAGAATAAAAATGTTTTCTTTTTCCTTTTTAATCTGTAAGCCTATTGTTTCTTTCTCTTTCATTATTTCCTTGGCTTGTACCTCCTTTGAGTAGAAGTAGTGATAGTGAACAGCCTTGTCTTGTTATCAGTCTCATCAGTTGCAAGGGGAAAGCATTCAATATTTTAACATTAAGTAAGTGTGGAGGTGACTGTCCTTCTGAGACCCACTTTTAAAGGCTAGGACCTTCAGTGAAAGAAAAAATGAAAATTCTTTTTACCAGTATGAAGAACAGTGATAAAGGAATTTTTATCGTGGCCACAGTTCTGGGTAGGATGTTTAGAATCTATCATAATCACATGCCTGTATCATATAAGTTGTGATTTGAATTCACACCACCTACATAGTGTAGAAATTCCCCAAACAGAAATTAACTTAAAAGTTGGTTTTGGGAACATTTAGCATAATTAAATACAAAGCCTCTCTGGAGAGAAGTATTCCTGGCCCACAGGGCACAAGATTTTCATAGATAAAAGCTCACTGAGGATGAACTCACAATTTAGAACTACAAACCACAGGAGAAAAATATCCAATATTGTCAAGAGTTATTAGACATAATGAAATCGGATCTTTAGATGTTTAAGAACTGTGTATAATATTGCCTGATAGACACCAAAAAATAAGCATGTTAAAAATAATAGAAATCTGACTAAATCAGCTCATTATGTGTCTCAGGGTTAGACAAAGAAGTAAAAACACAAAATTTCTCATCTTGAAAAAGCAATGAGTTAATAAATACCTTTTTCATTTCTGAAATTAATAGATACAATCTGGTTTACGTATGTTTTTGCAAAACTTAGAAGTTGGTCCTAATAAAATTAAAACAGAATAATGTATATATTCCAAATTACTATTGAAAAGAAGAGCAAATAATAAATAAGAAAATAATGGCTTACTATGTGCTAGTTGCTGTTCTAAGTACTTTAAATGAACTAACTCACTTAGTACTCACAAAATCTATACTACCTGCATTTGACTCATGAGAAAACTGAGGCACACGGTGTTTAAATAACTTGTCCAAGATCACATAAGATTGAAGCCCAGAAAGTCTGAATGTATAACCTGCTCTTGTAAAGAAATGCTGATGCTGCCTCCTAAGAAACTGTTAAGGGCAGAGAGGAGTATCAAATAAAAATAAAAGACAAGAAGCATAAAATCAGAAAACCTATTAAGTATATTGACTATGATTCAGAAACCGGAATGTATTAGTTTTCTATTTCTAACAGATTACCACAAACCGAGGGGCTTAAAACATCACATATTTATTATCTTATAGTTCTGTTGGTCAGAAGTCTGCCACAGTTCTCACTGGGCTAAAATCAAGGTGTTAGGAGGGCTGAATTCCCTTTTTGGGACTCCCAGAGAGAATCTGTTTCCTACTCCTTCGGGCTTTTGGCAGAATTCAGTCTCTTGCTGCAGTAGATTGTAGGCTGAGTCCCCCATTTCCTTGCAGGAGGTCAACTGAGGGCCATTCTGAACTGCTAGAGGCTCCCTAGTTTCTTGATTAATGGTCCACTTCCTCAATTTCCAAGCCACAGTTGAGTCCATTTCAACCTTCAAATTGTTTTTGCCTCTTCTCAGCTTTCATCTGTTGCTGTTTAATCAGATTCCACTGCTATGTATCCAGGAATTAGGGACTGATTAAATTATGCTACAACCACATGAGGAGATACTAAGCAGCCATTAAGAAATTTTGGTCCAAATTTGTTTTTTTGCCCAGCTTTTACAAGCAGTTTTTGTATTTAAGTTCTCAACTACAATATTGACCTAATTTTTAAAATTCTGAGATGATATTTTGAAAAATTTGTTCCTAAATATTGAATATAATTTTAAATGAATAAGCTCACATTAAATCTAGCAAGTATGGAAGGATAATTTTATATATATACAAAAATGCTAAAAAAATCATTAGTTCACTTGGCAATTATTTCAATTTTTTTAGAATGGAAATTTCTTTATTTGTATAATAAGACCATTTAAAATTATAATTTTAGAACAATGGTGACAGGAAATGCTCATAATAACCATCAAAACTGAAATCGGAAAAGAAAAATGGGTCATTTTATTTTGCTACACTGGGTGGTCTTTTTGGCATGGATGGTCTTGATTATGACTGGCTTTTATTTTCTGATTTATACTCTTTTGTAAAATAAAATGTTTAAATAATCAAACTTGTTAAAACAGTATCTACACAAAACGGAGCTTGGGTTTGAAAGCATTTTTACTTACATTATTTTCATTTAAGCCTCACAACTCCAGCTCTTCCCAGCATCCTATGAAGCCTCACTACAAAATCATGTGCATGTCTTCTTGAGGACTGCTGTCATTCAGGAAGGGAGTTGAAATTGCATCATCTTGGACACCATATTCTTTTAATAGCCCATTTTTAAAGAACAAGTGCATGAATCTATCTTAGTCCATTTAGGCTGCTGTAACAAAATACCAAAAACTGAGTATCTTACACATAATAGAAATTGATTTCTCCAGTGTGGAGGCTGTAAGTTTAAGATCTGGAAAATTTTGTGCCTGATTAGGCCTACTTTTGGATCATAGAACAACAGCTTCCTGCTGTACCCTCACGTAGTAGAAGGGGCAGGGCAGCTCTCTGGGGCCTCTTTTTATAAGGGCAGTAAGCTAATTCATGACAGTTCCTCTTCATGACTGAATTACATCCCTATGTCCTCACTTCCTAAATTCATCACATTGGTGATTAGGATTCAACATAGAAATTGTCGGGGGACACAAACATTCAGACAAGAGCAGCATCTTAAAATTTTTACTATATTCTATTTAAATGGCTTTACAACTGTTATATTCAAATCCATACAAAGCATTAAAAAGCATCCACTAACATGGAAGTATTTCAACAACATAATGTTGCATATAAAAAGCAGATGGCAAAGGAACATAGATAATACAAAGCTGCCTATGTAAAGTTATCTTTCTATGGATCTAGAAAGGCATATGGTGGTATGCACAGAGAGCGGTCTGGAAGAATGCTCACCAAAATGTTGATAGTGATTATTTCTGGGTGGTAGCATTTCCAGAGATTTTTGCTTTCATTTTTGTAGCTTTAAAAAAATGTGTATTTAAACGTTTATAAACAGAAAAATTAAAGACTAAAAAAGGCCTAACTCAAACTTTGTAACTATTTTATTTTTTTAAAAGGAGTGTCTGGTATAAAACACCAGAGGAGCTCTTAATGTTTAACGAGGAGATTTAAGCAATTGGTGGAAATTGGGAAGAGCAGCTTGATAGCTTCTAAGGCCTTCTCAAACCTCCACAGCTGAGCCTTCCTACTAATATTTACGCTTGGCTCTGGGAGACAGAAGGTGAAGAAACCATAAACATTTAGAGTTGATAGGGGTATAGAGAAGAAAACAGGATTAATAGGAGATTCTATAACCCTGAGAATCCAGGTATGGTGGGATCTCAGCTCCAAGTTGACACAGGAACACAGTTCTCCACAACCAAGCTATAGACAAATCTTAACACTTCAGAGACCTGAGCAAGAGGAAGGCATCTTAGCAGCGACTGTATCCAACCCTCTCCCATGGTACATGGTCTCCTTAGCAGTGGATCTGGTAAGTGACCATTCAGCCTTTTTTGAATGCCTGTAGGGATAAAAAAATTCACCATCCCACAAATATATTCATTTGATCTTCAGATGGCACAGATTGTTTAGATGTTGATTCTTTATGTAATCTGATTTCTGCTCCCTGTGCCTTCAGCCCTCTGGCTCTAGATCTGGAAGAAGGCCACATGCCTTTTTTATAGGAGAGTTTTAGATATTTGAAACACATCTCAGGATCCATTTCTCTACCTCCTTTCTGGAACAGAGCCTCATTCTCCAGCTTAAATATCCACCACCATGGTCATAAGTCTCATGCACATAATTCAGTTTATCTTTACTGTCTGTTCAGCATAGAATAGAGTGACAATTACCTCCCCCACCACTTTTCTGGAGCTTTGGATTCTAATTCAAACAAAAATCACATTAGTTTAGAGAGAGGGGCAGCCTTTTCACATGACTGAGTATTTACACTGACTTTTTCAACTAAAAAAAAAAACTTTATAGGCCGAGCTTGGTGGCTCACGCTTGTAATACTAGCACTGTGGGAGGTTGAGGCAGGCAGATCACGAGGTCAGGAGATCGAGACCATCCTGACTGACGCGGTGAAATCCCATCTCTACTAAAAATACAAAAAAAAAAACAAAAAACAAAAAACAAAAACATTAGCCACGCGTGGTGGCGGGCACCTGTAGTCCCAGCTACTCAGGAGACTGAGGCAGGAGAATGGCATGAACCTGGGAGGCGGAGCTTGCAGCGAGCGGAGATCGCGCCACTGCACTCCAGCCTGGGAGACAGAGTGAGACTCCATCTAAAAAAACAAAACAAAACCAAAACCTTATCGATAAGTGGTATTATTCAGTCAACTGTCTCCTACAATATACATACAGTTGGTGTTCTTAACTCAGACGCTGGCCCTTCACTTAAATCTATTGAATGTTTCATATTAGAATAAGAACATCATTCTTTTAAATACTGAATCTGTCATCTGATGTTTTCTATATTCCCCAGTTAGAAGACATCTTCAAATTTGTTACTTATCTCCTGTCTTCATCCAAATCATTGATGAAATATTAAATGAAGCAAAGTCATGAATATATTTCTAAACCATGAATAAATTATTTGACCTTTTTTTTCCGTCCTTCAACCCATTGGGGATCTACTTGTGCTTATTGCTAATATTTTCCTGAAAGTCTGCATTTCTAACAAGCACATGGGTCAGTGGTGCAAGGCTGCAGATCACACTTTGAGAAGTAAGAATGATCAGTTGGGTAGTATTGAAATTCACACGTACCTTAAAGCTCCCGATGTCTGCAGCCCTCTGGTGCTATATTTGGAAGAAAGCCACATCACTCTTTTGATAGGAGAGAAGCACAGATCCAGGGCATTGATTCTCAACCTTGCTTACACATTTGAACCACCTAATAAATGCTTAAAAACAACACCCAGAGATCCCTGCTTTTAAAAACCTTACCAGGTGATTCTGATGCACAGTGAAGATTAAGAA
Organism: Macaca fascicularis; assembly: GCF_037993035.2. Classification (NCBI taxonomy): domain Eukaryota; kingdom Metazoa; phylum Chordata; class Mammalia; order Primates; family Cercopithecidae; genus Macaca; species Macaca fascicularis. The sequence goes on from NC_088378.1 coordinate 88,796,431, forward strand.
CTACTGCTGTAAATCTAAATGCATAGCATGATAGCAAACATTGCAATTATAAATAATTCATATTGCCTTTGTTTCTAATTTCACTTAGAAAGGGAAAATAACCACAAAACAAAAATCCTGACTATTGTGTAGTAAGGCTGGTGCCACAGCTGAAAACATACAAATCAAGATTCTGATGGGAAGCAAGCACACAGGGATTTGAACTAAATTGAGCCACCTGAACCCAAAGTCAAATTGGAAATCTCATCAGCATAATTTACCCAATACGATTTCCAAGGTTTCAGGTTAAGTTCTTCAATAATCAACTTAGGAAAGTGTTAGAGGTGCCATACATCCCAACTAGAATTGCCTAAGTGTTTGGTCTCAACAGACCCAGAGGCCATCAGTCAGAAAAATTTAGGCACACAATCTTTGGAGGCATAGGAATTGAGAAAGTAATCATCAATTTTTCTTAGCGTTAGCTCCATTACTTCAGAGCAGGACAGGTCAGAAGTAAACTGCATTCAATTTAGGTTGGAAGACTTTGTAAACAATCAAAGGCTGAAAAGTGTCAGTGCTTACAGAGTCCTGATGTTAAAATACCATCAATGACTTCAATTATGTCTTTTCTTCCACCATCTGGACAGGACACTAAATTGGATGGGGACGGCTGCTGGCTGCATTTCATAGAACAACAGAAAATGCACTGAAGCCTGTGAAAGTGCAATTTTCTTTGTTATGACAACAAGAGGGCACAAGGCATATGAAGAGGCAGTTTGGTGACCTTGCCATAGCTCTCTGGGTCTCCTTGGGTTGCTTCTTGTGCATGACTGTCTATGGTGAAAGCATGTGAGAAGCCCATGGAGGTTTCTGCTGGGCTTTGTTTCTGTGTTACACATTACAATGGGTAGGGCTGGCTCCTTATAAGTAGATGAAATCCAAACATCATGACACAGAAAAGACAGAGAAGGAATGGAAATCTAGAGACCTGGACTTACTTGGACCTAGGTCTACTGCCTAGTTTGAGAAGGTTAACACTTCTCAATCAGGTTCTGCTTTCGTAAAATGAAATAAGCAGAAACCTTTTTGTCCCTAGCATGATATGAGTTCTAATATTAATAATAATGGTAACAATAATTAAGCTAACAATTATTAAATACTTACTATGTGCTAGCAACTATTGTTTTTTTGGTAGAGATGAGATCTCACTATGTTGCCCAGGCTGGTCTCAATCCCCTGGTCTCAAGCAATCCTCCCACCTTGACCTCTCAAAGTGCAGGGATTACAGGTGTGAACTTCTGTGCCCAACCTATTCTAAATACTATATGGGTATTGACTTAACAATTTTTTAGTAGATACCATTTTATGGCAGTTTTATAAATGGGAAAACAGGGTTCACAGAGGTTAAATGACTTACTCAAAGCCATACAACTCATAAGTAGAAGGGAGACAAGACTTTAACCTAATAACCCAACCTCAGAACCTGAGCCCTTAGGCACTACATTCGTTTTTCTCATGCTGATATTTGCATTTACCATCCTCTGAACATGGAATTGTGAAAAAAGTTCCACTTATGATCATATAAAATTATCTAACTATAACTATTAGATAGTATGAGCCAAATTGAGCAAGAAAAGAGGCAGAATTCAGCAACGGAATCAGCTAAGTTCCTCCATAGAACTGTTTGTTTCCATAGCTTCCTCTCTGTTTAGCTTTCCACCCAGCTCTCTCATGGCAGCTGCTGTCTGACATCACTGATATTCTTCTTTCACCTTCTCTTCATTGCTTCCCTTTCACTCAGCAGGCTTCTCTTCATGGTTTTCTTTCCATTATAGATTTCATGTTCTGTCACATCAACTATTGTCTTACCAACTTCTTTGCCTGTTTTCTTTCCATTGATTCATTTAGGAAAAAACCCAACCCTCAATGAATCCACGTGCCTAGTTCTCTGAATCCATAGTAGGCTGATGGAGAAAAATCACACAGTTTCCTAGACGGGCTCCACTCAAAAATCACAAGCACTGACTTGATCAGCGCCCTTTGTGCCACAGGGAAAATTTCTATCAATCCCTAATCAACCATTTCTCCATTCACTGAAGGAACTATTTCAGATCTTCTTTACTTTTCACAGCTCTAATTCTGCTACTTTACCCTTGTCCACAGCAGACAGTCTCATTTCATTCTAAGAGAATATAGAATCCACCAGACTGTACCTTTCTCAACTCCTCGACTAAACCTGCAAATTCATCTGCATCCACACCCACACTTTCCTAATTTCTTTCCATCCACACAAAAAAAGAGTCTCTTTCCCTATCTAACATTAATTCTGCACAGTGTGCTAGTGCCCTGAATTTTGTCTTCCCACTTTCTCGAGGACATGGATCTTTCAGGTACCTACCTCCTTTCCCTTGTATCTTCCATATTTCACTCTCTAATGGCTCCTTTCCACTGGCATTTAAACATGCTCAGCTGCTCTCATCTCGAGAGGAGATGAGGGGATGCTCCACCTCTCTATCAAATATTGAATTCTTTAGTCTTAGTCATCCCTTCACTCCTCTTCCTCGTCCTTTTCTTCATTTTTGTCTTCATCTTCATCTTGTTCTTCTTTTCTTTGGAGGTGGTGTCTTGCTATGTTACCCAGGCTGGAGTGCAGTGGCTATTCACAGTCCCAGTCTTACTACTAATCAGCAAATGAGTTTTGACCTGCTCTGTTTCTGACCTGGACCAGTTCACCCCTCCTTAGCAACCTGGTGGTTCTCTGCTTTGGGGAGGTCACCATATTGATGCCAAACACCTGATTGATATACATACTAGAGCCCAGAACTCCTGGGCTCCAGCCATTGTCTCCCTTCAACCTCTCCAGTAGCTGGGACTGCAGTTGCACCCACTGTGCCTGGACAAACTTCTTGACAGAATTATCCTCCTTTGTTGTCTCCACATTCTTTTTCCTACCTATTCCTTCTCACTGCAAAATGTCTTCCAATTTATTTATTCTTTTCCTTTTCAAGTTTAAAACATTTATTTAAAATATAATTTACAAAATGCTTAATATGCTGACTTAGGAGCCTACAGCGCAGGGGGAGGTGGGGTGGGCAGCTGCCCACGACACCAGCAGAGCAAGACTGCAAGTGTGTATAGTAAGCCATCAGCACTGCTGGCCTCCCTCCCATGCCCTCTGTTCAGACACCCAAGGGGTCCATGTGCACCTGTGGTATCACACGACCAGAAAACAGGACCCCAGAGGTTTCTTGAGTCTCTGCTTACCAGAAAAGCTGAGTGTAGCCCTGCCAGCCCATCCCTGAGCAGGGTATCCTTAGATAGGCCAGAGCAGGGTATGGCTGGGCTGTGCAGGGCAGGTGGATTCTGGAAGGGGCTTATGGTAGCAGATGTAGTTTTATTTCCTACATGTAGGTGGAGATCACCCTGATTGAGTGGGCTGAGAAGCATTGGTCACCAGACCTGGACCACCAGCTCCTTTGCTTATAGGCTGACATCAGAGCAGTGGCTCATGGGAAGCAGTTAGCAGGAAGGTCTGAGGCCTGACTTGTGGGGTTAGAGAGGAGCTGGGGAAAAGGGACAGTAGCATGAAGGCAGATAAAGGGGTGGTAGCCTTAGGCTTCTGCCTCCCATCCCCTTGGGGTTTTCCAAGCTGAAGTCTGCAACTTACCAAAAAAAAAAAGAAGAAGAAGAAGAAAGAAAGTTATAAAAGAAAAGAAAAGTTACAGACTACCCCCCCAAAAAAAACCACACACACACACACAAAATCAAAACTATTTTATCATCACCCCTCCCATCTCTCCCAAAACAATAGTTTTATCTTTTCTTTCTTTCTCTTTTAAAATTTTTGCCTGCAACCTCTCTATCTGGGAAGTCCAGGGCATTACTACTGGTGGGTGTTGACAGGCACATAGTGGGCAAAATCCCATCTTTGGCCAGAGGGAGGTGTGTGCATTAGTCCCTGCCCCATCGTGAATCTGCAGACACCCAACAGCCAGCCTTCTCTTTGGCTCCCTCTAGAGGGGTGGGGGCAAAGCAAAAACAGGTGGTCCCAACTGCTGAGCCATCAGCACTGCTGGCCTTTCCACCTGGTCTACTTCTGCAGACTTTTCCCATTGAAATGACAGTCTCATCTTGGGCCAGAAACTACTTTTACATGAGGGATGAACATTATACATTTAAGATGTGGACACTAGGTCAGGGCAGTGGAACAATAAAGATAGCAGCCAGCTTTTTTCCTTGACCAATCCTGGGGGTCATTCCCCTTCTTACTGACTGAAACTCTGTTCCAGCTCTGCTCATGAACAGTTCCTGGCTTCACATAGTTATAAGGCTGTCCTATGGACTAGTCAGTGACTCAACTGGTAGCTGGCCTTTCCTCCTAAGGGGAAGATGTTGTGGAACATGGTTTGCTGGTTTTGGATGGCCTGGCATTCCCAAAGGGCAAGGCTGAGAGCCAGATGAACCAAAGGTAGAGTGAGCTGTGAAACCTAGCTTGCCACCTTGGGCGCCCTAAATGCTGCCCTAATTGCAAAACCACACCGACCACTCCAGAATGTATTTGCTGATTAGGAGTGGGGAGGCCATCTGGCTGGCTAAGGGATAAGGCACAGTGCAAGGGAAGGAATCAGAAAGCCTGAGAGGAGCCGGGTTGTACACACAGAGCTGCTCTGGGCAGCTGTCCTTCTAACCTCTTCCACCTCAAGGAGCCAAAGCAAATCTACAGGAGTCAGGGACAGAGGAGAAACAGCCTCGATTCCAGGCCTTCACTCTGGCAAAAGGGTGAAGGGTAGTCTAGGCCTCTGGAGAACCACTCTGTTACCAATCTGCAGTGCAAAACTTTAATTTTCTCAATTTTATTCAGAATGGTCTGCTCCCAAGGTACTGATTTCACAGAGGAAATGTGCCAGGTACAGTTACTGAGCTGGGGCCATCAGTGGAGATGAAGCACCACAGATCCTTAAGAGTTCAAGCCGTGTTGGGGTCGGAAGATCTATTCACCCTCTGACCATACCAGGCAGATGGCTGAGAGTCCTGGAGCCAGACTCTTCTGGTCTTCCTTGTGCTGACAGTGAAATACTGAACAAGTCTCACATCTTTTGCTTCTAAGCCCAGGAGTGCCTTCCCACTCTCCGACACTTCCTGCTCTTTTCTAGAATTAGTAAACTTGACTGGTAGAGAACTACCCTGAACAGTATGGGATGGGGAAGTCTGCTTATTTTCTCTATCTCCCAAAATACCTCCCCAGGCTCTCTGACCCTATAGAACTAACTTGGTCTCTAGGCAAGGCCAAGATGCTTTGGAACTTAGCTGGGGTAGGGAGGTCTAGGCCTGGTGTGCTAATTTGTCTTGGGACTATAAAGCCCTGCCCCTTTTCTGGGAGGCAGTAGCAATACCGAAGCTAAGCTCACTCAAATCCTATTGGTTAATGTTTCTAGTGAATTTCCCAAAAACATTTTTAAGTCAAATACCAAATTAACCTTTCTCAATTAAAAGTTCATTAAACTGCTAAAATCCCACCCATGCACTTTTTCTTACAAATCAAATATTTGTATGAACAAAAGAAAATAAGAAAAAAAAGAAAGGATGTTTTCAAATGGAACTTTTTAAGTGATTAAGACACCCACTTGAGGGTGAGGGCGGGAGTTCATATTTGTGTTTTGAAATCCCAAATTAATGAGCATGATAAACTGTTATTGGTGGCACTGGCTTTACCCCAAGTGGCCACGTGGCACTGTTTGACTCTACCCTAAGTCCTTGACGGGTCCCCCCAACCCTTTCCTGATTCCCACCCTTTCCCTTTCCATTGACTTAGAGCAGCGCTTGTAGATGTGCCAATCACAGAGGGAAGACATAAAGGGAGGAGAGCACAGTGCGTGAGGTTCGAGGTCCCAATGGGCACAACAAGGAAGTACACAGCACAAGTAAGTTAGGTGTTCTCTGCTCTAATCCAGCTGTTTGCCAGGTCAGTGCAGCCTGTGGAGGATGACCTGGGAGGCACTGAGGGTGACACCTTTTCTTGCCTGAATTTAACTACACTGTTTGAAGCCTTGTTACTCATCAGGACCAAGAGTGTCTGATCACATTATTGGGCTGGCTCTTGTCTTTGGGTTGGGCTATCCTGGTTGGCCTGTCAAGCATGAATTTCTCCTGCTCCTCCTCCAGCAGGGCCCAGGATCCACTTCTGGACTGCTGTGTGCTGTGTCCCTGCTGTGCCAGGGACTTGACTGGGAGGGCTGGCCCTGCACTGTGCTTGAGACTTGACCAGAGGGCTGGCCTCTGCTGTGCTAGGGGCTTGACTGGGAGGACTGGCTGCTGGTGGAGCAGAGGCTATTGACCCCACCAATCTGGCGGGCCTCTAGAGTATGTGGATCTGTGGAGCGGGCCCCATGGGAAGACCATTGTCCTGAATCACCATGGCTACTTTGGGAGGAGATTTGGATTTCCAGTTATCTGCTGTCTCCTCTCAACTCTCAGCAACTTCCTCATTTTCCATCTACTTGCCACTTTCCTCCCTCCATTCTTTTTTATTCATATTTGATTTATTAGTCACTGTGTTGACACTGGAGACCACTGAATCCTCCTGAAAATGCTTTTGCCCCCCTCACAGGTTTCCAGGTCACCACCCTCTCATCACTTTCTTCTTAATTCCCTGGCATTCTGTCTCAGTCTTTTCAGAGCTCTAATCTCTTCATACTCTTCCTGGGATGTCCCATCTCTTCTCATGGCTTCAATTGTCATGTTTATGCTGGTAAGTCAAGAACATATATTTGCAGCTCAGACATCTCTACTGGGCTTCCAACTCACACATCCAACTACTTGGGCATCTCCACTTAGAAGTACCATACATGCTACAAACCTGCCCCAAATGAAATGGAATTCAGTATCTCCTGCCTCAGACCTGTTGTTCTTTTGTGTTCCCTAATGGTAATGGCAGGCATCTTAGCAAGAAACTTCACAGTGGTCATCATCTCTTCCTTTACCTCAATCACTTACATCTATTAATCAGTCTCCAAGTGTGATTGAATCTATGTCCAGACTCACTTTCTCCATTGTCACTGCTACTACCCCTTTTCAGGTCACCATTTTCACTAACTTGGACAACTGAAACAGCCTGTTAACTTGTTTACATGCTTCCTATCACGACCTCCCCTTTGTTTTCCACATTGCAGCTAGATAACATTTTCTAAATACAAATCTATTTTTCTCCTCTTTTTAATACCCTTCAATGTCTGCTCTTTACCTTGGAATAATGTCACTTAATCAAGCATAGATCTTCCTGAAGGAAAGGAAGCAAGAGAAATGCGTCTCTTCTCTTCCTACACAGGCCTATATTTAACCTAATGTGTTTGTCTGAGTGGTTAGATTCCATGGAGATTGGTGCCATAGAAATCAATGAAAGAACCAAACAGTGCAGGCAATGGCACAAACATGCAAAGAAGGAATGAGAGAAAGAAACTAAGAGAAAGGAGAAGAGATAGTGAGAGAGAAGAGGAGCAATGGAGAAAGAAAGCAAGAGCAAGAAATAGCTAGCAATAGAGAACACAAGAGCAAGTGCCTAAGAATCTTGAAGGTGAAGCACTAGGGAGACGGGCAGTGGCGCAGCAGCCTCCTTGGCAACCAGCGCTCTCTGGCAGTGGCAGTACTGCCTATGCAGTCCACCCTGGCCCCGTGTATTTCTCTGGAGAGGTTGGGGGAATTACAATTGGCCTCAGAGCATCTTCAAGGTCCTTAAACAGATTGTCAGATATGACTGATCTCACAGCAGAGATGGCCCCTTACATATTCCAAACTGCCTCAATCTGTGGTGTAAGTAGGGGAATGTCAGAGTAGGATATTAAGATTTTTGTTTTTCAAAAACAAAGTATAAGCACCTGAACTGAAATAATAAATAAATAGGTAAGGCTATTTTATTCTCAAATTGTCCACATTTCAAAATATAAATTCAAAGTTTGTGCTGAGTACATATGTAGACATGAGAGCACGAACGTTTCTTACTTCCAATTAACTACCACAAAAGCATATATCTGTGCCAATGTGACTTACTTGGTCTGCTGAAAATAAAGAAGCAAAGATAAAAAATTCTTGTTTTTTTTTTTTATTTCTACAAAACTTCTCAGAAACTAAAAGTTTGACTATCCATGTAGTCTTATTTCATAAAGGCTGAAGTGAAATATGCCATTTTTTCCCTGGCTTCCTCAATGAAAGATGAATCTATAAAGGAAGTGAGGAGGCTGAGGAGAGAGAGAGAAAATATTTTAAGCAACAAGAGAAGTCCAGTTCTGAAACGTGTACATTTTTAAGTCTGAACTGTCATAGTACATGAAGAACGAATAAAAATTACAAGTATTAGAGGTGTCATTATAATACACCTTGTTATAATTCAGATTAAAATCCTATAAAATCTTAATGATGACTAGCTACAATTTTTTCAAGTGCTTACTAATGTAGTCACTGCATTAAGTGTTGTAAATCAAGATTTTATTTGATCCTCTCAATAAACCTGAATTTACCAATGAAGACTCAAGGCTCAGTGAAATTAAACAGCTTATACAGATGCACACCACAGAAAAAGGTAGAGCTGACATTTGAGTGACAGCAGCCTGACTCCAGAACTCTTAAGTGTTATACCACATCCCTTATCCCCTGAAATATCCTTTGCCTTGAAAATATGATGTATAATTTGTTTAGCCCATAGAAGAGGTGCGTATGAATTATATTGCCTAAAAGCTGCAAAATAAGTTCCATTCTTCAAAAAAAAGTTCTTCAAATATTAAAATTTAACTGTGGAATGGGAGGGGAAAGACTGGAAAGATGGAAAATAACTATATAAAGAAGCACATGGAAGGCATTCTGTTAGATGTCAGTTTTTAACTCATTCCTACTGATTTGTTAGCACAGTTTTTTAACATTTTAGCTATTTTTAAATTTTACATTTAAAAAACAGCTTTATTAAGATACAATTCACATATTATAGAATTCACCCATTTAAAGTGTATAATCCAGTGGTTCTTAGTATGTTTACAGTTGTGGTGATGGTAGCACAGCTTTTTGATAAGAAAGTCTTTTGGATCTCTCCTCCCCTACAAACAGTATCAAAAGCCACAAATATTTGCATATTAAATAAATACACAAACAGAAGTTCATTATGTCAGTGTTGTCCATTCTCTAAGCCAAATAACCTGCTGTTATGACAATTGGATTGGGGTATGGACTGTCACAGGATTAAAGTGTTCCCAGGTGAGGCTGTACCCTTTCCATGAGTAACAACTAGCATTGATTGTAAGTCAACAGTACTTAGAACTGCTCCCCACATTGCATCAGGAAGTTAGATCACAAGTCATAGGCTTGGTTTTGCCTATGATGAAGTCTACTATTTGTAATACCGACTATTAGGTCATTTCTTAGATAGTCCTCTGTACCCTTGTCAAAGCACATACTATTAATACTATGATGATAAGCACCTCAATGTGGTTTCTTATATACATTAGGTAAAAAATATTTGTTACATAAATTATGAGAGTCACTACTATTTATTGAATATGTACTTTGCCATGTACTTCACAAATATCTGCCAATATCAGAGGAATCACGCAAAGGAGGCAATATCATAGTCACTTTTCAGATATGGAAACTAAAGACTCAAGGCTAAATGGCTAGTGTCTTGCAGAACAGAGATTTAAGGCCTATTCAGGCTGATTCGGTTCGCTTATTTCTACTGTGGAAGGAAAGGAAGGGAGGAAGAGAGAGAAGGAAAGAAAGGAAGAAGATCTAAAACAATTTTTTTTGAACTTGCACAACTTCAGGATTTCACCTCTGCATGCATTTTGACAACAATTATCAGAAAAGGAAATTATAATTTGTGAGTTTTCAGTTAACCAAATTGTTTGCATGACATGCAAAACATTGATCAGACATGCCCATAATAAGTGAAAAGAAACACTGTAGGCAGATGTTTTTCAAAAGGCAAATAAGGGTAAGCAGGGTGCTGAAGATATTAATTTTCATGATTGCTGCCTTTGTTGTTTTGCTTCATTGTTCTTCACCCTGCCTGGTCTAAAAATACAAAATAACATGAGAGGAAATTAGTTTTCAGGGCCAGTTGTTTTTTTAAAAGAGATCAGAAAAACGAGAATCAAGGGTAGAACATCTCTTTTCCCCTACAGTTTCCACACCTGGCCTCACAGTGGGTATATGTGGCTCTACCTCAGCTTGTCCCACTGACAGGCCATTCGTCCTCAAATTCAAAGACCAAGAGATAAGCTCAAAAAGATTGCAGCCTAAGAACAACTTGATTTTTGGTGAATTCCAAATTGGTTTTCCTCTTAAAAATGGCTTCCATACATTTCTTTTTTTTTCAGTGAACAATAGCTAACTTTTAAAAGAAATGTGAACCTTCTTGGTCAAGAGTTTAGGAAGAAGAGAAGGCTTTGCCATCTGTGAATAGTACATTATAATAGAATCTCTCTGGGAAAAGGTTGTCTGTGTTGCTTGCCTTTATGAGATGACATTTAAATAAAAGTACTGGTTCACTTTTTATTGATCTTTGTACATTACAAGGCATTTTGAAGGAAAATGTGGTGTGAATAGCAGAATCACGTGCTGTTTGTACAGATGGAGAGCCTCGCAGGCTCTGTGTGCCCATCCGTGGTGGCTGTAAGCTATTGAAGGAAATTGGGATCCTGGGGCTTCCCGCCTATGCTGTTTATCTCACAAAAATTCAACACACAGATGCATAGTCATTTCCATAGTCTTTTTATTTCAAGATCTCAAAAACAAGTTTCTATAGGTATATGTTGTATAGGGGGGCTGCTGGGGTATTAATAATGAGGAAGGGGAGATGGAAAGAGAAAGAGAGCACAAGAGCTCACAACTTAGGGTAACATTTTTGATATTTAAGCTATCTAATGTTCAAACTTAAGATTTTCTGGCTGGGTGTAGTGGCTCACTCCTGTAATCCTAGCATTCTGTGAGGCCGAGATGGGCACATTGCTTGATCCCACTTCAAGACTAGCATGGGTAACATGGTGAAATCCCATCTCTACAAAAAATATAAAAATAAGCTAGCCGTGGTTGTATGCACCTGTAGTCCCAGTTACTCAGGAGGCTGAGGTGGGAGGATCACCTGAGTCCAGGCAGTTGAGGCTGCAGTGAGCCATGATTGTGCCACTGCACTACAGCCTGGGTGACAGAGTGAGATCTTGTCTCAAAAAAAAAAAAAAAAAAAAAAAAAGATTTCCTTTGCCTAGAGATGATGCTGATCTTGGTTACCCAGTTTCCTTATAAACTACCATGTTAGGAATACATTCACTCACTTACCAGCTGAAGACATACCTGAGAAAATTCTGTCTTAAACTGGAAAAAGCTGCTCCTCCCTAACTTAGCTGACCAAGCTGAATTCACAGCCATAATAGGAAGAACCTGTTTGTCTCCTTGAGTTACTTCTGCCAAGCTTGCTGAAGTGGGAGTCTGTTTCTGATAACCTGACCAGATGCAGCAGGCTAAAGACAAGACAGACTCTAGTGCTGACCTTCACCGAATTTTTACATGTTATAATATCATTATAATATCAAAATCACACCCAGGATAACATGCTAATGAGACATGTGACCCACGGAGAAGCAGGTGCTAAAATTTCCCCACCTTTACACGCCTACACGTTGCTCCTTTTTCCACCTCAACTTCTTAAAATGACAACCACACTTTTCAGAGAGCTAGCACCAGGATCCTATTCCCATATACTGCTCTCTTGCATTGCCAGAGATGCAAACCTATTAAACTTTGCCTGAGATAAGTTTTGGTTTGGCGTGGTGTTAATTTCTATTTATGTGTGAGCCAAGAACTTAGGGTCCGAGCTGTGATCACACAGGTTTCCCTTTCTTACCCAGCCTATACTCAAACTTCCTTATCTCTTGCTATAATCTTCCTTTTAGCTTGCAGTTTATTACCCAAGGGTACTCACCTTCACTACTTTTAAAATGGAAGTAGACCATTTGCGATGGGAAATAACATTTTGCAAATATTAAAAAAATGCCTCTTACCTTTCTTTTAAAATCTTAGTATCTTGTAGACGTCTACCCTCTGAGCAAACCTTGAGGTTTAAGTCCCAGGGCAAAACAATAAGCTTAAATGGCAGGCCAAAGGGACAGTTTTCCAAATTTATTTAGTTTATCAAGAACTAAGTCTTGAGATCTCAGGTGATTGAGTTGTCTTCTCTAAGGGGGAAGGGACATGGCTACACTAGGCAGTGTAGCCCATAATTAGTATGCAAGTAGAGATATGTATAGAGTAACTAAAGGGAGAGAGACAGAGAAATGGAGAGACAGAGAAGAAAAAGATGAACTTCTAAGAATATGGAGTTTGTTTGAGCCTTTTCTCAAGATGTATTTATTTTATGTATGATTTCTGTGTAGGCATTCTACAGATCCCTTGGGTTATTCAGGGTAAGATTTAGGACTGCGTATCCACCAACAGACAGAATAAACAAACAAACAACAATAATGATAAGACTAAGTGGATGTAAGGGTAATCCTGTTCCCTTCCCTGAGTTCCAGCCAGGATCCTAAAAATAGGAGCTTCCAACTCCTGTAATCTTTTAAGGAAATATTAGGAACATAGCTGGTGTGTGACCTCCTGCCCCCATAGAAGGGGTGGCAGACTCACCTAGGGAAACCAGTGAGAGGTTAATACCATTGGGCTGGCATTTCATCTCTGGGGCAGGCATGCATTAGCAATCACCACTCACTTGTCACTCTGCCTCTCATAATCTAGGTTGTGCTTCTTGTCCCCTGGATCAGCAAGGCTCCAGCTCTCCAGCACCTCTCATTTCCCATGCAATAGCCAGAGCCTTGTGCCTTCCCAATCAGAGTCCAATTTAAGCTGTTTGTCACTACATCCAAACCATTAATGGAACAGATATTTTGGTCTTATATGGTCCCTTGTTTCTGTTGGTTGTTCAGAACCCAAAAGAGAGATGTCATCAATTAAACTGCCAAATCCCCAAAATGGAGAGCCAGATTTCCACTTTGTTTTTGCAAAAACCTGAACATTTTCTCCCTTCCTAAGGGCAATTTCCAGTGTTCTAATTTCCCTTGGATATGCTGGCAGATGTAAATCTAGATAGGTTAAACCTCTTACGCATTCATTCGGCCTATGTCAAACCCTCAACAAGATGTTCTTACTCTAGGGGGTCCACAGATGGGGTGCAAGTGCCCATGAATCTCTTAAATGCAGGAGCATATGTACTTTGTTTCTAGCATATATAATTATTTTTCTAGGGGGAAAAACCTTTTCACTGATTCCTAAATACCTCCATAACATAAAAAGGTTCCATTGGGACCCTCGAAGAAGTAAAGAAGCAATTATAGTGTAGGACAGAGGATCCCAGACTTTGTTGCCCTTACCATCTCAGTGTTTTGATGCACCCCTAGGCTAAAAAGTAAAACCTAAATGGTTCAGTTGTTAAGTAGCTAGGTCCAAGTAAAAGGTGGAAGGAGAATGTGTGGTAAGAGGAGGCTGCTGAGTAGGTATGCCCCAGTGTATGCAAGATCTTTTAACTGTGCCAAACAATTTAAACTTTATCTCTTGCTTAGAGGATCCTTTGAAATGGTCTACAAAGTACAGTGACATGATCAGATTTGAGCATTAGCAAGCTCTGTCTGGTTGTAGAATATAAAATGGGCTCAGGGCAACAACACCGAAGGTGATAAAGCCAGTTAGTCTCCAAGTATGCCAAGTAAGAAGCAATAAGTGGGACAATGTAAAAGGGGAAAAAAGAGGAGTACTAAGTCTTTCTCCTCTCTGTCTTTGAACAATTCCAACTTCCAATAACAATAATAAGAATTGTCTGAGTGAAGCCTTATCTATGTGCTAGACCTGGGCAAGGACATTATATACATTATTGCAAATTCTTACAACAACTGTGCAAAAAAGGTATTTTTTATTTTCTATTAACTAACGAGAAAAGTAAAGCAGTCCTTCCCAAGTCAACTGGGTATGGCTTAGTTTTATGAGCAGAAGTAAAGTATAATTTACTCTTGTATCATTTAGGATTCAAATTAATTTTAGAGCTTTATTGCTGCCAACTTCCTATTCCTTTCATGACTATGTTATCTTGCATTTCTTACAAAACAACATGAGAAAGTTTTGTAAACTATCCCAGTTAGATATCTAGAAAGTGATGAAGCCAGGATTTAAAGAAAGCCCGCCTGATTCCAAAGCCCGTTCCCATTCTAATACCACATTGCCTCTCAGTAATTTTCCTTATATGTTACTTGAGTCTCATTGGAATGCAAAATGAACTAGGGCAAGATTTTAGTCCACTTAGGCACAATTAATGCCCAGAATGGTATCTGGCACATTGTAGATACTTAATAAATATGAAGTGAATAAACAAGTGTTTTTTATTCCCCCCTTCTGAACTGAGTTCTTTGTAGAGAGCTTGGTAGGTGCTTAATCAATCCTACTCCTGATGTACAACCTTCTCCCAGCTTTTGCTGTCTTTCCTGAAGACATATTTTTCACGGTCTTACCTAAGAAACAGACTTGGAACTACTCCCACTCAAGATTATAGACACTTTGGCTTCTAATATCAGAGCCCTCCCTAGGTTCACCAGGCTATTATTATCATAATGTTTATCCAAATTTTTCCTTTATATTTCTGGATTAAATAATGTTTATGGCCCTAAAATATACAAATTAGAATATGTCAGGATCTTCTAAATATTATATATAATAGTATAAATCAATCCTCTCTATAGCTTCAAATGCCAAAAAGCTAAGGAAGTTTGGCTACCTTCTGGGTAGGAACACTCAATCTGGAAGTGTGCCAATCACCAAATGCTAGAAGCAGAGAAGTGGACTCATGGCATTTGGGTCTATGCTAATTGGCAAGCCTGGACATAATTTGACATTGCTTCCTACTGGCACCATGGCTCCTGTCCCACCCAGCTGGTGACTGGGAAAATGTAGTCATAAGAGGCAGAGCAGAGTGTACCCAAGGTATCGCTGTAGAGGGAAGGCTCAGAGTTATCAAAGACAGTTCATCAGTGCCCAAGGGTCCTGAAATAAGCTTGACCCTTGCTTAATTTTTATTCGCTTTAGGTCTAAAACCCTAGGACATGCCTCTAGAATCTTAAGAATGCCAATATTATCGTGGTTTAAACCCAAGTGTTACATGTGTATCAGCAGGGGTGATAAATAGCAATTCAGTTTGCACTACCTGAAGTTGGAAGCACCACCATAATGTGAGAGGGATGCAACACTAGCTTTGTGGAGAGAATTAACTGAAGTGCCAACATCAGTGTCCATGTTGAACAAGTAGAACCTATAGGTAGGGGAGGCAGTGTGCTTGTGTGAGTTGTGTAGCTGGTGTAGGCCAGTGACCTGGCTCTTCCAGGCCAAGATCTTCTACTTGTTCTAAATACACCCCCCAACCCTGCACACACACACGTGCCATGTTTTGGTGCCACTACTACACACTACTCTGCTACTAGAATAATACACACATTAGTCTGCTACTAAAATAATTATCTAAATATGCACTTGCTGATTCTTCAGTCCTTCCCAAGTCTCCTGGGTAGAGCTTGGTTTGGTGAATGCAACAGTGCCTATTTTACCCTTACTTCCTTTAAGATTCAAATTATTTTTAGAGCTTTATTGCTGCCAACTTCCTATTCCTTTCATGACTATATTGTCATGTTGTCTTTCTTACAAAACAACAAAATGATGGTATTAGCATAATCATCTCTTGATTTCAAGGACTAGGAGTATTTTGTTGACCTTATATGTATTCTTATCCTGTATTTGTGCAGAGAATCATGTTGCTAACTTTGTATCTAAATTACCTGCTCTCTTAAAAAATCATCAGTTAAACTCTTCAGGTTCATTAGAACAGTGATTTAGGGGTATTCAGTATAGTTTTAAAAAAAAACGTTCATTATGTTATGGGAGTTAGCTTTTGACTTGGACTCTGTGATGAAAGTCTGAAGTAGAGTAGTTCAGAATACCAGATAATGTGAGCATTAGTGAAAAAAAAATGTATAGATCCTGTAGCACAACCTCTTCATAAAAATCTCAGGTTCTGAGAAGACAGTTAAGTTCACACAGCTGGCTAGTAGATATTTGGGTCTCTAAAATCACCCCAGGCTAGGCTAAATATTAAAAATATTTAACAACAGACAGGACACTAGCAAATGACAAAGCCTCTGGAATCTACAGATGGCTGGTAACAATGAGTGCCAGCTGGGTATCATTCATGACCCACACTGGTGCCTTCTTTGAATCTCAGAGCCACTCCACTCATTATCACACTGCGGAGCTAAGCTGTCCATCATCATTTAGTTCCCATGTTCCTAAAAATCTTCAGGTCTTCTCTACTTCTCCCTGGGTGCTAGAAGGGCAATTACAGAGATAGTGAATTTAACCAGTGTGCCTGAGTAAATTATTTTAAAGCATTTTCTTTTCCTGTAGTTAGAGTGTCTTTTGTTCAGACCAGATCCTTGGTATTGAACTAAGACTTCCTAAATTTGGTCCAATTTATCCTCGTTGCCATATCCCACACCATTTTGCAAATGAAGAATCCAGGGCACAAGAATCCTAGTAAGTTAATAGCACCCCTGAAAGAGAACCCAGATTTCAGGATCTTCTATCTATTTCTCTTGTCAGCGCCCATATTGTTCTAAGGCTATTTAATAAGCTATTATTTGATTTAGTACAAAGAATAAAAACAGCTAAAAGTCTCCCTCCCTTCTTTCAGCATTCCATTTTCCTTTTGTACGTCCTCCCCCAAAGAAGTTTTTCTTTTGAAAAGACAAAGTTAACACCCATTTCAAGTGCCCATTAAGAAGAACTTTCCTCCATTGGCTCTGCTAAGCTAATGAAGGGTAATTGCTGTCACCCGCAGACCACAGACTTTAGTACCAATGAGCCATCAGGCTGATGCTTCCCAGCATGACAACTTACTTTTCTCAAGGGTTTCCCCAGGGAATCTATAGTGGCACTTGAAAAGCACATAATTAAGAGCAATAAAAAGCAAAAACCCCCAGAGAAATATAAATTATTCATAATAATAACTGTGCAGGCTGGCTGAAGGAGGGGTGTTTTTATTATGTGCAAGAGTTTTCTGAATCTGCTTAAATATGTTTTAAAATCTCTCATTTAAAAGATAGTTCTTCCTTTAAGCCAAACATAGTCACTCTTCAAGGATCCTTTAAAAGGCCAAAGTATCAAATTTGTTATTGATTTTTTTCTTCATTCTTCTTTTTATTAGTTCTCAAAATATTTTAATCTTATTATACTACTCAGGTCCTATATCACTATTGGTCATTCTTCAGGCTCAGTAGCACATCTTAGGCTTGGGAAGAAGGATGGGATTTGGAGGAATAAAGTAAATGGTATAACTCATTGATCTGAAGTATAATGTAATTTTTAGTTGGGTTCCCTTGAGCAAGTAACAATTGCTGAGCCTCAGTTTCATCATTGATAATTCTGGCAGTAATCCATTCTTCTCTCATAGGGCATTGTAAGACTTGAAGGAGATGATGTATATACGTGTATTTTTAAACAATAAAATACCAAACAACTAGTTAAATAAAGTGTAACCATTTCTGACTGCTTCTATGCATTGTGTTCTACAAGTGCCATCGAATCACTTTTTAATTAAAATTAAACTTTTAATTTTCCTCATCTTTAAGATCTTCTTGAGAAGTCTCCTCAGTGATTCCTAGTAGCTTAGGAATCTTTATGTGAAGAATTTTTATATGCATATATCTTATCCTCTCTTGATGGGATTGTGGTCTAGATTTGGGATGCAGACAATACGCAATGTTGGGAGACTTGAGAGGACAATCAGCAAAAAAGAGTACAGGTGTTTCTCCAACTGCTCTTGGTATAGATTCTTGCTATTACAATCTTAAAAGTCCTTTCTCAATAATATTCAGGGGACTGGCATCTTCAGGCCACAATTATAGTCTCTGCTCTGAAATGTTCCCCATCTCTCTACTTATGTCAAGGCATCCCCTGAAATTTTGGCAGAGTGGAGGAGTGGAGCACAATGTGTGTTCTCTGCAGCTGGACACATTGCAACAAGAAAGGAGAGAGGGAAGGACTGAGCCAGGAGGCACACTCAGATTCTCTCTTTAAACTTTCTAATTAAAGAAGTAAATCCTCTTGCCTTAGGGAGGGCAGCCTAAGTAATGAATGTTAAGGGAAATAGCTTTCTTCATGGAAATCAGAAGTAGATGACAAGCACCCGACTCCGACCTTGATCATGAATGAATACAGGATCCAGTCCGAACTATTTAGTGATTTTTCTCTAGGCACAGAGGAAGCAGAGAGTTGGTTTCATACAAGATTGTGTTTTTAGCAGACAAGGAGACAGTAAGAGAGGCACTAGAACTTAGATTACTGGTAAGAGGGCTGTTGAAATTATGGATGATGGAATCTAGGTTGGATAAGAGTGGAAGATAAATGCAGTAAGACAAACTTGAAGGAAGGATCAATTGCCTGAAGGTCCTAATGAAGGTGGAGAAAAGTTTCAGTGGCTATAGTCTCACAAATAAGCTGAAAGGAAAGGCGGTTTTATTCAGAAGGCTGAACTAGTGATTATGAAGGTGGCAGCAATGTCTTGAATGTGACAGTGGGATTGGTAGCAAAGATGAGTGGGTGAGAGGTCTCAGATGATGAGGCAGTGAAGGAACTAGGAAGCTCCATGTGCTAGACATTTATTTATCTGTCTATACTTGCCTCTCACTTTCATTGTCTTGTTATGAAACAGACTTTTCTGGGAACTATGGAGCCAGGTAGAGATTGGTTTTAGCTACTACATTTCTGTCAAGGTTCATATGATATAAAATTATATTCAAGTTAATTTACATAATAATTGATATAAAGGTGATCCTTTAAGTGTGTCTTGAAAATAGCAAAGCCATCTGAAATCTGGGGCACTGTGAAATGAAGGTCAATTAATGGCTTTTTTCACTGTTATGAATTATTTATAACACTTGAAATAATATAAATTTAATGGTTGTGATAATGACATAACACAAGAATAAAAAGATGACATTCTATAATATTGAATTTAAAAATTATTTTATATTAATAAGTCAATGGAGCAAGAGATTAAAGTGGATGGAAGTCTAATTGTGATTCCAAGGACATGTCCTCATAGAAAGGCTTTCATGGGTTACCAAACCTCCTGAGAACTATAAGACATTGCTAACATAGACTGTTGGCAAAAAGGACACCAATTGATAGTCCCAAGAGATTCTAGCAAAGCTAAGATAGCAAAGTATCAACAGAGACACAGGTCTTCAAGAAAGCCACACTTCGGTTCTGTATAAACGCCACCACATCACAAGAGCATTCCATCAAAGCCGCAAGTACAGATACAACACCAAAAGCACAATTGATGAAAGAATTGATAGATAAACTTCATTAACATTAAAATTTCTGCTCAAAGACGTCATCAAAAGAATAAAAAGAATAAGTCACAGGCTTGGAGAAAATATTTGCAAAGGACATATTTGATAAAGGACTGGTTTTGTTGTTGTTGCTGTTGTTTTTTGAGATGGAGTCTCGCTCTGTCACTCAGGCTGGAGTGCAGTGATGTGATCTCGGCTCACTGCAACCTCCACCTCCTGATTCAAGCAATTCTCCCTACCTCAGCCTCCTGAGTAGCTGGGATTACAGGCACCCATGACCATGCCAGGCTAAGTTTCATTTTTTTTTAATAGAGATGGGATTTCACCATGTTGGCCAGGCTGGTCTCCAATCTCTGACCTCAGGTGATCTGCCCACCTGGGCTTCCCAAAGTGCTGGGATTACAGGTGTGAACCACTGTGGCTGGCCAGGACTGTTCTTTAAATATACAAAGAACTCTTAAGCTTCTACAATACGAAAAAACAACCCGATTAAAAAATGGGCCAAAGATTTCAGGAGACACCTTACCAAAGAAGGTATGCAGATGATGAATATGCATACTTTAAGAAGCTCCACAATATATGTCATCAGGAAAATGAAAATTAAAGCAACAGCGAGATGGCATCACACATCTATTAGAATAGCTCAAATCCAGAATGCTGAGAACACCTAGTGTGGGTGAGGATGTGGAGCAATAGAAACTCCAATTCATTACTGGAGAAGACACGAAATCATACAGCCACTTTGGAGGACAGTGTGATGGTTTCTCACAAAACTAAACACACTCATACCATATGAGTCAGCAACTGTGCTGTTTAGTATTTATGCAAATAAATTGAAAACATGTTCACACAAAAACCTGTACACAAATGTTTATAGCAGCTTTATTCATAATTGCCAAAACTTGGAAGCAGTCAATATATCCTTCAGCAGGTGGATGGATGGACGGTGGAATATTATTTGAGGCTAAAAAGAAATGAGCTATGAAAAAATATGAAGGAAATTTAAATTCATATGACTAAGTGAACGAAGCTAATCTGAAAAGACTATGTACTGTATGATTCCGCTTATATAACATTCTGGAAAAGATAAAACTATGAAGACAGTAAATAGATCAGTGATTGCTAGGAATTAGTGGGTAGGGAGGGATGAATAGACAGAGCACAGAGGATTCTCAAGGCAGGGAAATGACTTTTATATCATAATAGTGGATACATGTCATTACAAATTTGTTCAAACCAACAGAATAGACAACACCAAGAGTGAACCCTAATGTACACTATGGACTTTGGGTAATAATAATGTGTAAATGCATAATTTGTAACAAATGTACCACTTTGGTGGAGGATGTTGATTATGGTGGGGGCTTTGGGAAGGGGGCAGGGGTAGAGAGGATGTGGGAAATTTCTGTACCTTCTGCTAAATTTTGCTATGAAGTTAAAATTGCTTTTAAAAATAAAGTGTGTGTGTGTGTGTGTGTGTGTGTGTGTGTGTGTGTGTATTTTTTTAAATACCCACAGATATCTGTTAGTCCCTTCTTACTAGCTCTAATCCCTCAGGAAAGATCTCTAACCAGTGGTAACTGGTGACTCACTACTGAACCATATACATGTCTGTAGTTGGTGATGCAACTTTGTGACAATGCTATTAAAAATAGGAATTTCATGTCACACTCCAAAATGTTAAATTGCTTAATTTGACAGAAGTGTCTTTTTGATAGGCAGCTCTCACTGATTTTTCAGCCTTACCTCTGGAGGACTTATCAGATCAATAAAAGGAAAGAAGAAATATTTCTTGTCCGGGTATCACATTTTCTCAAGTAGAGATTATCTTTCTAGAATAGAATGGAAGATGTTTTCAATTAAGAGGCTTTGAGAGGTTAAAATGTGTGTGGGCAATGAGAAAGGGATGTTATGTGCAGCAGGGGCACCAGGATGCAGAGTTGGAGATGCTGAGCAGGTTCAGGTGTTGGTTGGGATTAACCTAATGTAGGTTTTCCAATGACAACAACAACAACAACAACATTTTTCCTAAGCCCTGTATGTGCCTTGCCTGTTCTCTTATTATTTAATGCTACAGATTCCTCATATGAGTACACTTTGAAGAGTAAATGAAGAAAGTTTACATTTCTTTTGGTATTTACTATATGTATATAACATTTTCTCTATTTAAACTCTATAAAAGTATATAATATTCTTTCTTTAGTGAAGAGAAGCATCAAATCCCCAATGTCTATGTCCTTTTCTACAGATAACAAGTTAATCCCACAAAAGAGATACCTCTTTACAAATAAGAACAAAAATGAGAAGTTAAATTTGGAGGAACGTGAGGTATGAACGAAAGTGAGAACTATGTTTTGGGAGAAAACGTTATCACTTGATAACATCTGTCCTCATCTATTTATTTAATATTTAATATATCCCAAATTTTGCATACCACAAAACTCCCTTTCCTTTTCCAGCACAATAGTAGGTAGTCTAACAACAATGTCTATGGCAGATCAGTATATTAGAGAATAAAGAAAACATTTGAGAAAGACAAAAACCACCCAGCTTCGTTGCTTTTCTTACTCTAGAATAGCTAGCCACCTATTCACCCTTTCTATTTTTGAGCAAATCAAGCATCTGTTTTATTCGGTACTTACCAGCAGTAAGCTGAGAACTG
The DNA here is from genome assembly GCF_037993035.2 of Macaca fascicularis. Classification (NCBI taxonomy): domain Eukaryota; kingdom Metazoa; phylum Chordata; class Mammalia; order Primates; family Cercopithecidae; genus Macaca; species Macaca fascicularis. The sequence goes on from NC_088378.1 coordinate 88,818,490, forward strand.
AAGATTTCAGGCAGTTTTCTGCCTGGACAACTTGCGCCATGAAGCAACTGGTGCTCATCTCTCCATCGCCCCTCTCCTACTGCCAGGAGTGAGTCTGCTCTCTTCACCTTCTCCCACTACCAGCTTCCCCAGCTCTGCTGCCAGGCCTTAGGAGAACACACAGGCCACAGGTTCTAAGTGATCTCTGGGAAGCTCAGGGGCTTAAGGTTCAAGTGATCTCCAGACCAGGTCTCTCAGAGGAGCTACAAAATGGATTAAATAGGTTGTTGAGGCTTTGTCTGGAAAGCTTTTCACCAATTATAATATGTGAGTGCCAATAAATGTTTATAACAGAGCTCTTTTTTATATTGGTAATCACTTTCACCTGCATTTGTTGTGGGACCTCGTCTCTTTGTGAAAGGAACCTGTGGATGAACTTGGGAAGATTCAACTCAGCCAAGTAAAAAGTGTGTGTTAAAATTGCTAATTTTTAATATTAAAGCATACTAAATTCTGAAGATGAGCAGGAATACTTTGAAATCTCCACTCTCCATTCACTGTCAGGTAGTTGACACTAAACTAAAACAGCTTGAATGCTAAGATTTCTGCATTTAGACTTTCCCTTTAAAAAAAATTTGTCTAGTCACTTACTCTTGATTATCTCTGTTTTTCTCACCTATAGGTCTTTAATCCTGAAAGAAAAAATGTGGACTTCCCTCTAGTACATAAACATTAAGTAACTTTGGGTCTGAAATGGGTAATGCCAATCTCAATTTTACAAAGTGATGTTCCTCATTAATAAAGAATACATGAAGTCTTAGGGAAATGCTTATCATAAGCAAGCCCCCAGTCCAATTGTACATGATTTATTCTAATGTGAGCCTGGGTCAAACATCCACATGTGATGTTTGGGACATCTCATTGCTCTTTTCCTGCAGTTTTTTGGCTTATCTTTTTGAGGTTAACCTAGAATGCAACATAAACCATATACAGACTGGTGGAATAAAAATTCTGAACTCTTACCTCAGGGCACCTGATGATTTGGGTCAAAGAAATATCTTTCTTTGACGTTATTTGTTATAATTTAGGAGCCCCAGGGTACTCAATCTGTCTCCAGTCATGGTGATAGCTTCATCAACTTCCTAATAAGTGTTTACATAGATGTAGTTGTGTAATACTATCTGATGCCACTGAGCACCACCACTCCCTCCTTGAATTCCCTTTGCCTTGAACTTCCAAGTTCCTGCCTCTGGAGTATTCAGGACAGCTCCTCAGTTCCCCTGAGTGTAAAGAGAGGAGGTGGTAATTAATGCAGTGTCACTTCAGGTACACCAGAGAAGTTCCCTGCAAGCCTTCTTAGACTTCTCTTCTTACATACACTGTCTTGGCATAGCCAACCACTCAAGGGGACTCTTTACTTAGAGCTGAAAGATATATAGCAGCACATGTATGAAATCTATGAAATACGCACCAAGATAGCAAATGCTTGATATCAGTGGCTTAAAGCCCTCATGACACCCCCCGGAATACACAAAAGCCTCTGTGACCGTCACTGCCTGCCACTGTCTCCTTCTACAGTATGAGATGGGGGTGCTTCCTTCTCGACTTCTGCCCAGCTCAAGGCCAACAGATACTGTGCTTTTGAAAGGATTCTAACCCTTAATCTGTGACCAGTTTTCATGTTAGAGTTTATGTTTCTCTCTCACTCAAAGAAAAAAAATGATAAAAACAAGTGCGAATGATCATAATAAAAGTGTGCAAAATGATAAGTGTCAATTGTGTGAAACCAACATCTTGGGGCATCAGACAGCATGCATTTTTCAGTTCTTTTCCCTAATCTGCCATTCCCTGTCTCCTATTCAGACAGAAAGACATGGGCAGGCATTTGCTCAAGGGAAATGGCATTTCATTCAATAGTACTTTACTTGGGAGATTCAATCTCTGAGCACCAAGAGTGAGCAGGGAAAAGGAGAAGAAGTTGGCCCCTCTTATTCGTGGGTCCTACAAGGCTGACTGAAAGACCTGAGCATCCATGGATTTTGGTATCCTTGGGGGGTGCTAGAACCAATCCCTTGGTGATACCAAGGGATGACTATACAAGGAGATAGTTTAACATGCTGGCCCCTGCTGCTCAGTAGGTCAAGAAAAGACACAGGTGTTTATACTCAATCATGCAGGATGACTCTGGACAGGCTATGCAAAGAAGTAAGAACACTGAACATTCTATTAATGCAGAAAGGAAACAATAGTGATATAACCTTAAATTCTCATAGAGGTTTACTGCCCCACCACCACTTTTTGGATGCATGTTTCATACAAGCCATAGAGATTTTCTTCCGAGGCCTGCTGTTTATATGCCTGGATTGCTCCTGTCAACTATGTCCTATTGGTTAAAGTTTTCACCATAGAAACTAACCCTCCCATACTTACAGTTCACAACATCCAGTCCTTTTCCTTTCGTCACCTCTCATAAAGTTAGATCCCACTTCCTGAAGTGTGCTGTAGTGTTAAATACACGTTTGAAGGTGGCAGAAGGAGCCAGAGACTGTAGGAATTTGAAAATTTGTTGGCCACAGCAACAAAGGATAAGAGGGCTGATGTGGGGCTGCTGAGAGTCTAGCAGAGAAGTGAAGATGATAAAATCTGACAGGGCACACAACATGCTTCTAAAAATAATAAATTTACGTGTAACTGAGCAAGGAAGACATGCCTGGCTACTAAATCTTCACTTCTTCCACTGATCCTGACATAGTTGGTACTTAAAACTTTGTTCACCTATTTCCAATTCCATAACCCTTTGCTATCCTTCAGTTAAGGTTCTTACCCTAACAAACTAACCCAAACCTTCATTCCTGAAGAGTACATGATCTTAGTAGTATTGTCTATTTGAGGTTACTTAAATGTCAACTGTTAGAAATGAACATAAAAATACTAAAAGCCCCCCCAGCAAGATTCCCTGTGTTCTAGTAGCACTCATTACTATCCCCGTTATGTAGCAGCAACCCTGTTATTCATGATTTATTAGATCACTTCAGCCAAAACTGGATTTTTAAAAACTGTTTACTCAAATACATAAAGAGGAAGTACAAGTGGTTGAGTTCATGCATTATGTCCTACACGGCTACCATCATGATCCAAAGGAACAAGCATTGGGGCGGCTGGGCAGAGCTGCTGAAAGACACACATAGCATAGGTTGCCTTTACCCCTGATTATTGAGAACCTTCTCTGCAGAGGGGATCTTTCTATGAGCATTCACAAACACCCTCTTGACCCATTCAGAAGAGGTTTATTGCTGTCTTCTTTCTCTAACTTCTTGGTTGGTCATCCTCCATTATTTTTCCTTTCAAGTCCCTGACCATTCAGGAAAACAATTAGTCATTACCCATGATTGGTGTGCATCCTTACCTGTAGTTATTTCTTTTTGAAGGCAAAGAGGACACTCAGATGTATCAACTCAATGTTCTATCCATTAGATGGGTAGAATAACCTTCAGAGCCACGTTTTAATGCATCTGTAAATCTGTAGCGGTTCATTTCTGTATGGTGTCAGGAAATTTACAAAGCCTCCTATAAATGGAAACCAAAATTTTTTTTTCTTAGTCAAGTGATCTTAGAGATCTTCCCATTAATCAGTGAGTATGGGTCAAGGAGAGTTGGTAATGTGTCAGGATTAGGTGCATTAGAAGCATTAACCACCAGTTCATGCACTTATTTGTGACCCTGACTTCTCCAAGCCTGATAATGTTTATGTCACTTCCATTTTACAATGGAATACTTTCAGGAATCTCATATTATTGATGACATATTGGATAACATTTCCTGTGTGATGGGAAACTCAAGTCAAAATTCCCTTGCCATTTTTTTTTTCACTGCCATGGATGCTATACCAAGACCTAGTAGCAAATCAGGAGAATATTTTCTGAAAAAGCCATGACTTTGTTTGAAAGTTCTAGAACCTCTGCTGTGATTATTCTATTATGACTGCTATTGGATCTATACAGTACATCAAACTCTCTCAGACATATTGAGCAACATTGACTTTACTGAGTCATAAGGGCAGACTTCGTGACTGCAACCTGCATAACCTTTTCTGGCTTGGAGCACACTCCAAGATAGTGATCTTACAGATTTAAAAAGTGGATCAGAGAAGTACAAATATACTCTGAAAACTGACATATATTACCTCCAAAACAGAACAGAAGAATATTCATTAAACAGGGTGCCTCTTTTCTTAGATCAAGAAGCATAAGATGCAGTGACTTATGTTTCACTTTGGAGGTGATATTCTAAATAACTCTATATGCAGAAACTCTCCTGAAGTGGCATTTCCTTGAATTCTCATAGAGTAGTTTTTGTTTGTTTGTTTTTACCTACACCCTGGATGCATGTATCTTACAAGCCATAGAGAAATCCTCCCAAGTTAAACTCTCCACAAGATCTTAGCAACATGATTTCATGTAAGTCATACAGTATTATATCTTGTGGAATAATGTAATGTTCTTGGTTCCTGTGGACCATTATAACAAAGAGCCATAGAGCTGATGTAGCACTGAGGCAAAACGTGCACTGCTGAACCTTTCAGGTAATGCCACTGGATCTGGTATTCTCTGACTATTGAATTAGGGAAAGTAATAATAACATTTGTCAGCTCTATAGCTACATGACAATTGTCAAATGATTTGTGTGTTGTGCTAGCAAAGGCATGACATCTAAGAGAGCAACTGTAACTCAAGCCACCAGCTAATTAGACTTCGTTGTTATTAATCCTACATTTTTTTTTTTTTTTTTTTTTTGCACAGGTCAAACGAGTAGGCAAAAAAAGAACGTGATGACAATCACTGTTCCCTCTGTTCCATCCCACATGTCTTTTCAACTTTGTTATGAGGTTCAGAAGATGTCAGAAACTTCCATTTGAACTTCTAGTTGGCATGTTATACTAAATCCATAGGTTAAAGAACAAAAATAGGGATGCTGTGGACCAATGAGTACAATCATTAATTGTATACCCAGGAACACAGGATGGTCTGTTGGACCCACTCCATCCACTTTAAGACACTTCTCATTACAGATGAGAAAACTCAGGTAAAGTAACTTGCCGAAGTCTAAGTAAGCAGTGGCTGTCAGGATGAGAGCCCATGTCAGTGTTTCCTAGGACAGTGCTAATAAAAACTACCCTAAAGTGATTTCTGTGATTTAAAATAGCTATTTGTTTGGTTTATGGACTGTGTTGTGTTTCTGAATGTTTCAAAGTGTTTGTCCTGCCCCTGAGAAGTAAATTCCCTTCACAGCTGTGGCTTATGGAAATGAGAATAGTTTAAAAGAGAATATTCCTATCAATGGAATATTGCATTAACTTAAGAGGCACTAAAGTGATGCAGCCTAAACAAAACAAGTTAACATTGTTACTGGAAGTCATCTGTGATTTGCTTAGACTGCAACACTTTAGTGCTTCTAAAGTTAATGCATTCTCTGCCACTTCTCTGCACTAACATATAGTCATTCTAGTCATCACAGGGACAAGGATATGATCTACCTTCTACTATATTCTTGGTGCAACTAATGTATCATCAGACTGGAAATTTTTAAGTTTCATGGTGCATATCAAAACTAATATTAAACTCCTTTCTAGAGCTGAATATCATTTCGAGCTTGTGAAAAAGCAACATATTCTGTTCTCGATCTTGGTATGCTTTAAGCATTTTACAAAGTCTTTTCTCTCTCTGTTATTGGCCTGAATTGTCTTTATAATTTCAAGGGAATATTATTTATTTCTCCATTAATTTAAATATCTGCATCAAGTTTTCATTCCAGTAATTTCATACTAACAAAGTGGCTGAGAGGCTGAAAAGGCAAGAGTCACAACCACTCAAGTCCATGTCTGGAGAAAATGACAGCTTCTGAGGCATATGGGAGATGTCACAATGACACAGTCTCAATCTCCATGCCTGGAGCTGCCTCCCAGGACCATATGAACCTGCCCCACCCCTGTGAGTCTCTTCTCTGTCTTAGATATTGGAGAATTTAGCTCAGTCTTTATAAAAGCCATATTTACCAGTTCCTTATGTCCTTGAAATAATGAGTTCATGAAGATGCCACAGAGATGAGAACAAGTTGGTTATCAGACTTATCTATCTTAATCACCCCAAAATAGCTTTATTCACTGTATGATCTTTTAAGTACCACATTTAAACAAAGGACAGCAGGAGAAATATGAAATGGGAGCAAGACTAGAGGGTCAGATTAGCAGTTAGGCATAATTTCTATCAAGTATAAACTTCAGAACAAAGAGAAACATAAATCTCCACAGTCTTGTGATTAACAATTTGAATCTCCAGCACTTTATTATTTCTGCTTTATGCTACTTCTTTCTTATTACTCCCTCATAATTCTTCTGCCAATGGGGAAATTTCCAAGAACTACCCTAGGCTGGTGTTTCTCAAACTATGATGTACATACAACTCACCTGGGGATCTTATTAAAAACCAGAATCGGATTTGGTATTCAGGTAGGACCTGAAATTCTGCATAACAAGCTGCCAGATGAAGCTGATGCTGCTGGTCTACAGATCATGGGCCACTCCTTGAACAGTGAGGTAGGGGACAAATTCCTCGGGAGAGGGAAGATGCTTTCCTCACTGTCGTCTCCACTTTCCTGCTCGCCCCCTACCCCCACCCCAGGCCTCAATACCAACAAATAGCGCAGCTAGTGTTTGTTAGCTCATCAGTCAATGGGCAGACATTATGCATAGTCATGGCTTTGGGGCATAGTAACATCTTATTTGATGTAACATCTGTCCAGCTGCACATCAAGTCCTGGCAATTTCTCTTCTAAATATCACTTACATGTTCTCTCCTTTGTATCTGCACTACACACCAGTTTTTTGACTGGTCTTCCTGCTTTTCCAGCTTCTCTTCCCTCTAATCCATTCTCTTCACTTCTGTCAGAATGATAATCCAGAAACTGGATTCTTACTGCCCCCAGTGCAAACTCTAAGCTCTCTACTCCTATGGTTTAAAAAACCCCTTTTCCTTCTGGGTGATGTCCAAACTTCCAGGCTGATAGCACACCACTGCCTCACGTAAATCCTGGGTCCCTGCTCTACAAAAAAGTTCATGGCTCCTAGAAGAGGCCATGTTCTTTCCCTGCTTTGTACATGCCTTATTTTCTCTCTGAAAGGTTCTTCCCTTCTCTCATCCCTTCTTTTGATATTAAACACTTCCTTCAAAATCCAGCTCCAATATCATCTGCTTATTAAGGCTTTTCTGAATTTCCTTCTACTCTCAGGTATGGTACAGTTGTGTGTTCTCTCCTGTATGCCCATGCTAAACCATATGTATCCCTCCAAACACACATTTTACAGTGGTCTATCAGATTCCTTTACATAGCAGCCCATCTCCACTAACACTGTGGGTTGTTTGAATATAAATGGTGCCTCATTCATCTTTTCTCCTGCTAAAGTAAAAAACAGTGTTTGTTTTATAGAAGCTGCTCAATATTTTTTTGCTGCATAAATCAGCGGGGAGCTACATAACTGTAGAAACACATACCAACAACTTTCTCACCTAGGGGCTGGTGGCTGTAGTGAACCCTGCTTCCCTACCATGATTTCCTCTCATAGCACTTTGCCTGGCCTCTAACATGGAGAAGAACTTCAGCAGTGGGAAGAGGAAGGAGTATAAAGAGGTGCCAAAGGGGCCAAAGACGCTCCAGTCTTCACATGAATGTTTGGGTGTCCCATTTGGAAATGTAATTGAGCACAATTTCGAAGATGTCACACCAAAATTATTTTCAAGAGATTAAACTTGGAAGAAAGAGAGAAAGTAAGAAAGAAAAGAAGAAAAGAAAAAAAAGAAAAGAAAGAAGGGAGGAGAAGAGCAGGATGAGAGAGGGAGAAAAAAAGAAAGAGAAGGAGGAAAAGAGGGAGAGAGGGAGGGTTGGAGGAAGGAAAGAGGAGCTGAAGGGAAAGAGAGGGCATGGAGAGAGAGAGGGAGGGAGAGAATGAGAAAGAGAAAAGGAAAAAGAAAGGAAGAAAGAAAGAAAAGAAAAAAGAAAGAAAGAGAGGGAACAAAAGAAAAAATAGAAAGAGGGAGGAGAGAGAAAGAAAAGGAAGAAAGAGACGGAGTCAGGGAGGAAGGAAAAAAGCAGGCAAGCAAGCAAATGAGCTTAAAAAGTAAAGATTTCTTCCTTTTTTCCCCCCAAACACGATATTTGCAATCTTTGTGTGAGATGTAGGAGGCATTTCACAGGACTTATCTGTGACTAATGATTATGTTCTCCTCTAGGAAAGGTGTGATGCATGTGGAGTGGGTTCAGCCTCCTCTGAAACTGTCATTTCTCAGTTGGATTTAAAGTCCCACACTGCTGGTGAAGCCCCTCCTTGCTCTGGGCTCAGCAGACTAGAATGTGTGCTGCGTGCATAGCCACAGCTCCTCCCACTGTGGATCTGCCATGAAATCCTAAAGGAAGAGGCCTTTGCACTCAGTGCCCGGGACATTTCTTTTCTTGAAGGACTTGTTCTGAGTGAGAAAGTTCTCTTGACTGGTTCTGGCTCTTGTTTCGGTGTCCCTGCTTATCTTACTTCCCATCATCCATATGAAAAACACATCTAAAACAGACAGCATTGAAGTATAATTTATTTTAAATGCTGTTCAATTGCAATTTTTTCTTCATACCAATTAGGTTATTTAGAAATAGACAACTTAGATTTGCTCTAAGGAATCTCCTCATTTTGTGGATGAAATGACAGACCTAGAGAAAGAGAGGATCTGAGAGAGGTAACTCTGGATGGTGACAGGGCTAGAACTAGAATCCATATTTACGGAGTGCTGGGCAACCTCAATCTCTAATGTGTAGAATACATTGTGTACTTTTTATTAAACTATGTAGTTTTTTAGTTTGGAATCAGAAGACCTGTGTTCAAACCCAAGACCTATGATTTTCTAGTTTTTCCTGTTCTTATACTGAATCCAGTATTCTCTGCTATAAAACAGGTATAACAGTTACTATTCCCATAAGGTTATTGAGAGAAACAAATGCAATTATGAATAAAGATGCATTTTATAAAGACATCATATAAACATTAATTATTGTTACTTCTAACAGTTTGCTAATTTTTTGCATAAAGATTCTAATATAATTTTGTGCCAGCCACAAAACTAATACAAACTGATTTTAAAAGTACTTAAAAGTTCAAAAGTGCACCTGTGACCTATATAAGATGATGGAATTTCTTAGTGAGCTATAAAGTTGTCTTCAGTATGTCCTTTTTACAGATGGCCATGCCTCAACACACCTTTTAATCAATGTTGAGTACGTCATTTGTTTTAAGAATTAGCCAGCATGTTCCAGACACTGGTTCTTCTTGTTATCTTACCCTACGTCATTTTTCCCCACTTTGGGACAGTTAATGCCAAACAAAATTCTCAGATTTTGTCAAAGAAATGATCCATGGGAATTTCCCACACCAAGTTTCCCTGGAATTCAACAATTCAACAGAAGTTTATCAAGTACCAACTGTAAGAATGAAAATTCACACTTGCATAGACTCTAAGAATATGTAGTCTGCTCTGGCTGCTACAGCAAAATAGCACAGACTGATGATTTAAGCAACAGAAATGTATTTTCTCACATTTCTGCAGGCTGGAAGTCTATGATCCAGGTACAGGAAATTCATTTCCTGGTGAGGGTTTTTTCTGACTTGTAGATGGCCACCTTCTCACCATGTCCTCACATGGCCTTTTCTTGGCACATGTGGAGAGAGCGAGCTTTGGTGTCACTTACAATGACACGAATCCCATTAGATCAGGAACACACCCTTATGAGCTTATTTAACCCTAAGTACTTTCCTAGAGACCTCATCCCCAAATGCAGTCACACTGAGGATTAAGCCTTCAACATGTGAATTTGCAGGGACACAAACACTCAGTTCATAACAATCACTAACAAAGCCATCATCTCTATAGTCTGCAGAGATCATGAATATCTTTCCCCATTTCACGGAGATATCTCAGTGACATAAAGTAACTTCTTCAAGTTCCTTGGTGCCACGTTCTGATGCTAAATGCAATGTGTTTCTTATTTCAACACAAACTGTTGCCTCTGGCTATTCATAAGGTTTAAAAGAAATCATAATACCTTGCAGATGCATTATCGAGTTCATGGGTACAAATAAGGGTGGGAGAAGGTCTGTCACTCTGACACTCCTTTAGTCCCTAATTTGTAAATCCTTATACAGTATATTACATGTAAGACTATTAGCATCCATGCTAAAGCAAAACAGTCAAATGAAAGACATTAAGGACAGCTGATCATTATAGTTGTTTTTGTGTAATACACCTTTCTCTGTGACATGTGAGCATGAAGAAAGGAGGAAAGTGCACATTGGTGTTTCTTTCAGCCTCCACGAGGACAGGCTCAAAGTTGGAAGCTGAGGGTGGGAAGCAAAGGACATTCTGCCTGTGAATCTCACTCTATTTGGCAGATGTGGGCAGAGAGAGCTGTGAAGTTTAGATGCATTTCGTGATAAAGTGCCAGCTGCTGCCCAGATGGGACACAGTTCCAACCTCCAATAATATCTTTGCTTTCCTGTCTCATGGCCTCCATTTACCCTAGGGTTGACATAGCAAAAGCATCATGATCTCTCATATTGCTTTAGACATCTGGTGCAAAGAGAAATTTTCCCTGGGCTACTTGAAAACACACAAGATGTGGTTTGGCTGACCAGAAGAGTTTGGAGCTGAAGTTCGGCAATAAAAGTATAAGTTGACAGCATGACAGGAAATACCACAGCTCAGACACTGCACATCACACATACCTGGAGCTACCAGCTGCCAGCACTTGTCCTTTCTTCTTCCAGGGCCATTTCCCACATATAAGGGCCAGAAAATGGACTAGGAAGCTTCACTGGGAATCATGTGTCCTTCAGACTTGTTAGTGTCTTCATCAAGGCAGTCCTCGAATATCCACCTGGGCTCCATATAACCTGGCCTGGTCCTCACTTTAATGATCCTCCTCTAGTTCATCTGAGCTAAATTCAAAATCGGTGACTCCTATTCTCTTCCTGATTTTAAGCTTGCCCTGTTGCTGAAGGTTTCTCTGCTCTATCTGGGAGAAGCAGGCCTCGCTATATAGCTTGCACAGTCCAGGGCAAAATGAAAATGCAGGAAACCCCTTCTCCAAAAGCAGGAAATAAAGTATTGTGAAGAGTACTAGAATATAAAGATTTTTCTTTCTTTCTCTTTCCACTTATCATGATGTGTTTTTTAAATATTTAATGTTATTCTAAGTAGAGAAAAATTAATACTTTAAATTATTAGCTTGAATGTTGTCATTCATCTTTTTATTATACAATGCTAGTTTTAAATTCAAGGATAAGAATATTTAACTCATTCGTGGATCATCAAAATTACACAATTTGTATTTCATGACATATACATGCGTATCTTTTTTGTTCTTTCCAGAACATTGGAAACACTGCACAAAGCCAAATCAACTGTTTTTCTTTTACTTCTTTGTATATACACATTCTACCTAACCTCTCTACCCTCAGCTTACTAATGAGAAAGAAAGAATGAAATAAGGAACTATAGATTTCCTTGTCTTTCCCTTTTCTTGAACGTCATCATTAAATAATGAAATAAGAAACTATAGATTTCCTTATCTTTCCCTTTTCTTTAATATCATCATATTCAGCATCAGTGATTGACTAATCCAAGGAAGAGACATGAATAAGAAGGAATACGATGGAGTTCCTCGATCATTCCTGTTTCCGAAAATGCTATTGCCTTCCTTTTGCATTTGAAGCAAGTTCTGATTAGAATGGAAAGTGTGATCGATTAGAATTGTCGTAACTGCCACTTAGTAATTGCTGTGGTTTCTATCTGTGCCTCTGCCTAAATTTCAGGTCAAATTGTAATCCCCAGTATTGGAGGAGGGGCCTGGTGTGAGGTAATCGGATCATGGGGGCAGAGTTCTCACTAATGGGTTAGCACCATCCCCTCTGTACTGTCCTTGTGTTAGTGAGTGAGTGAGTTATCATGAGATCTGGTTGTTTAAAAGTGTGTACCGGACCCCACTCTTCGCTCTCTCTTGTTCCTGCTACAGCCATGTAAGATGTTCCTGCTTCCACTTTGCCTTTCACCGTGATTGTAAGTGATATGGTTTGGCTGTGTCCTCACCCACATCTCATCTTGAGTTGTAGCTCCCATAATTCCCACGTGTTATCGGAGGGACCCAGTGGGAGATACTGAATCATGGGGGCAGTTTCCCTCATTCTGTTCTCATGGTAGTGAATAAGTTTCACGAGATCTGATGGTTTTATAAGAGGAAACCCATATAAGATGTGCCTTTAGCCTTCTGCCATGATTCTGAGGCCTCTCTAGCAATTAAATGGTTTTTTCTTTATAAATTACCCAGTCTCAAGTATGTCTTATTAGCAGTGTGAAAATGGACTAATACAGCAAACTGGTACTGGAAGAGTGGGACCCTGCTGTAAAGATGCCCAAAAATGTGGAAGCAACTATGGAACTGGGTAACAGGCAGAGGCTGAAACAGTTTGGAGGGTCCAGAAGAAGACAGGAAAATGTGGGAAAGTTTGGAACTCCCTAGAGTGACTTTGACCAAAATGCTGAGAATGATATGGACAATGAAATCCATGCTGAGGTGATCTCACATGGAGATGAGGAACTTGTTGGGAACTGGAGTAAAGGTGACTCTTGCTATGTTTTAGCAAAGAGGCTGGTCGCATTTTACCCCTGCTTTGAACTTGAAGGAGGTGATTTAGGGTATCTGGTGGAAGAAATTTCTAAGCAGAAAAGCATTCAAGAGGTGACTTTGGTGCTGTTAAAAGCATTCAGTTTTCAAAGGCAAACAGGGCATAAAAGTTTGGAAAATTTGCAGCCTGACAATGCGATAGAAAAGGAAAACCTATTTTCAGAGGAAACATTAAAGCTGGCTGCAGAAATGTGCTTAAGTAATGAGAAGCCAAATGTTAGTTGCCAAGACAATGGGGAAAATGTCTCCAGGGCATGTCAGACACCTTTGTAACAGACCCTCCCATCACAGGCCCAGATGTCTGGGGAAAAAAATGATTTCCTGGGCTGGGCCCAGGCCCCCCATGTGGTGTGCAGCCTCAGTGTCCTGCATCCCAGCTGCTCTAGCCATGGCTAAAATGGGCCAAGGTACAGCTCCGGCCATGGCTTCAGAGGGTACAAGCCCCATGCATTGGCAGCTTTCATGTGGTGTTGAGCCTGCAGATGCACGGAAGTCAAAAATTGAGGTTTGGGAACCTCTGCCTATTTTTCAAAGGATGTATGGAAATGCTTAAATGTCCAAGCAGAAGTTTGCTGTAGGGATGGGTCCCTCATGAAGAACCTCTGCTAAGGCAGTGAAGAAGGGAAACATGGGGTTGACACCCCCACACAGAGTCCCCACTGGGACACTGCTTAGTGGAGCTGCAAGAAGAGGCCTACCATCCTGCAGACCACAGAATAGTAAATTCACCAACATCTTTCACTGTGTGTCTCGAAAAGCTGCAGACACTCAACACCAGCATGTGAAAGCAGCAAGGAGGGGGGCTCTACCCTGCAAAGCCACAGGGGAGAGCTGTTCAAAACCATGGGATCCCACCACTTGCATCAGCAGGACCTGGATGTGAGACATGGAGTCAAACAAGATCATTTTGGAGCTTTAAGATTTGACTGCCCTGCTGGATTTCAGACTTGCAAATGACCCGTATCCCCTTTGTTTTGACCAATTTCTCCCATTCGGAATGGCTGTGTTTACCCAATGCCTGTACCCCCATTGTATCTAGGAAGTAATTAACTTGCTTTTGATTTTGCAGGCTGATAGGCAGAAGGGACTTGCCTTGTTTCAGATGAGAGTTTTGGACTGTGACTTTTGAGTTAATGCTGAAATGAGTCTCTGGGGGACTATTGGGAAGGCATGATTGGTTTTGAAATATGAAGATAAGAGATTTGGGAGGGGTCAGGAGTGGAATGATATAGTTTGGCTCTGTGTCCCCATCCAAATATCATCTTATAATTTCCATAATTCCCACTTGTTATGGGAGAGACCTGGTGGAAGATGACTGAATCATGTGTTGGGTCTTTCCTGTGCTGTTCTAATGATAATGAGTAAGTCTCACAAAATCTGATGGTTTTGTAAAGAGGAGTTTCTCTGCACAAGTTCTCTCTCTCTGCCTGATGCCATCTGTGTAAGATGTGACTTGCTCCTCCTGGTCTTCTGCCATGATTGTGAGGCCTCCCCAGCCATGTGGAACTGTAAATGCAATAAACCTCTTTATTTTGTAAATTGCCCAGTCTTGGGTATGTCTTTGTCAGCAGCATGAAAAGAGACTAATACACTTGGGTATGTCTTTATCAGCAGCATGAAAATTAACTAATACAGTAAGTTTCCTGGTGCCTCCCCAGAAGCTGAGTGGATGCCAACTTAATGCTTCGTATACATCTTGTAGAACCTCTTTCTTTTATAAATTATTCAGTCTGTTAGGTATTTTTTATAGCAGTGCAAAAATGGACTAATACTTAAAATTGGTACCGGCAGTGGGGCATTGCTATAAAGATACCTGAAAATGTGGAAATGGCTTTGGAACTGAGTAATGGATAGAGACTGGAAGAGTGTGGAGAGCTCAGAAGAAGACAGGAAGATTAGGGAAAATTTGTAACTTACTGGAGACTTGTTAAATTGTTGTGACCAAAATGCTGATAGCAATAAGAGCAGAGATACCCAGGCTGATGAGGTCTCAGATGGAGATGAGGAACTTATTGGGGACTGGAACAAAGGTAACTTTTGTCATTTGTTAGTAAAGAACCTGGTGGCATTGTGCTCCTGCCCTAGGTATCTGTGGAACATTGAACTTCAGAGTGATGATTTCGGGTATCTGGTGAAAGAAACTTCCAAGCAACAAAACATTCAAAAAGTGATCTGGCTGCTTCTAATTACCTATGATCATTTGCATGAGCAAATAAATGACCTGAAACTGGAATTTATATTTAAAAGAGAAGCACAGCATAAAAGCTTGGAAATTTTTTCAGTGTGGCCTTGTGGTAGAAAAGAAAGACCCATTTTCAGGGAAGAAATTCAAGGCAGCTAGAGAAGTTTGCACAAGTTAAAAATGAGCCAAGTGCTAACATCCAAGAAAATGGGGAAAAGGCCTCAAAGGCATTTCAGAGATCTGTGTAGCAGCCCCTCCCATCACAGGCCCAGATGCCTCAGAGGACAGAATGATTTCATGAGCCATGCCCAGGGGCCTGCTGCCCTGCACAACCTTGGGACATTGTTCCCTGCATTCCAGACATTCCAGCTCCAGCTACGGCTCCAAGAGGCCCAGGTACAGCTCAGGCACTGCTTCAAAGGATGCAAGCCATAAACCTTGGTGGCTCCCATGTGGTGTTAAACCTGAAGGCACACAGAGTACAAAAGTTGATGCTTAGGAGTCTTTGCCTAGATTTCAGACGATGTGTGGAAGTGCTTGGATGTCCAGGAAAAAGCCTGAAGTAGGAGCAGAGCCCTCATGTAAAACCTCTACTATGACAGTGCAGATTGCAAATGTGGAGTTGAATCCCCAACACAGAGTCCCCTCTGGGGCACTGCCTAGTGGAGCTGTGAGAAGAGGGCCATAGTCCTCCAGACCCAGAAATGGTAGGTCCACTGACAGCTTGTACCTCATGCCTGGAAAAGACTCAACCACTCAACACCAGGTCTTGAGAGCAGCCTTGGGTGGGGAAACCTGCAAAACCACAGGGGCAGAGTTTCCCAAGGCTCTGGGAGCACATCTCTTGCATCAGTGTGCCCTGGACAAGAGACATGGAGTTAAAAGAGAATATTCTGGAGATTTAAAATTTAATGACTGCCCTTCTGGGTTTCACACTTGTTACCCCTTTGTTTTGATAAATTTCTCTTTTTTGGAATGGGAGTATTTACTCAATGCCTATATCACCATTTTATCTTGGAAGTAACTAGTTTTTTATTTTACAGACTCATAGGTGGAAGGGACTTGCCTTATCTCAGATAAGACTTTGGGCTTTGGACTTTTGAGTTAATGTTGGAATTAGCTAAGATCTTGGGGGACTGTTGGGAAGGCATGATTGTATTTTGAAATGTGAGAAGAATATGATATTTGAGAAGGACCAAGGGTGGAATGATATGGTTAAAATATGTGTCCCAGCCCAAATCTTATGTTGAATTTTAATCCCCATTGTTGGAAGAAGGGCCTGGTGGGAGGTAATTTGATCATGGCATGGAGTTATCACTAATGGTTTAGCACTGTTAATGTGCTAGTGTTAATGTGATAGTGAGTTATCATGAGATCTGGTTGTTTAAAAGTGTGTAACAAAAGTGTGGAGTTATCACTAATGGTTTAGCACTGTTAATTTGCTGCTGTTAATGTGATAGTGAGTTATGAGATCTGGTTGTTTAAAAGTGTGTAACAGCCCCCACTCCTTGCTCTCTCTTGCTCCTACTCTGGCCATGTAAGACACACCTGCTCCCCCTTCACTTTCTGTCATAATTGTAAGTTTCCTGGGACTTTAAAGTAACTTCCAAGGCCAAGAAGGTGCCAGTATCTTGCCTTCTATACAGCCTGTGGAACAATAAGCAAATTAAACCTCTTTTTTAAAATTATACTTTAAGCTCTAGGGTACATGTGCACAATGTGCAGGTTTGTTACATATGTATACATGTGTCATGTTGGTGTGCTGTGCCCATTAACTCGTCATTCTCATTAGGTATATCTCCTAATTCTATCCTTCCCCCCTGCCCCCACCCCACGACAGGCCCCAGTGTGTGATGTTCCCCATCCTGTGTCCAAGTGTTCTCATTGTTCAATTCCCATATATGAGTGAGAACATGCGGTGTTTGGTTTTATGTCCTTGTGATAATTTGTTCAGAATGATGGTTTCCAGCTTCATCCATGTCCCTAAAAAGGACATAAACTCATCCTTTTTTATGACTGCATAGTATTCCATGGTGTATATGTGCCACATTTTCTTAATCCAGTCTTTCATTGATGGACATTTGGGTTGGTTCCAAGTCTTTTCTGTTGTGAGTAGTGCTGCAATAAACATATGTGTGCATGTATCTTTACAGTAGCATGATTTATAATCCTTTGGGTTAATGTAATGGGATTATATTACATTACATTACATTACATAATGGGATGGCTGGGTCAAATGGTATTTCTAGTTCTAGATCCTTGAGGAATCACCACACTGCCTTCCACAATGGTTGAACTAGTTTACACTCCCACCAACAGTGTAAAAGTGTTCATATTTCTCCACATCCTCTCCAGCACCTGTGGTTTCCTGACTTTTTAATGATCACCATTCTTACTGGTGTGAGATGGTGTCTCATTGTGGTTTTGATTTGCCTTTCTCTGATGGCCAGTGATGATGAGCGTTTTTTCATGTGTCTGTTGGCTGCATAAATGTCTTCTTTTGAGAAGTGTCTGTTCATATCCTTTGCCCACTTTTTGATGGGGTTGTTTGATTTTTTCTTGTCAATTTGTTTCTTTGTAGATTCTAGATATTAGCCATTTGTCAGATGAGTAGATTGTAAAAATTTTCTGCCATTCTGTAGGTTGCCTGTTCACTCTGAGGGTAGTTTCTTTTGCTGTGTAGAAGCTCTTTAGTTTAATGAGATCCCATTTGTCAATTTTGGCTTTTGTTGCCATTGCTTTTGGTGTTTTAGACATGAAGTCCTTGCCCATGCCTATGTCCTGAATGGTATTGCCTAGGTTTTCTTCTAGGGTTTGTCAAAGATCAGATGGTTGTAGAAGTGTGGTATTATTTCTGAGAGCTCTGCTGTGTTCCATTGGTCTATATCTCTCTTTTGGTACTAGTACCATGCTGTTTTGGTTACCGTAGCCTTGTAGTGTAGTTTCAAGTCAGGTAGCAGGATGCCTCTAGCTTTGTTCTTTTTGGCTTAGGATTGTCTTGACAATGTGGGTTCGTTTTTGGTTCTATGTGAACTTTAAAGTAGTTTTTCCCAATTCTGTGAAGAAAGTCATTGGTAGCTTGATGGGGATGGGATTGAATCAATAAATCTATAAATCACCTTGGACAGTATGGACATTTTCATGATATTGATTCTTCCTATCCATGAGCATGGAATATTCTTCCATTTGTTTATGTCCTCCTTTATTTCCTTCAGCAGTGGTTTTTAGTTCTCCTTGAAGACGTCCTTCACATCCCTTGTAAGTTGGATTCCTAGATATTTTATTTCTTTGAAGCAATTTTAAATGGGAGTTCACTCATGATTGGGCTCTCTGTTTGTCTGTTATTGGTGTATAGGAATGCTTGTGATTTTTGCACATTGATTTTGTATCCTGAGACTGCTGAAGTTGCTTATCAGCTTAAGGACATTTTGGGTTGAGACGATGGGGTTTTCTAAATATACAATCATGTTATCTGCAAACAGGGACAACTTGACTTCCTCTTTTCCTAATTGAATACCATTTATTTCTTTCTCTTGCCTGATTGCCCTGGCCAGAACTTCCAACACTGTGTTGAATAGGAGTGGTGAGAGAGGGCATCCCTGTCTTGTGCCAGTTAGTAAAGGGAATGTTTCCAGTTTTTGCCCATTCAGTTATGATTTTGGCTGTGGATTTGTCATAAATAGCTCTTATTATTTTGAGATACATCTCATCGATACCTAGTTTGCTGAGAGTTTTTAGCATGAAGGGCTGCTGAATTTTGTCAAAGGCCTTTTCTGCATCTATTGATATAAACATGTGGTGTTTGTCTTTGGTTCTGCTTATATGATGGATTATGCTTATTGATTTGTAGATGTTAAACCAGCCTTGCATCCCAGATATGAAGCCAAGTTGATTGTGGTGGATAAGCTTCTTGATGTGCTGCTGGATTCAGTTTTCCAGTATTTTATTAAGGATTTTTGCATCGATGTTCATCATGGATATTGGTCTAAAATTCTCTTTTTTTGTTGTGTCTCTTCCAGGCTTTGGTATCAGGATGATGCTGGCCTCATAAAATGAGTTAGGAAGGATTTCCTCTTTTTCTATTGATTGGAATAGTTTCAGAAGGAATGGTACCAGCTCCTCTTTATACCTCTGGTAGAATTTGGCTCTGAATGCATCTGCTCCTGGACTTTTTTTGGTTGGTAGGCTATTAATTATCAGGTATTCAACTTCTTGTTAGTCTTGGGAGGTTGTATGTATCCAGGAATTTTTCCATTTCTTCTAGATTTTCTAGTTTATTTGCATAGAAGTGTTTATAGTATTCTCTGATAGTAGTTTGTATTTCTGTGGGATCAGTGGTGATATCCCGTTTGCATTTTTTATTGTGTCTATTTGATACTTCTCTCTTTTCCTCTTTATTAGTCTTGCTAGCGGTCTATCAATTTGGTTGATCTTTTCAAAAAACCAGGTCCTGGATTCCTTGCTTTTTTAACGGGTTTTGTGTCTATCTCCTGTTCTGCTCTAATCTTAGTTATTTATTTCTTTCTGCTAGCTTTTGAATGTGTTTGTCTTGCTTCTCTAGTTCTTTTAATTGTGATGTTAGGGTGTCAATTTTAGATCTTTCCTGCTTTTCTCTTTGGGCATTTAGTGCTATCAATTTCCCTCTACACATTGCTTTAAATGTGTCCCAGAGATTCTGGTATATGTCAGCATTTGCTTGTCTGTAAAGGATTTTATTTCTCCTTCACTGATGAAACTTAGTTTGGCTGGATATGAAATTCTGGCTTGAAAATTCTTTTCTTTAAGAATGTTGAATACTATACTGGCCCCCACTCTCTTCTGGCTTGTAGTGTTTCTGCTGAGATCCGTTGTTAGTCTGATGGGCTTCCCTTTGTGGGTATCCTGACCTTTCTCTCTGGCTGCCCTTAATAATTTTTCCTTCATATCAACTTTGGTGAATCTGACAACTATGCATCTTGGAATTGCTCTTCTTGAGGAGTATCTTTGTGGCATTCTCTATATTTTCTGAATTTGAATGTTGGCCTGCCTTGTTAGGTTGGGGATGTTCTCCTGGATAATACCCTGAAGAGTGTTTTCCAACTTGGTTCCATTGTCCCCGTCACATTCAGGCACACCAATCAGATGCAGATTTGGTCTTTTCACATAATCCCATATTTCTTGGAGGTTTTGTTCATTTCTTTTTACTCTTTTTTCTCTAAACTTCTCTTCTCACTTCATTTCATATATCTGATCTTTAATCACTGACACCCTTTCTTCCACTTGATTGAATTGGTTACTGAAGCTTATGCATGCCTCGCATAGTTCTCGTGCCATGGTTTTCAGCTCCATCAGGTCATTTAACATCTTCTCTATGCTGTTTGCTCTAGTTATCCATTCATCTAATCTTTTGTCAAGGTTTTTAACTTCTTTGTGATGAGTCGTAACATCCTCCTTTGGCTCAGAGAAGTTTGTTATTTCTGATTGTCTGAGGCCTTCTTCTCTCAACTTGTCAAAGTCATTCTCTGTCCAGCTTTGTTCCATTGCTTGTGAGGAGCTGCATTCCTTTGAAGGAGAAGAGGTGCTCTGATTTTTAGAATTTTCAACTATTCTGCTCTGGTTTCTCCCCATCTTTGTGGTTTTATCTACCTTTGGTCTTTGATGATGGTGATGTAGAGATGCGGTTTTGGTGTGGATGTCCTTTCTGTTTGTTAGTTTTCCTCCTAAGAGTCAGGACCCTCAGCTGCAGGTTTGTTGCAGTTTGCTGGAGGTCCACTCCAGACTCTGTTTGCCTGGGTATTACTAGTAGAATCTGCAGAACAGCAAATATTGTAGAATGGCAAATGTTGCTACCTGATCCTTCCTCTGGAAGCTTCATCTCAGAGTGGTACCCAGTTGTATGAAGTATCAGCTGGCCCCTACTGGGAGGTGCTTCCCAGTTACGCTACTCAGTCATCAGGGACCCACTTGGGGAGGCAGTCTGTACATTCTCAGATCTTAAACTCTGTGCTGGGAGAACCACTACTCTCTTCAAAGCTGTCAGACCAGAATGTTTAAGTCTGCAGAAGTTTCTGTTGCCTTTTGTTCAGCTATGCCTTGCCCCCAGAGGTGGAGTCTTCAGAGGCAGGTAGGCCTCCTTGAATTGCAGTGGGCTCCACCAAGTTTGAGCTTTCCTGCCACTTTGTTTACCTACTCAAGCCTCAGCAATGGTGGACACCCCTCCCCAAGCCTTGCTGCCACCTTGCAGTTCAATCTCAGACTGCTGTGCTAGGAGTGAGCGAGACTCTGTGGGTGTGGGACCCTCCGAGCCAGGTGTAGGATTTAATCTCCTGGTGTGCCATTTTCTAAGACCATTGGAAAGGTGCAGTATTAGGGTGGGAGGGTCCCAATGTTCCAGGTACTGTCTGTCACATCTTCCCTTGGCTAGGAATGGGAATTCCCCAACCCCTTGTGCTTCCCAAGTGAGGCGATGCCCTGCCCTGCTTTGGCTCATTCTCCATGGGCTGCACCCAGTGTCCAACAAGCCCCAGTGAGATGAACCCAGTACCTCAGTTGGAAATGCAGAAATCACCTGTCTTTGCGTTGCTCATGCTGGGAGCTGTAGACTGGAGCTGTTCCTATTTGGCCATCTTGGAACCTCCTCACAAATTATACCTCTTTTCTTTATAAATTACCCATTCTCAGGTATGTATGTATGTATGTATGTATGTATGTATGTATGTATGTATTGAAATGGAATTTCACTCTTTTTGCCCAGGCTGTTGTCTCAGCTCACTGCAATCTCAACCTCCTAGGTTCAAGTGATTCTCCTGCCTCAGTCTTCCAAGTAGATGGGATTATAGGCACCCACCACCTTGCCTGCCTAATTTTTGTAATTTTAGTAGAGACAGGGTTTCACCACGTTTGCCAGTCTGGTCTCAAGCTTCTGATCTCAGGTGATCTGCCCACCTTGGCCTCCCAAGATGCTGGGATTACAGGTGTGAGCCACTATGCCTGGCATCTCCAATAGTTCTTTATAGCAGTGCTAGAATGAACTAATTAGTCATATATGAAACAAATTTACCTTGCTTTCACTTTGAGTCTCTCTGATGTCCCATGTACCCAGTGCACATCAGGCACCTTGTGGTCATGAGTGCCCTATGCTTATGGAGATCTTGTGCTCATGGGCATCCTGTGCTCATGGACACCCTTCCTCATGGTGCATCCTGTGCTTGTCGGCCATGATGCATGCTATATGCAAATAAAGAAGGAAGTGATTAAGAACATACATATTATACATATTTCCTCTTCATGTATATCCTTCATTGCCCCACTGGACTTCACTTACAAAAAAAGTAAATGAAAAGATGTAATTACAAATAATTTCAAGATGGTAACATCAGAACACTAAACCCAGTGTGAGGCTGTCTTGAGGGGACATTGTGCAACTGCATAATTCCCTTCTGCCACATTGTAGGGTATGAGATTGAAGAATACGGTTACCAGGGATGTATGGGGGAATGCTTTGGGAGTAATCCCTAGTAATTTACGTCCTTAGGGAACATATTTATACCTAATTGTGATGGTGGTATATTTCATTCCTTACCACGTGATGAGGCATTTTCTACAGAAGAAGCAACACACAATTGGTACCATTAATTGAACATGTCTCATGGGCTACATGTGATTTTTCTCCTACAACACAATGAAAGTTCTTTTAAAAGATGCTTATGTGTTAAAGAAATATTGCAGGATTCAGGTTATTGTTTCTCCTAATGAAGCAGAGAGAGTTTTCCTTGTGAGATTTGATAAAATAAATCATTTTTTCTGCACAGATAAATATCATTAAAAAAACACAGTTGTGAGATAAAATCCTTTCTTCTCTGATTCTCTCTTTGCTTTAGAGAGCCTTTGAAAATTCTTTTCAGTTTCTACTTCCAACTCTTTTTGTTCCCAATGAATTAGCAGATTTTAATCTGAATTCTTACAGTTACTGTACAAAAGTTTAAATTCTATTTTCTTTTCATAAAAGAAAGAAACTAGACACCATGACACTACCTTTAAAATAAAAAAATGAATTGTATTATTTATAAAAATTGACTTAAACTTCAACAACAAGAAAACGGACCTGAGTTTAGGCCTCCATGTAGTAGGTAGAATATTAGACATCTATTTGAGTGCAAATCATCATATGGTATTAGCAAATAAATATAAAATTATTATATTTTATAAATCAGCAAATTATAGCATACAATTTTAGGTCTTCATAAATGATAAAATCTAATATCTTAGTACTCATATGAATCTGCCTCATGCTGTAATAAAAATATATCCAAGACTGACTAATTTATAAAGGAAAGAGAGTGCTTTAGAACAGGAACCTCTTTGACATTTTTCTCCTTGACTCACAGTTCCACATTGCTGGGGAGGCCTCACAATCATGGCAGAAGTCAAAGGAGCAAAGTTACATCTTACATGGGGGCAGGCAAGAGATAGAGTATGTGTGGGAGCTTATAAAACATCAGATCTCGTGAGACTTATTTATTATCACAAGAACAGCATAGGAAAAACCCACTCCCATGATTCAATTATTTCCCACTGGGTCCCTCCCACAACACATGAGAGTTATGGGAGCTACAGTTCAAGATGAGATTTGGGTGGGGACAGAGTCAAACCATATCGTTCCACCCCTGGCCCCTCCCAAATCTCATGTCCTCAAATTTTAAAACCAATCATGTCTTCCCACCAATCCCCCAAAGTCTTAACTCATTTTAGCATTAACTCAAAAGTCCACAGTCGAAAGTCTTATCTGAGACAAGGCAGGTCCTTTCCACCTACAAGCCTGTAAAATCAAAAGCAAGTTAGAGATACAATGGGAGTATAGGCATTGGGTAAATATACTCATTCCAAATGGGAGAAATTGGCCAAAACAAAGGGGCTATGGGCTCCATGCAAGTCCAAGATCTAATAGGGCAGTAATTAAGCCTTAAAGTTCCAAAATGATCTCCTTTGACATGTCTCACACCCAGATTACGCTGGTGCAAGAGGTGGTCTCCCAGAGCCTTGGGATGCTCTGTCCCTTTGGCTTTGCAGGATATAATCCCAGTCCTGGCTGCTTTCATGGGCTGGTGTTGAGTGTCTTTGTCTTTTACTGGTGCACAGTGCAAGCTGTTGATGAATCTACCATTCTGGGGTCTGGAGTACAGTGGCCCTCTTCTCACAGCTCCATTAGGCAGTGCCCCAGTAGGGACTCTGTGTGGGGTCTCCAACCCTAAATTTCCCTCTGCACTACTCTGGCAGAGGTTCTCTATGGGGACTCTGCCCCTACAGCACACCTCTGCCTGGACATCCAGGCATTTCCATATACTCTCCCAAATCTAAGCAGAAGTTCCCAAACCTCAATTCTTTACTTCTGTGCAACTGCAGGCTCAACACCACATAGAATCTGCTGAGGTTTGGGGTTTATACCCTCTAAAGCCATGACCAGAGCTGTATCTTGACCCCTTTTAGCCATGGCTAGAGCAGCTGGGATGCAGTACACTGAGTGTCTAGGCTGCACACAGCAGGTGGTGCCTGGGCCCAGCCCAAGAATTCATTTTTTTTTCTCTAGGCATCTGGGCCTGTGATGGGAGGGGCTGCCACAAAGGTCTCTGACATGCCCTGGAGACATTTTCTCCATTGTCTTGGTGATTAACATTTGGTTCCTTGTTACTTATGCAAATTTCTGCAGCAGGCTTGAATTTCTCCCCAGAAAATGTGTTTTCTTTTCTATCGTACTGTCAAGCTGCAAATTTTCCAAACTTTTATGCTCTGTCACCTTTTGAATGTTTTGATGCCTAGAAATTTCTTCCGCCAGATGCCCTAAATCATCTCCCTTAAGTTCAAACTTCCACAGACATCTGGGGCAGGGGCAAAATGTGGCCAGTCTCTTTGTATACCAAGAGTAGCCTTTATTCCAGTTTGCAATAAGTTCTTTATCTCCATCTGAGACCACCTCAGCCTGGAACTTATTGTCCATATCACTATCAGCATTTTGGTCAAAGCCACTCAAGAAGTCTCTAGGGAGTTCCAAACTTTCCCACATTCTCCTGTCTTCTTCTGAGTCCTCCAACCTGTTTCAACCTCTGCCCATTACCCAGTTCCAAAGTCACTTCCACATTTTTAGGTATCTGTACAGAAGAACCCCACTCTACCAGTACCAATTTATTGTATTAGTCTGTCCTCATGCTGCTAAGGAAGACATATGTGAGACTGGGTAATTTATAAAGAAAAGAAGCTTAACTGACTCATAGTTCCACATGGCGGGGGAGGCCTCACAATCGTGGTGGAAGGCAAAAGAACAAAGTCATGTCCTACATGGCAGCAGGCAAGAGAGAACCTGTGCAGGGGAACTCCCCTTTATAAAACCATCAGATCTCATGAGAATTATTAATTACAAAAACAGCATGGGAAAGACTGCCCCCACCACCCAGCCCATGATTAAATTATCTCCCACTGGGTCCCTCCCATGACACATGAGAATGATGAGAGCTACAATTCAAGATGAGATTTGGGTGGGGACACAATTAAACCATATCAATACTCATGACTTCTAAGTTAAGTTGGGTGAGTTTTCTGTTTTATTCTCCAGATACTCATATCAAAAAAATGTCTAATCACTATAATTGCCTGTGAGTATTAGGCTGCATTTCAAAAGAGCAAGGCCAAAGCTGAATAACACCAGCACTTAGCAGATGACAGTTGAGTTTCCTTTGGTTGGAATTGTTGGTACTCTTTTTCTATTACATACCTTTTGGGTCTGCAAATTGTAGTTACCTCTACTCTTAGACACTCTTAAAGAAAAATAAGAGGTATCGGTCCTTCCAGGTGAGTTCACTTTTTTTTTTTCTGATATTTTTTAGAAGGAAACTTCCAAATTGATAATCTTTTTATTTTCAGTGATGCATTGGTAAATGTTAAATAACCAGCACTAGGGAAGGAAGAGGGATGGAATGAACTGATTTGTATCCCTTGCTGAGTTCTATAATGTAAATATTCCCACCATGGCTGATTCTGAGTTACCGGTTGTCATCACTGAATGGAGAGTTGGAAAGAAATGCTAGCAACCAGGTATTATGAGGTGGTACAGACCCACTTGAGCACATACAACTGCTACCTTGATTTTAGAAAATCATTAGGAATATGTTCAAACAAATCAGAAAGTTAAATAAGTCTAAGTTAGCCCTGTTGAAGAGGTAGCAAAAAATCTGTGACAATATCCTGAAACTCTATCCATTGGGATACTTTGTACAACTTTAAATTTGTATTTTACTCAATTTGATAAAATAGATGCTGCTTCTTCTCTAACTCAGCAATTTCTCAGACTGTACTTTTTTCCCTAAATCTTCTAATCTGTTGTGTTTACATATCTTAGGTTTTTCTAACTTAATAATGATTTTTACTTCTATTTCATTATAAAGCAGAATGGTAGTAAATCTTATAAAATAAAATTTAATAGAGATAAGTTTAAGATTCTGAACGTGGTCCAAAAATCCAACCTCTTGCTTACAGAATGGGGGCATCAGAATTTAGCAATAGTACCAATAAAAATAACTTGGGCTACTAGTTTAATGTATCCATATGATGGATGATATAGCTGCTAAAAACAGAGCAGGATTTTAGCCTGCCTTATTAAAGACTGTTATCGTTCTCTAACAGTGGTTCTGAGGCATGATTGCACCCTTGAACGATCATCAAAATTGCAAACAATCCTCATGCCCAGACCATATCCTAATTTCATCTCTCAGAGACCCAGACATCAGTACTTTTTAAAACTCCCCAGGTGATTCAAATGTGCTGTCAACTTAGAGAACCACTGATCTAGAACAGTGTTTGAAGAAGTTAATATGAGTTCGTATGAGTTACCTGGAATTTCACTAAAATACAAATTCCAATTCAGTAGACCTGGAGTAAGGGTGTGAAGTTTTCATTTCCAACAACTTCCTGGGTAATTCTACTGGATCACAGGACAATTGTAGTAAGGATTTAGAACAAGGGAAGTGTGCTCTGTTCAGCAATTAATGGTTCATACCTGGATTATTGAGTTAATTTCCTAGAGTGACATAGAGAAACTCAAGCACGTTCATAGAGACAGGAATTATGAAGATTTTACTTCTTGTTCTGCAATGATAAGTTGAAGGAACTAGAGTTATTTAGCTAGCCGACAAGAAGACACTGTGGAAACATGATAACTAGTTTTAGAGAAATAAAGAATGATTACATAAAACCAAGATTAAGTTTGTTTATTCTTCCTCAAGAGATAGAACTACAAGTAATGGGTAGACACTACAGCAAAACAGATTTTGGATCAATATACAGTAGAATATAGTAGCCAGAGCTCACCAAAGTTGGAATAGATTGTCTTGGGAAGAAATGCATACCCATAACAGGATATGATTTGGTGATAACTTTGTGAGGCTTCTACAGAAATAAATTAAACATGGAAAGAGAGATGATCACTCAAGATGACATTTAACACACTTTCCAAAACTGAGTCTATGATGTTCTGCATTTCTTTTCAGTCTAACGTCTGTAGCTTCTAGCTTATGGTAGGCAGTCAAGTCTAGGATTTTAACAGTGCCTACAAACCAGGGATTTCTTTCCCTTACTTTTCCATTCCTTCATGAAATTACAAGGTTTTGTTTGCCTGAATATTCATGCAGATACTGCCCTTCCCCTGAGCCCCCACATCTTTTCTTGTTTCATTTTGAAAATATGCTACTTCTGTTTTGAACTCAAATGGAAAACTCTCAATGATTACGTAGCTCTTTCGATTCAAGCAACTAAAGTTGGTATTCTGATTAGTCTAAGCATCCTTCCTTATCACATCCCATTTTGACTCTCTCATTTGTTGATGGTGATAAAAGCATTCAATTTATAAGACTACTTTTTTGCCCAAACTGGTAATCATTTTAAAGGTTCTCCCTAATTTAGTTTTCTTGTTTATGCTTGCATCTGGGTGATGGCCAGCAATTCTATACACTCAATTATCCCAAGAAATAACAGAGTACCTGAAGAGGTGAAACCCTTGCTTAATAGTCCTAATCAACATATTTGGTTTATTTTTTTTTTTTTTATGAATTCAACTAAGAGTGGACAAGTCAATACAACATCTATTTTATTTAAACTAATTTATGGTTGGTTAGGTAAGATGGCTTGGAAATAATACTTCTGAATGTCTATACAGAATTTTTCAGTAAAATCAGATACTAAAGTGCTAGAATCATGCCAATAGACTGGTAGTTTAAAATGGCAGCATAAAAATTAATGCAGTTTCTGAGTTGTGGGTTTCACAGATCACTGAGACCTGGAAACATTTACAGTTTTCTCGTTGGTTTTCCTTCCTAACATCATGAGTTATTTAAAACTCCCAGCTGTTTCACAAATCAGTGTTTTCCTTCATTTCAGTTTAATTCAGTTTGTTCTAACCTCACTTCTCAGAATTTTATGGAGCTGTTTTGAACCTCAGTTTTAATAAGGTTTTCATATGCAATTATTTCCATGTCAAGAATTTTTTATGTGTTTGACAATATAATCAAAGACTTCTTAAGAGTTTTCAGGTGTTATTATCCACAGAAAAGTATATTGTGTCCTCAAATAGTGAGGAATAGTGAACAAAATTGTAATTCTGTACCCAGTGATATTTTTCCACAAGTGGCCTCCCATGTGAAGAAATTGGATGTAATACTATTGTCATACTCCTTCTTTATTTTAGCCCTTAAAAAAATCACTCTTGTCCATTCTACAAGAAATATTAGGCCGGGCGCGGTGGCTCAAGCCTGTAATCCCAGCACTTTGGGAGGCCGAGACGGGCGGATCACGAGGTCAGGAGATCGAGACCATCCTGGCTAACACGGTGAAACCCCGTCTCTACTAAAAATACAAGAAAATTAGCCGGGCGAGGTGGCGGGCGCCTGTAGTCCCAGCTACTCGGGAGGCTGAGGCAGGAGAATGGCGTGAACCCCGGGAGGTGGAGCTTGCAGTGAGCCGAGATCGCGCCACTGCACTCCAGCCTGGGGCACAGAGCAAGACTCCGTCTCAAAAAAAAAAAAAAAAAAAAAAAAAAAAAGGAAATATCATTAGCCTGTATCTAACAAAAAAATCAAAAATTTACATAGGAAAAGAAATAAAGACTAAATAAATAGAGGGCCACACCATGTACTCAGGTAGAAAAACTCAGCATCATAAAGATGTCAGTACTAATAAGTTCATCTATAAATTTAATGTAATACCAGTGGGATATTGTCCATTAGACAAGCTGACTGTAAAATACATATGGCAGAATAAGCAAGCAGGAATAGTCAGAATAATTCCAAAAAATAAAAGAAATAAAAGGAAGTAGACATACTAGATCTGAGAATACTTTGCAATAGCTAAAATAATTAAAATAGTGAAGAACTAAAACAAAAATCATTATGGTAGAGGCTGTTCATTTTTACAAGTAATTTTACTGGAAGTGTCAATGTACCCATAGTTTAAAAATACATTTTCTAGAATTTTGCTGCAGACAATGGGTGGACATATGACTAAATTTGGGTCACTGTGGATTAACTAGAAGTTATAGGCTGGGTGTATTATTTTCCTGTTACTCTGGTAACAGGTTACCACAAGCTGAGTGTCTTGAAGCAACACAAATTTATTACCTTACAGTTTTTGAAGTCAGAAGTTCAAAATATGTCTTATGGGGCTAAATGAAGTTGTCAATGGTGTTGTATTCCTTCTGGAGGCTCCAACAGAGAATCCACTCCCTTGCCTTCCAGCTTCTAGAAGCTGCGTGTATTCCTTGGCTCATGGCCTCTCTCTCTCGCCTTCAAAGCAAATCCCTCCAACCTTTGCTGCTGTCACCACAAATGCCTTTCTAATCTTGACTCTTCCACTTCCCTATGTGGATTCTTTTGATTACATTGGGCCCACCAAATAATTCAGGATAATCTTCCTATGTTAAGAACCTTAACTTGACCATATTGGCAAAGTCCCTCTTGCCATAGAAGGCAACAAATTCATAGATTCCAGGGAATAGAACATTTTGGGGCAGCAATTTGCTGCCTGCCACAGTGGACCTTTTGAAAAGCTTCTTAGAAGAAACCTGAGAACTCCCAATGCCAGCCATGATGGCAAAAAACTGGACTTGACTTCTTGCCATAAACAGCTAGAAAACTGGAAAAAATATCTAAAGCAACTGCTTTCAGTTATTGCAGAATATGCAGCACCAGACTGATCTCTGAGAAAGGGACACAGATTAAATGACTACCACAGTCACCCTAGATTTCTTTCTGGAGGTAGTTTCCAGACATGCGAAGGCAAAGGAAACCAGTCTTGGGGACTCTGAATTAAAGAGACAAAGATTGGAGTTCAATTGGCCAAAAGTGACAGGAAGTTCCAAGGATGAGTTCTAAAGGTGAAGAAGCTACACAGAAAATGAGCTTCAAAAATTTCTGTAAGGATCATCTTGAGTCTTTAAATAATATTAAGCCATGCCTGCAGAAAGTGAAATTTCACAAAGATAGCCAAAAAAACTACCAGGTAGTTGTGAGATGAACAATAAGAGGATGCATAAAACATGAAGATTTTGAGTCCCAATGAGGAAGAGCAGAAGTCGTTGATGGTTACCAGGTCATTCAGTGGAGACTCTGGGGATCACCTCAGCAGTGGTACTGAACTATCACTGAAGTGAAAATTACTTTGGGGAAGAGAGAAAAAAGCAGGAATAAAGGAAAGAAAGTAGGTGCATACAGATAATAAATAAAAATTAAAAGGCAAAAATGGACAGGAAACTGAGTCAGCTGTATTAGCCATTTTGCAAGTTTTCTCTCTCTTTCTGCACCAAACTTTCACATGATTGCTGGAGCTATAGCAGTTGTATTACCACTGTGAAACACTTGAGGCTGAAGGCTGAAAGCCAGCAATAAGGTTGTCAGAACAGAGGGATGGAGAGAGGTTGATATAGTAATGATATTGTTGGACCATGCAATGGTGCTGCCTGCTTGCACTAGCCTTTATGTTACATGAAAGAGAAATAAAACCATCTTGTTTAAAAAACTATTATTTTGGTTTTCTTTTACATGAAGCCAGAATAAACCTCAACTTAATCACAGATTGGTACAATACACTGAAAAAATTTTAAAATAGGTGAAAATATATACAATGTTTGGTTAAGAAGATATGGGATAAAATGACAATAGTGACATTTCAAGTTAGTAAAGAGAAGGTAGATAATTTTTTTTAAATGTTGCTGGGAAATGGGATACCATCTGAAAAAATGTAAAGTGAGATCAATATCTTACATTATTCAAATTGAATTTAATATGAATCAACCATTTAAATGTAAAAAGTGAAACTAAAAAAGTGCAAAAAGAAATCAGGAGAATTTAAAAAATAATCTCAGAGAAGGTCTTTCCAAGTACAACACAAAATGTAAAAGCCATAAAATAAAAGATTAATAAATCCAATTACATAAAAGTAAAGAAAATGCATGACAAAAATACATAGGCAGAGTCAAAAGAGAACTAACAAACTATTTGCAACTGATATCACAGCAAAGAGATATTTTCCTTGATGTACACGTATAGAGAGCTCTACAACCAATAAATAAAAGACCATTGATGCAACAGAAAAGCAGAGGGTGTGAACAGATGGGTCACAGAGAAAAAGCAAATGACTCCTAGCCACATGGAAAGACAGTTGATTTTACTCGTTACAAGATTATTAGTTCAAATTAAATGGCGTAGCATGTTAGCACATCAGATAAACATGGTGGTAATGAGAAATAGGATTCTACTCTCATACATTGTTAGTGAGAGTACAAATTGCTTCAAACACAAGTTCAGAAAATATGGAAGTATCTTTTCAAATTAAAAATGTACATACCTTTTGATTAATCAGTTTGATCCCTAGTTATGTAACTCAAAATACACCCTCAAATGTATGAAATAATTTATTCCTTTATTCAACAAACAAGTGCCTACTCTTTTTAAAGCACTCTTCCATCATTCTCTATATAAAAGTATTTACTGAATATCACATATTTTGTGATAAAAAATTAGAAACAATCAAAGTGTGCATGAATAAAGGGCTGATTAAATAAATTATAATACATCAAACATGATAAATTATGAACCTATTACAAAGAAGAAAGCATAAGCAAATGTGGGATTTTTTGTCTTGCTTTCTTCTGTATCTCTAACACATAGAATAATGTATAGCACATATTAGACTTGCAATAAATATTTGATGAACTAACAACAAAAAAAAGCAAGATGCAGAATGGCAAGTGACAATTATATGTGAGAAAGCACGAATAAATATATACGTATATTCACTTCTAAACAATTAGAAACTGGTAACAGGGCTTGCTTCTGAGGACAGTGCTAGAATATGTGGGACCAGAAAGAGAATTAGGTTGCCTTTATACCATCCAACCTTTTATAACTTTTGAATGTTGTGCCATGTGCATTAATTACCTTTTCAGAAGAAAAGTACACCCATTCATCACATTTGAATATCTTCAGATCCTTTTCTCCTTCCCCGCAGGTGCTGGCCTGAGTAGGAATTAGCATTCCTTGGTGGTTTCTGACATACTTTGAGCAAAATTTTAGGCATTTTTCATAAATATATTGCTTTTGCTAGCATTTAAAAGGGGCATGTCTGTTAACCCTGCACCTACTCACAAATGATTCAATTGAGATGACAAAAAGTACAATGACTCATCTCCAAATAAAAAGATGTGTGTGGGCCTTCCCAGGCCTTGTGAAAAGACAGTGACCTTCATGGCCACCCAACAGTTTTAACAGGTATTATTTGTTGGGTCAGCACTTCTCAGAAGCATTCCCATTCCACTCCCACCTCCAGACATGCACACTCATGCCGTCCCACATACATACTGCTGCCAGCCTGGGCCCACCTTCCACAGCTGTGTTTCAAAACACCCCGTGATTACATCTCTCAAAGCTCTCACTCAGGACTTATAATTTATTATATTCTAATCTGTCTCCCACATTAGACCGAGAATCAACTCCTTGAGGCAGAAACCTGGTTTCAAAATTTTATAGTCTGACATCTATCACAGTGTCCAGTTTGGTAGTTCTTCAGTAAATGCTTGATAAATGAATACATTAAGGAATTAATGAATATTTCAGATGCCTTTTGTAAGGAAATTCCAACCCCATGGGTAAGAATTTTAGTGACACTGTTGAGGCTTAGACCAAGTGCTACTCCAAGTGGAGAGAGGACCCAGTTCAATGGGTCAATGTAAGCTGCATCTGTTGGGGAGGCCACCGTCAGTACCAGAGAAATAGTGCTAAGACTCTGATAGAAAGAAGAGCAAGGCCCAGGTGCAGTGGGGAGAAGAGGTAAAAGGGTTTGGGCTCCACAGGAACATGTTAGATGCACAGTGTAAGAAGAACAAGTTCAAATCTTTTAGGAGGTTGACCCTGAATGTACCAAGAGAGTTTGGGTCTCAGCTATCAGGGGGCCAGAAGCTCAAGGAAGACAGGATGGCTACCATATGCAAGTCTGGGCTGACAAAGGGCCAGTTCTGTGATGCCAAGATCAGCATCCTTATCCTGCTGTGTAAAGAATTGTTCCCACACACGCCATCCTACCTGTGCAAGACATTGCTGATATTTCCCTATTTTGCACATTGTTCAAATCCAGCTCACATTTACTAATGCGGCTAGGGGAAGACTGAACATTAAGATTTCAGTAGTTGAAGTTTGAGTCAATACCATTCAGTGTTGTATTGAGTTGTTCCTAATGATTTTGTGAGTGGTAGTTGTGCCTCCTAAACACATTAAGAGCTCTTTCTGGTCACAACCATTTCTTGGCATCCTTCGTAAGTCTGCAGTGTGCTGGGCATATACTGGCTCAATGATCACTTGCTGATTGACTAACTGAAATATGCATCTGCCCACAGACAAGACTCAAAATAGGGCACAGTATTCTTGCTTAGACAATGAATCATATTTGAACTCTGTCATTTGCAAATTTTTTTCACTCTGCTATGGAATTTACCTTTTTAGATTAATGTACGCATATACCAGAGTAATGTTAGGTCAGTTCTCCTTGGTAGAGACTAGTTTTCACTAAGATTCATATACTTTTCAAATTCTATTTATGTAAGCACTCTATAGGATAGAAATTTATTCTGGACTTAGGTACAAATGTATTATTTGAGTGTATTCTGATAAATCATGAACAGGGAGACCCAAGCCCTAGCCTCAGTCTCCTGCCAGATAACCATGAGAATTGGGCAGGTTCTCCACCCACCACCTCCCTCATTCCCAGCCCTGGCCTCAGTTTCCTTGACCCTAAGTAAGATCTGGGCTGAATGACTGCTAAGGTCTCTTTTAGCACTGCTCTTCTCTGAGATTATGTTATAATGGCTTTATCTGTGCTTCCCTTTGCTGGTAACAGTACACCCTGCCACCAAAGAGTAGGAGGAATATGAGACAGTCCATATTTAGCTTTTCTTACAAGGTCAAAAATTAATTTTAAATGCTGGGGAAACAAGCTAAGAAGATTTCCTCCACCATATTATACCTTCAAATGACATTACCATGCAGGTGATCTAGAAATCTTACTGGTAATAATTTTGTGTACATAAATGAATCCAGTATCCCTGTTAAATATGCAAACGTTTGGGCATGAAGGGTAACATATTCATGTTGGCTGCTTTCAGACTGATCCCTGCATGGGGAAGACCCTAAGGGACCAAACAATGGATGTAACGTTAAATGGATGTAGCTTACATGATGTGAACTTCCTACCAGCACCAAGAGAGGGAGCTTTCTTTTTGGCTTACATGGATGTAGCGCAAAAGGGGAAAGGAGATACGAAGCTTAAAAGTTGTCATTAGCCAGGTATCAAAAATAGAATTGGGCTTTTCGTTGTAGAGCTTTATTATAGATCCTATTTAGACTTTTTATATTTATTATATACTCATTGGCCAAGTAAAGGAAATGCAAAGAAGCCTTTATGACAAACTCAGTCTCTTTAATTTTCACTACATATCAACTCTGCCCTAACCAATTCTGAAGTATCTAAAACATTTGAGTCTCTTTTCTCAGTCAACATCCCAGAACATCTATACTTCAGATATTCTATAGAAAGCTCAGTCTTAAAATTTCTATTTAATTCGTGGCTAACTGTGTTAAGACAAATGTTAAATGATTTGACTCCAAGTTCTGTGAATTTTCTCTTTGCATTAAGGTGAGGTACCTGAGTACAATATTTCGACCAAATAACGGTAGTTGAGCTACCTTGAGAATGTCTTTACTAAGGTGCTGCACTTTTTGATTTATTTTTGATTGAGGTAGTATGACTGTAGCTGCATAAAAAATAATCTCAACACTTAATGACTTAAAAGAACAATAGTCATTTATTATTACCCACAGATTCTGTAGGTCAGAAACTCAGAAAGACCTCCCCTGGACAGTTTCCACATGCAGTTGCAGATGTATTTGTCTGGGGTGGTAGTCATCCAAAGTCTTAACTGGGATTAGAGCATTCACTTCTACAGTAAGTCAATAACATGGGTTTCAAGTTAGTGCAGTCTTTAGTCATGAACCTCAGAGACTCATGGGTCTCTTGATGGGCTGCCTAAGTGTCCTTAGAACATGATGACTGGCTTCCCCCAGAATAAGTGATCTAAGAGTGTACCAGGTAGAAACTATGTTGCCTTTCATGATTTAGCTTCTGAAGTCACTCAATATCACCTCTACCACATTCTGTAGGCCAAGGCATTTATTAGGTTGGTGCAAAAGTAATTGGGGTTTTGTCATTACTTTTAATTGCAAAAACCACAATTATGTTTGTACCAACCTAATACAAAGATCTTCCCATTTTCAAGGAAAGGGAACATAGGCCCTTCCTCTTGATGGAGATATATCAACATCATATTGTGAGAAGAGCACACGGCAGCCATCTCTGGAAAATATAATTAGCAGCAGGATTGATGCAATAGTGATTAAAAACTTTTTTTTCTATAACTTTTTAATTCTACTACTGAAAACCTTGTTCAATATGTTATTCAATGTTTTATATATACAGATCTTCGTGATAAAATTCTTCCAAAGTTTAGTACTAGGAGAAAGTCTAGTCTTCCTGATATTTATGTATTTTCTTTTATCACTAAAAAGCATAGAATATATAATCTTTCCCTTTTTATCTTGGCTTCCATAAGGCTTAGAGTTAAATTTACTATTCATTTACAATAATTGCCTTATTGTTGGATTGTAACATAAATATTTTCCACATTCTCTAAATAAAATGCTATCATTATTCCATTCTTTTTTAAAAATACGTATTTAATTACAGTAGTAGAGGATGTTAATTTTTAAAAGTTGAAAATTAACTTTCTACAGTTAGCTAGAACTAATAATTTTACTGTATCTTTTTTGAGAGTGTCCCTTTCTTTTCTCTCTCTCTCCATCTCTCACACACACAGACACAAACACACAAACATCCCTATATATAAATACAATATCCACATTCTTCATTTGTTCTACAAACTAAGATATTACTATAAATACAGTTCTGCAACTTGCTTTCTTCTCCAGTTTACACATCATAGACAATGATCTAAATTATTACATACAGACCTATCTCATATGTATGTGCCATATGTATTTAACTATTCACACATATGTGTCCATTTCATATAACTTTAATTGTTTGCTATTTAAATAATGCTACATACAAATCCTTGAACATAAATTGTTTTCTTTCAGTTGTGCAAGTATTTACCATTGGGTCAATTCCTTGAAGTATAATTACTGGATTAAAAAGAATGCATATTTAATATTTTGATGAAGACTGCCAAATTGCATTTAAACACATTGTACTAATTTTCATTGTATGCCTTTCTTATTAAAAACTATTCTGTACATAAATATTTCTCATTATAAGTAGCCTTTTATAATTTTAAAAAATATATAGATAATTTTAAAATTACCTGGCATGCCAGTATCAAAATATCTCATGTACCTCATAAATATACATACCTGCTATGTATATATAAATATTAAAAATTAACAACTAAGAAAAAATACCTGGCTCAAAGTAAAAGATTTCAACCCTAAATAATCAGGCAGCAGATGAAACCTGACTTTTTTCATACTGGTAGCAGAAGTCACAGCAGTAACTTCCTCTTACTGGATTGCCAAGATCAGTCACCTGCCCCATTTCAATATCACAGAGGATTATCCAGGCAGACTAATTTAAAATGGGCTTTTCAGTCCTGCACTGTTCAAAGAACCATAATTCAGGACCACAGAGAGATAGAGGTTTGCTTTTTATCCCTTTGTACTCCCTAGCATATGGGAAAATAAATAACAGTAACTTTCAGACTGTTCAACTGAATGCTGTTTACACTGTATTACATTTCTGTAGAGCATGGGAAAATGTGGAGGCTAAATAAAGATAGAACAGCGTACAAAAATGGTATTGTATTCTCTCTGGCATCTTCCTAGGTGAAGGCTCAGGTTTTATATCTTGGGAAGAAGGATATATAGTCAGTTAGATGTGGAATTGTCAGGTGGAGACAATAAGGCACCTTCCAGACCCAAATATCTGCTTTTCACTACAGGCAGTTTCTACATACAGATCAACCCAGCAGGAAGGTTTTATTTTGAGTTCAAGATCTTTGGCAAATAGAGCTGCTATAAGTAGTAGTGCAACATATCAAAAAGTGATTCAGTGCAAATGTTTATTTTCAATAATTATTGGAAAGTAGAAATTGTAACAGGTTAGAAGAGATGAGCAGACACAAGCATTTTAAAAAAATTGGTTCTGGAGCAAAGGTGAAGGAAAGGGTGCTGGGAGATCCCAGTCTTCCAAAGAAAGGATTTTTACATGCCTAAAACATGCTTCAAACCATGCAGTCATGGATTTGTGCATAAGGAACAGTCAACATGATAGAAAGGGTGAAGGTCTTATAGACTGGTGTAAAATGAAAATTGATTAAACATTATAGTAAAAGATGTTTGGGAAGATTTGAGCAGGCAGAAGAAAGAGTCAACACAGTTGAAGACAATTGAAATTATTGAGTCTGAGGAACAGAAATATGATTGAAGAGGATTATAATCACAGTCAAAAGGCAAATACAAAGACAGAATCCTGAAAACAGCAAGAGAGAAGTGACTCATCACATACAAGGGATCCTTAGTAAGTTTATCTGCAAATTTCTCTTTGGAAACATTGGAGGAAAGGAAGAAGTGGGCCAATATATTCAGAGTGCCAAAAGAAAAACCGTCAATAAAGAATTTTTATATCCAGCAAAACTGTCCTTCATAAGAGAGTGGGAAATGAAGATATTCCTATATAAACCAAGGTTGAGAGAGTTTGTTATCATTAGATCCACCCTGTAAGAAAAACTAAAGTGATTTCTGTCTTTTTAAATGAGTACACTAAACAGTGATTAAAATAATTATGAAAATACAAAGATCTCACTGAATGTAAATATGCAAACAATTATAAAAGCTAGTATTACTGTCAAAATAATTTGTAACTTCACTTTTTGTTTTCCACACGTTTTCAGGAACTAATTTTTTTTTTTTTAGACGGAGTCTCGCTCCCTCCCCTAGGCTGGAGTGCAGTGGCACGATCTCGGCTCACTGCAAGCTCTGCCTCCTGGGTTCATGCCATTCTGCTGCCCCAGCCTCCTGAGTAGCTGGGACTACAGGCGCCGGCCACCGCACCCAGCTAATTTTTTTTGCATTTTTAGTAGAGATGGGGTTTCACCGTGGTCTCAATCTCCTGACCTTGTGATCCACCCACCTCGGCCTCCCAAAGTGCTGGGATTACAGGCCTGAGCCACCACGCCCGGCCGAAACTAATTTTTAAAATAATAATGAATCTAAAAGTTTGTATTGTTGTAATTTTGGTCTGTAACTCCACATTGCATTTTCTACATAATTTAAGAGATTTATTATTATGAAATTATTAGTTTATGTTTTTAACAAAAATGCATAAATATATAATTGATTTTGTAATAACTGAAAAGGGTGGGGAATATGGTCTCGCTCTGTGTCCCCACCCAAATCTCACCTTGAATTGTAATAATCCCCACGAGTCAAGGTTGGGACCAGGTGGAAGTAATTGGATCATGGGAGTGATTTCCCCCATGCTGTTCTCATGATAATGTGTGAGTCTCACAAGACCTAATGGTTTTTTAAGTGTTTGGCATTTCCCCTCCTTGCACTCATTCTCTCCTGCCTCCATGGGAAGAGGTCCCTTCCTCCATTTTTGTAAGTTTCATCAGGCCTCCCCACCCATGTGTACCTGTGAGTCAGTTAAAACTCTTCTTTACAGATTAGCCAGTCTTGGGTATTTCTTCATAGCCACGTGACAATGGACTAATACAGTGGGGATGGAGATGTATAGGAGCAGAGATTTTTGTATGTTATTGAAATTAAGCTGGTATAAATTTAAATTAGGCTGTTATAACTTTAGGATGTTAAATGTAATCCCCATGGAAATTGCAAAGAAAATGGTTATAAAATATACACAAAAAATGAGAAGGGAATTAAAGTTTCACTTAAAAAAATCAGCTAAACAGGCCAAATGTGGTGGCACATGCCTGTAATCCCAGCACTTTGGGAGGCTGAGGGGGGTGGATCACCTGAAGTCAGGAGTTCAAGATAGCCTGGCCAACATGGTAAAACTCTGTCTCTACTAAAAATACAAAAAATTAGTCAGGTGTGGTGGCAGGCACCTATAATCGCAGCCCGTGGGAGGCTGAGGCAGGAGAATCGCTTGAACCTGGGAGGCGGAGGTTGCAGTGAGCCGAGATTGCGCCATTGCACTCCAGCCTGGGCAACAAGAGTGAAACTCTGCCTCAAAAAAAAAAAATCAGCTAAACATCAACACATCAAAGACAAGAAATGAGGGACAAAAAGCTACAAGGCATATAGAAAATAACAAATTAACAGAGATAAGTCCTTTATGAGCAATTTAAATGGAAATGTATTAAAACCTTCAATCAAAAGACAGAGACTGAAAAAATGGATTTTAAAAGCCTATAAAGTCATAATCTAACCATATGCTGTCTATGAGAGACTCACTTTAGAGCCAGACACAAATAAGTTGAAAGTGAAAGGATGGAAAAAGACATTCCATGCAAATAGTAACAAAAACAGTGCAGGAGTAGCTATACAAATATCAGACATAATAGACTTTAAATTAAAAACCTTACAGGAGACAAATAAGAGCATTATATATGAATAAGGCTTCAAAACATCAATATATAACAACTATAAGCATTTATGCACCTAACAAGTGACCACAAAAACATATGAAGCAAAAATCAACAGAATTTAGAGGAGAAATAGACATTTCCACAATAATACCTAGAGACTTCAATGTCCCATAGTTTCAGTTATGGATAGAACAACCAGAAAAACATAAGAAAGGAAATGGAAGATGTGAACAACACAATAAACCAACTAGATCTAACAGACATAGACAGAACACTATACTCAACAGCAACAGAATATATATTCTTCTCAAGCGCATGTGGGGCATTTTCCAACATAGTCCATACAAGTGTTGGTGAGGATGTGGAGAAATTTGGTCATTTGTACACTCTTGGTGGGACCGTAAAATGGTATAGGCACTCTGGAAAACAGTATGATAGTTTCTTAAAAAAATCAAAAATAGATTTACCACATGATCCAGCAATTTCCCTTCTAGATATTTACCCAAAGGAATTGAAATGAAGATCTTGAAGAGATATTTGTACAACTATGTTGACAGCAGCATTATTCACAACATAAAAAATGAGGAGACAACCCACTTTTTCACTGACAATTGAATGGATGAGCAAAATGTTTTATATGCATACAATTAAACATTATTCAGCCTTAAAAAGAAAGGACGTTCTGACACATACGACAACATTAATGAACCTTGAGAACATTATACTAACAATGATAAGCCAGGCACACACGCACACACAAAAACAAACATTATGTGACTTTACTTATATGAGGTACCCAGAGTAGTCAAAATCAGGCAGAAAGTAGAATGGCAGTTGGGACGATCTAGTGGGAGGGAGAATGGGGAGTTAATATTTGTTAAGCAACACAGTTTGAATGATGTTGTTCCCTCCAAAATTCATCTTGAAACTTAATTCCCAATACAACAGTATTAAGAGGTATGACCTTTGGGAGGTGCTTAAGTTATGAGAGGTCTGCCCTCATGAATGAGATTAACACCCTTATATAAGGTCTTAAGCTTAAAGAAAGTACTCTCTGGCCCCTCTACCTCCCTCATGGTGAAGACATAGCAACAAGGTGCCACCTTAGAAACAGAGTAGCCCTCACCAGACATAAATGCAGGAACTTTGAATCTTGGACTAGTGAGTTAGGGCAGTTTTGCATTGCTATGAACACACAAGGCTGGGTAATTTATAAAGAAAAGAGATGACTGACTCACAGTTCTGCAGGCTGTACAAGCATGGCTCTAGCATCTGCTTCTGGTGAGAACCCGGGAAGCCTCCATTCATGGCAGAAGGTGAAAGAGAGCATGCACATCATATG
The DNA here is from genome assembly GCF_037993035.2 of Macaca fascicularis. NCBI lineage: Eukaryota > Metazoa > Chordata > Mammalia > Primates > Cercopithecidae > Macaca > Macaca fascicularis. The sequence continues at coordinate 88,859,950 of NC_088378.1, forward strand.
GTGAGACAGTGATATGGTTTGGCTGTGTACCCACCAAAATCTCATTTTGAAGAGTAGCTCCTATAATTCCCACATGTTGTTGGATGGACCCGGTGGGAGATAATTGAATCATGGGAGGAGTTTCCTCCATATTGTTCTTGTGGTAGTTAATAAGTCTCATGAGATCTAATGGTTTTATAAGGGAAAACCCCCTTTGCTTGGTTCTCATTCTTTCTCTTGCCTGCTGCTACATCAGACATGCCTTTCACCTTCTGCTACAATTGTGGGGCCTCCCCAGCCACATAGAACTGTTGAGTCAATTAACCTATTTTCCTTTATAATTTAATCAGTCTCAGTTATGTCTTTATTTTTATCAGCAGTGTCAAAATGGGCTAATGTAATAAACTGGTACAGGTAGAGTGGGGTGCTGTTGTAAGGATACCTGAAAATGTGGAAGCAACTTTGGCACAGGGTAACAGTCAGAGGTTGGAACAGGTTGGAGGGCTCAGAAGAAGACAGGAAAATGTGGGAAATTTTGAAACTTCCTAGAGACTTGTTGAATGGTTTTAACCAAAATGCTGAAAATAATATGGATAATGAAATCCAGGCTGAAGTGGTCTCAGATAGAGATAATGAACTTGTTGGGAAACTGGAGTAAAGGTGACTTCTGCTATGTTTTAGCAAAGAGACTGGCGGCATTTTGCCCCTGCCCTAGAGATTTGTGGAACTTTGAACTTCAGAAAGATGATTTAGAATATCTGCAAGAAGAAATTTCTAAGCAGCAAAGCACTCAAGAGGTGACTTGGGTGCTGTTAAAGCACTCAGTTTTAAAAGGGAAACAAAGCATAAAATTTCATAAAATTTGCAACTTGACAATGTGATAGAAAAGAAAAATTCATTTTCTA